>NC_080391.1:22705963-23036643 GCF_028751815.1 Salvia miltiorrhiza
GGGTGAGCAAAAAATCCAAAACCGAATAACCGAACTGATCTAAACCAAAGTTTAAAATATGGTTCTATTTTTCGGTTCGGTTTGAATTTTTTAAGACCGAACAAAACCGAAAATCGAATTATATTTATGTTTTAATTATAATTTTCTAATACATAACTTATTGTCTAACCCTAATCATAATATTTTAAATATATGTTTCTGAAATAAATGATGGATAATAAAAAAAATATAATACAATTTTGAGCATTTTTTTAAATTTTATAAAAAGAATTCAGTTTTTCGATTTTTTTTCATTTTTTTCCAGATTAATTCGATTTTTCAGTTCGGTTCGGTTTTAATTTTAAAATTTTGGTTAATTTAGTTCGATTTATTCGGTTAATTCGGTTTGGTTCGATTTTTTTTCAAAACTGAATATAAGTTTGGTTTTAGCAAAAATCGAAAATCAAATAACCGAATGCATACCCCTACCTTCGTGTACTCAAGAACATTCGACCTAAGAATTTCTTGTCCTACTGTAACTACAATCTAAATGTAGTTCCAACTGAAAATGTTAAAATATACACTATAGTAACAATAAATCAATCAAAAAACTATGTTTATCGTATTAAAATAATATCGTGTACGATTTCGTGTATTACTTTGTGTACTCAAAAACTATGATCCATACATCATCCACCTCCAAATATTAAAGCATGCAATATATTAATAAATAAACAACTAGAAAACTACGTTTGAGGCATAAACGTGCATTCATGTACATATTCGTGTGTACCTTAACTGAAATGAAATGAAGCTGAATCTTCCAGAATCAATTATATATTCACACTCTAGCTCTCCATATATTATTTCAAAATTTCTCTCTCTAAAATATAGTTTTTTGAATTTTCAAATTACTAATGAGGATGTATGGCTTTTGATTATAGTTAGTAAGTTTGTACTTACTAATGGCTTATGATAAATGATTATAGTTAATGTAGCAGTACATTTTAAGGAATAAAGAATTTATTTCTATAAATGATTAAAGAAAAAAAAACCAATAAAAATAGAATAAACTTGTAAAATTTACAAAAAAAAAAAATAATAATTAAATGCATGCATTTCCAAAACTTAAGTAGGTGGACATGTCTTTAAGAGTTATAGTCATTGTTTTTTTATTTTTTTTAATAACACATTACTTTATGTCACTATCAATGAGCAAAATAGTATTTTCATTGCAAAATGGCTAGTTTTGATATGTTTTTATACTTGTGGCTTTTTTAAAATGTATTTTTATATTTTAGGCTACTCATATATATTGTTTTTATCAACATGTCTACATAATTTTTTTTTTCTAATTTTTTAATCTCTTATTTTTGTATATCAATATTTATTATATATTTGTTGGAGTCATTATTAAAACGGGTAAATTATATGTGTGGATAGTGAACACATAATACTATATCTTTTTGTGATGAGAACAAGTAGTAAGATCGTTTTTTACATATCAAATTCAAATGTATGACTCCAATATAAAATTATTTCATTTATTATATTATAAACACAATTAAAGTGATTACCAATTGAATTTTGATGGGTTACACACTAGTATATAAATATATAAGTTCAAGCGGATCCGAACCTCTCTTTTTAATATTTTTAACACTTTATTACTTATTCTATTTATGATAGTGTTTATATTGAAATTTCCAGGTTGCAATGGATAATTTAACAAATTATATTTACAAATTTAAAAATATTATAATAATTAGAGAGTATTATTATACATGTCGGAGCCAAATATAAAATTGTTTTTATGATTTCTACTTATAAATTCCAATGTAAAAGTAAATCTCCGTTGGCAAATAAATTTACATAACGATCAAATTTGAACTCTTAAAAACAAACTATCTCAAACTCCAACACCCAAAATTATAAGAAAATAGCATTTCAGCAGAGACATCAAAGGACTAACTGAATACAAAGATTACGCGAAGGCGAGTAAGTTGAACTTACATTGGAAAAAAATTATCAGACCCGACCTTTCTGAATAAAAATATCAACAACTGTAATACTGTATAGCTGATTAATGCAATTTGCACCGCATTATCTATACTAAAAGAAAGGGTCTCACATACCGTGTCCACTCATTGTCATCTTCTAGTCCATGAAAAGCAAAAGCATCCCTACAAGAAATAATAGGATGGAAAAAATGTAAAAAAAAAAAAAATGAAAAACAACAGTGTTTGAAATTTTACCATTTAAGATTAGCAAGAGATATCCTTGTGAATGGCTGAATACATTAATTTTCTACGAAAACAATTACTCTCTGCTACTTTACAAGTGTAAATAAGCTGAAACTACATATTTACCTTGGTATTCTCATTTGCTTGCTTCTGAGTACTTGAATTAGATGTTTCAGTAGGCATCACTGGTACCTTTCCCGTTTCACTGTTTTTCTCTTCTCTGACTCGGTTAAAAACTTGAGTGTACCCTTCTGCTGCTGCAGGATCAGTCTCATCCCAGTCGCCAAATTTGGGAACAGCGGGGCTTCGATCAGGCTGCCATAAGCACGAGAAAATGAGGAACTTTAGCAAAGAGACATGAAAGATCATCGCAGTACAAGTAAAACCTCTAGCCGAATGATGCTTAATTTCCACACACTCGGACTAAAATGTAATATTTCATAAACTCTTGCATCATAGGCAGTGAATCTAGAAGGACTACCTCTTCATGAATGGTGTAATTCAAATAGTCAAATAAAACTCGAAACTCGCAGTCAAAGATCTATTCGAACTACCAACTGTAATGTCGTGAATTGACCAAGTCAATATCATTCTTCCTAGATCAATGCTCTAAGTAAAACAGCCAAGGAGGAGTTTTCAAAACAAGCTACTTTAATGTGTGAACTAATTAGTCTCCACAAGCAAGAAATACAAGCAGTTTATGAAGCATGTATGAAGCAAATAGGTAAAACATTACCGAGTCATCTCCTCGTGTAACTGATCTCAGCCGAGATCTTCCAGGAGTAGAGGGTGCTAAACTTTGGCTCCCATCAGATGTAGCTTTCCTTTCTGAAGAAGGAGAAGAAACTCCGATACTTTTTCCTCCAACTCTGGCCTGGGAATGCGGATGCAGTGGCGAATGATCCGTACTGCGATCAGACCCTACACTATTCCTTGCATGCCTCTTAGGTGTGTCACCAGCACTCGAGCCACCATAGCGATGGTGAGGTGAGTTTGAACTGTTTCTTCGGCCTGCAGTCTCATGACGCAAGGGAGAATCAGTTAGCCTTCTCATTTCACCATCTTCTCTACTAGACCGCCGATCATGCCTTGGCCTATAGATTTCTATGGGTTTCAATGCTTCTACTTCCAATTTATCACTTCCAGATTGTGAAGAATTATTACGCCTTTTATAAGATGAGTCATTTGCAGGTATATGATTGACTACATTTGGGGAACCAGTTGATTTCCTTACTTCACCCTCTTCTCGACTAGAAGGCCGCTCATGCTTTGGCTTTTTTTCTTCAGATGCTTTTTGATCCTTCAATTCAGCCTCAACACTGTCATCCAGATTAATTTGGTAAATCTGACCACTCTTCTTATCCTTCCTGGCATTATCGAAATACATGGTGTAGGGGATTTCTTCAGTTTCCCAGTTGCCAAATTGAGGTACTTGTGACCGCTGCTGGAAAATCAAGAAGCAACATCAAGAATAGCTCCATCCTACGTCAACTTAGTGAATTGTCATCAACCACATTGGACAACATTAGGCATCAGTTTGTATTCAAGATAACATTACAAATATCAAACACTGACTGAGAAGATAAACATAAAGACAAGGATGTGTGTCTGATGTCAAATTATTGTTTACTGATCTTCCAGTAAATTTAGTGTATATATTCCATTAATCATTAATGTTAGAGAAAATCAGTCTCATTCATATGTATTTAGGGCCCGTTTGATATGGGTTTAAAAGCAGGATAAGTTAAATTAATATGGATTTATGCAGTGTTTGGTATTATGTGCTACTAATATGGTCAACTTCAGGTTTATCCCAAGACCCTAGCTTATTTTGTGGGATTAACCAACACTAATTATACCACCCTCCTCATGGGATAAATTTAATACCGAGATGTTAAAATCGAAAATTGATACCCTTTTCACGCCAAACGATGTTGTGAGGATACCAATGCCTCCATCTTATTTTCATATTTGAGGACACAAATGTCTTTTGGTAAAATATGTGAGGATAATTTAGGTATTTGATATGTTAATCCAACCTATTCCAATGGATACCAAACACTTTTTGGGATTAATTACCAATGATATCAAACACCCATATGAGATTAGAAATCATGACTAATCCACACTAAATTATCAGGATAATTTATATCCTGATTAATCCAATACTGAAAATCAAACGGGCCCTTAGCATGTTATCTCTTTTCACATTGCCCATGATTAGCAACAACTTAGCGATAGCATGCATAAGATGACAAGGTCATAAGGTCAAGGATCGGGATGTCTACGTGAAATCTCAGCCTATGAGACAAAATCTTGTGGGGAGGGGGTTCAGATGATAAATTTATAACAATGCAAAACATATTTCTCTTTCATTTTCTTACCTATATTTCCAGGAATTCTCTATCTCTGTTCCTTATTGTGAGGCCAAAACATGAAAATTGGAAGGTTTTTCTAGGTTATTTTTACCTTAATGTACTTATTAATATCAATATGTAAATACTATTTCAGTAAGCTAGTGGGCTCTTTCAATGGGAACGTCTTGACACTGGTGCATGCTAAGAGCATTTGCCTAAAACCTCTTGCTAAGGTCAGATTCTGGTAGACTTCAGTATCTTACCTCTTGGGAAAGACTTCCTAGTGATTTCTAGATTCAAGACCTCTCCTATTAACCAATTTTTAGATTCAGAGCCTCCCAAAAATTATACTCCCTCCGTCCCATTACAAATGTCCCACTTTCCATAATGGGATGTCACATTACAAATGTCCAATTCCTTTTTTGGAAATATATTCTCTCTCCATACCTAATATTTAAACAATTTTCACCTGCTCACTTTATCTACTTTCTACACATTTCTTAATCTCCGTGCCCAAAAGTAATGGGACATTTGTAATGGGATGGTGGGAGTATCTAAATAAACATTGAGCTACTCAAATTCGAACACTTTCGCAACTCAATGATTGAACTAATGAAATGGGAACTGTAAAATTCTTCAGAACAACAAGCAATCATCTTTAGTGTTACTTACATATTATACTTTGATGATATGCATGAAACCAAAGGCCATATGAGTTTTACTGATCTAGGAGTCTCTTCCCATATTAACAATGGAAAGCATGAACAAGATCAAACATGAGCCAAGTGATTTTCTCCTTTTACTCAAGTGCAAAGTATTCATCAACATTTAGTTCTTTTTGTTTCTACTCAGAGTTAGCATCAATATTATATATGACGGAGTTCATGTTGTCAGTGCATTAACTTACAGATCTTGTTCGATAAATTCCAAATTAGAGTTCTTTGTTTCTCCTCAACTAGTAATAGCATCCGAGAAGGAAAAATTTAACAATGAAGTATCAAATTTCACAGCCTTTCTTGTCCTATGCTCCTATAGAACCTTCTACTTGAACCTTGGAGTAAAATAAGTAATCTAAAAATAATTTAAAAGAACTATAAAAATATCAGAATATTGCCAATTTGCCACATTGATGCCAATGTAACATGAAATTGTTATGTCTTATTTCTTAACTTATTATGTTCAGTTAGTGGGAAAAGAGGTTTCTCACTTAAACTTTTATCCTTTCAATACGCATATACATTAGATTTTTCAAGAAATAGTGTACTAGCAAGATAACAGTCACAGTTGTATCTATTTCTTTGCAGATTACCCATTAACTTCAAGTTTCATGACAGCGTGACTTAAACCATCTAGCAAAACCCTTTCAGGCCTTTGTCGCCCCCCTACAAACCTATTCTTAATAAGATGTTCATCCCATGAAATGAAATCAAACACGAAGAAGATATCTCGTCAAGGCCTGGCTAGATCCGCATATATGTTCAGAACTATTATAATACACGATGGGGCAGTTCAGATTTTGAACCACAGTAGCCCTATAAGCCTTTGGACAACCATCTACTTCGGTTTTAGTACCACCAAGAGTTATGGAATAGCGAATCAACTACAAAAGATTAGCAAAAATGCTAACACGGGATTTTAAAGTGTTAGCATCTACCATTTATATTTTTGTCTTGCAGGGATCTAGATAAATAGCCAATATGCATTGAGATTGCATATATATTTCCAATTAATAACACTAAACATCATGGTAAATGTTGGTTCATTCTGTTCAAACTTAGCTTCGAGATTGCAGGCCCCTTATCTCGTAGAAGTAAATTTAACCATCACTACAATCTAGACCACAGAAAGATCCTGGCATAAATTAATACAAGTAGCCAGCGTATCAATGGGCAACATTTAATCAACAAGTAGTAAAATCACAAGAATCCTCGAGCCATATTCATCTGCGGACATAAAACATTGAATGAGGATAAAAGCTCCTACAGCACCACAAATTGCAGAAGACATCTCAACTTCTTCAATCAAATCATTAATCATAACACAAATTAAATTAAGAAACAATTTTATGCCCCATAAATGAAGAACCTCCCAAATCAACAAAGCAAAAGAAATGCAACCCGAAGACATTAGAAACTCAGCAAGTATTAACATTATGCAGCAATTAACTATATAATGAGCATAGATCAAGAAATAGCACTTACAGCCATAAATTTATCTTGAAGAAAATCAAATTTTGAGCTAAACCCGAGCGGCGGTAGATACTAGAAATTGAAGTGGCGGGTGAGCGGAGCGGCCGTGAAGATTGAAGTGATCTCAAATTGGAGTGAGAGAAGCAAGCGATAGATAAGAAATGAAGTTATAAAGGAAGAACACGTGCTGCTTGTTTTGTGCTGTGTGTATTTAATGGCCTCTCAGCTGCTTCGCTGTACAACAGTAACCAACATGCTATGCATCTAATCTAACCAAATTAAATTACTTAATTCTTTACAAATAATTATGTGACACAAGGGTGAAAGAACAATAAGTATACACACACTTCATATTCCGATTGAAGACTAAATAATTATTTTGCATAATCTGACAAAAGGGTAAAAGAACAATAAGTATATACACACTTCATATTCCGATTGATGACTTCACGTATCATACGATTTTAAGTGTGAGCATCAGGAATCAGGATTAATTAATAAAAAAAACCATCAATTTTGGACTTATATACGATTTAACAAACATTTTAATAATAGCGTCATATTTTGATTTATAACGGGGGTCAAAATTTTCCACAATTGAAAAAAACATCGTGGCATCATTATGTTTGGCGGGTTTTTTTTTTTTTTTTATTCTTATATTGCTTCGTTCCATTATTTATGGCTAGTATTTCATTTAGGGGTGTTCCAAGTTAAATAATTTATTTCATATTTAAAAAGTTTAGAGATTAATTAAAAAATTAATATATATATATATATATATATATATATATATATATATATAGGGGAGAGTTCAATGAAGACCACTCCCTTAGATAAAGAATAAAAATCAAATCTTGTGCGTCGATCATACTTAATCTAACGGTGATAATTCAACTGATTAAGATTATTAATTTTCGGTTATTTAATTTAATAAAGGTTATGTATGTAATTTTCTATTGTGCATATCCGTTTAATGCACTAAATATATCTAATCAAATCTTTTATTTATGAAATATTCATTTAGTAGATAAACAACATAAATTTTCTTAAAACATGTGCCACTCTCCCGTAAGAAATCTTTTTATGGACGGAGGGAGTATAATTTAATACTCTCTCCGTCCCGTAAGAATGTATCACATAAGGAATGGTACGGGTTTCAAGAAAAAAGTTGGTAGATTAAGTTTTGAATGGAAATGAGGGGTTGTGGTTGAATTGGTTGTGATGTTATATAGAAATGAGTGATTGTGGTTAAAATGAGAAAATGGGATCATGTTTCAAAATGAAAGTGATACACTTTTATGGGACGGACGAAAATGAAAAATGTGATGCATTCTTACGGGACGGAGTGAGTAATATTTTTTATAAAATTAACCCAATAAAAATCAGAAGATATCTATTTATTATATGAAAACAAATTCCAAAACTACCATTGTTTCTTAGATGAACATCCCACTACGTTATCCCACTACGCCAATTAGCAAAAAAAACTATAACAACCTACTACTGAAAGCAGTAACAAATTGATACAAAAAACGACCAAAATTACAATTTATAAATACCAAATCATTATTAAAATAAATTTTATTAAAAAAGAAGAAAAAGAACCCAAACCTTTAAAAGTACAGGAAGCAGATTAAGGGTCGAGCCTCGTTAAAACCTCTCAAGGGGAGAGGAAAAAGAGTACTCGTCTAGAGAAATCAAAGAAATAAGCGAAAAACATCAAGAAAGTGGGAAAACTTCGGGAGCTCCGGCCTAACCATCGCCCCCAAGTGAACCTGGCCTTCCTGAGCTTAGATAAAAAAAACTAAAACGAGACGGGGGAGGAAGAAGATTCCCAGCCAAAAAGAAAATAAAACGCAGTAAAAACCTACCAAACCAAAACCGCGGAAGAACGAACTTGAAGGAGAGAAAATGATGCGCAAAGACCGAGCATGGCACCTCAACGACAAATACTTGCCAGCTCCAAACTCTCAACCCTGACAGAGAAAAATCTCTATCGCCGAGCTATCAACAAGGCCCAACCATTTTGCCCCCAGTATCGAGCGCACCCAAATACTGTAAAAGAGCTAAAATGATGCCCAGAAACATCGCCTATCCATCGACCAAAACCAAGAAGGATGAGCGCCCATAAGATGCTCGACAGAATGCCAAGTCAGAAAATTGTCCAGATGGTGTTTGACAAAATACCAAACCATAACCAACAGCCAAAAAATCCAACCAAAAGAAGGCTGAAAATCTATTCCAGCCCGGCACCAGTTCATACAAATGTTAAGCAAGAGAAAAGGCTCATAAAAGAGCGGAGCACGACATATCAATGACACAAACTTGCTGTCTCCCAAAACTCGAGGCCGATAAAGAGAGAACATTATAGCCGAGCTACCAAAAAGGGCCGACCATTCCGGCTCCAGTTTTGAGCGCACCCAAAGACTGTAAAAAGTCAGAATGATGCCATGAAACGCCAAAGCCCGCAAACACGCTGCACACTAGAAAACCAAAGCAAGAGCAAGAAAATGTCGATCAAGAGCTCGACAAAAGAAAAGAAGAATACCAGCTACAAACATACAAAAGCACCAACCAACCCAACGAACAATCCATGAGAAATGATGCTAATGAACCATACGAATATGGCTATGAGAGGACATATCAAGATGCACTACATCTTTGATAGCATCAATTTCAAAAGGCCACCACCCTTCCTCCATATTATATGCAGCCAAAATATCAGCCACTTTGTTGCCTTCTCTATAAATGTGAGTAATATGAAGATGAAAGCTTGACAAAAGAGAAAGAACTCTCTTCCAAGAGGCCAGAAAACGCCAAGAAACCATTGATGAGCGCGCCGTAAGCAGCCGAACCACATAAGTAGAATCTGATTCTATCCAAAGGTAGTACCAGTGATTCTTATGAGCAATTTGGATAGCAGTGATAACTGCGAGAAGTTCCGCCTCAAAGGCAAAACCAATGCCACCTTTAATATGAAAACACCCTCGAACCCAACTAAAATTATCTCCCTCCAGCAGCAATTTTCCCAGGGGCACCCAGAGCCGAGCCATCAGTGTTAACTTTCATCCAGTGATGAGAAGGAGGCCACCAGTAAACGTTTATAAAATCCGGTGGTGGCGAAGCGCGGCCTTTAACACCAATCATTCGAAGAACCGAAAGATCTGCCCAAGTGTTATTCATGGAGCCCAAGCTGAAATTTTGTTCCATTTCCTTGAAAGCAACCTTGGCCGAATGCAGCAACCGTTTAGCATTAAAGACTTCATCATAGAAAATGCAGTGATTATGCTGCATCCAAATACTCCATATAAGCGTAATGATGCCAGCCTTCCAAAAACAGGTAACCTGAGAACTAAAAGAGTGATTCCAAGCAGCAACCAACATGGACATTCCAAGCAGCAACCAACATGGACATTGTTCGAATAGGGATCCGTTTGGGCAAAGGGGGCAGTGGGTTAGTGCAGCTGTAAAAATTGTGGGAAGAATTCGCTTGAGCTTGATATTCTTCCTCACCCCCTGTGCACTGCAAGCTAGTATGGCCTAAGTTGCCACATGTTCCACATGGTTTCTCCATCTGTTGTCCAGCGCTTGCCACTTTCTCTGCCACGGTATTGAGCAATCTTTCCATTCTACCCATTCTCTCTTCAAACTTATCCTCAAAGTCCGACGAACTTGCTTGAGCAGCTTTCTTAAGCAGTTGGATGTGCGGCTCCTCATACTCTCTCGTGGTCTCCACTAAGTGTTGAATCAACCGTTTGGCCTCACTTACAATATTTTGGGAAAACCCTCCTCCACTCGATGAATTCACAAGATTTTTAGTATCAACGGTCATCCCTTGATAGAAGTACTGTAGCAAATCTCCCTCTGAAAACTTATGGTTTGGACAGCTATCCACCAACCTCCTGAATCGAGTCCAGTATGTGCTCAATGACTCATCGTACTCCTGTTTCACTCCACTAATTTCCTTTTTCAGCGCACTCGTCTTGGTGGGGGGGAAAAAATATTTCAGGAATAGCTTTTTCATCTCTGCCCATGAAGTGATAGAATTGGGTGGAAGACTCGCGAACCAAGAGTTCGCCTCTGCTGTCATAATGAAGGAGAAGGTCGCCAATCTAAAGTGCTCCTTTGTAACTCCAGTGTGGCATTTCTGGACCTTGCAAATTTTGATGAATTCGCTCAAGAAATTGTAAGGATCTTCCCCCTTTTTGCCATAGTACTTTGGGAGAACATTAAGCAGACCAAGCTTAATCTCAATACCGATAGCAGCTGCCGGCATCCTAATCGGAGTCGGGGGGTCATCAGCTTCGTGGCTGGAGAGATCACACAGTCTAGGATCGTCAGCCGCCATGTCGTCTTCGGTGCTCTTGTCGGAATTCGACTCAACTTCCTCCTCACAATCTGTTTCTGCCTCTGATTCAAGGTCTGTTTGGGCAAACAGAGTCTCGTCAGCAGCGGCAGCACTGGGTTCCGCCTTAATGAACTGTTCCGTGTTGGCAGACAGGTCGAGTTGCGAATCCAGCAGTTCCAGCAGCTTTCGTGCCTTAGCCTCCTTTCTCAGTTTCTTTGCAGCTTTCTCGATCTCACAATCGAATAGGAGATTCGGCCGAGAAGATCTGCTCTTAAACCAAAAGAAAAATAAAAAGAAAAATAGATCAAAAGGGAAAAGAATTCAATTAACACTGCTCCCCGGCAACGGCGCCAATTTGGTGGACGTCGTTTTCTACCAAATAAATCCTACAGAATTATCAAAACAAATTAGTATAATGATAAGCAGGGTCGATCCCACAGAGAGCAGATAAAATCATTCAATTCCCTAAAATCTTTATTTTTGGTGATGCCACCACGCCTTAATTTTGAAAAAAATTAATTATAACTAAGGAAGCAATAAATCAAATAAAATAACTCTAGAAAATAATTAATGAAAGGTAACTCGGCTCGAATAAATCCACACTAATTCAAATCTCTGATCATCGACGCAAAGATTAATTAATCCATATCAACCAACTAGTTAAGGATACCGTGATACGCACTGACATACCCCAATTCCTACTTACTGTGTCGATAGACGGCTGGATACGTCAGTCCTGCCTATTTTCCTTATTAAAATATAATCTAGCTGGATATGCCAGTTATAGATTTAATATTCTAATAGCATTAAGAAGAAGGAACCCAGTTTAGACCAATTATCCTAGATACACTAGTAATAATCAATCCACCAATTTATTCCTATTACGAACATGGTAGTTTTATCACTAATCAGCCTAGGGCTGGTAATCGGTCCGGTTCGGTTATAACCGAACCGATTTTTCGGTTAACCGGAACCGATTAACAGTAAAACTGATAACCGAAAACCAAACCGGTTTTCAATTCGGTTAACCGATTAACCGGTTAATTGAAAAGGTCAAAATTGAAGTGGAAGAAAAGAAATGGGGTGGTGCTGCTGCATAGCTGGTTTCCATATAATTTCAAAGTTTTAAGAACTCGTTTCCAACTCCAACAATAATAATACTCATTTCAAAGTGGGAGTAATCATTCACATCTACAAACATCCACCAATATTGAAATAATTATGAATCATCCCTGCTTGTTGTATAATACGCAATTCATTCAAAAAAAAAAAGCAAAGGCCCAGAATTATCCCTTAAAAACACATACTGTTACCGCTAAGCGTCTGCCAGAGACTGGAGCGGTTGCTAGATGGCCCAGATCCCTGAGCAGCAACCAATGTCTCAAAGATACGCCGGGATTGCTAGACCGTCGCTGTCGAAGCTCAGACTCGAAGGCAAGCAAAGGCCGAAGGGACTCGCCGGTGGATTAGCCGAGGAACTGGAGAAGGCAGTGACAAATCTCAGGCGCGGTAGACCGACGACGTGAGTAAGATGCGCCGGTGGAAATTGGAGGAGGGCAGCGACGTTGCTTCCCTCAACCCTCGCAGAGTCGTCGAAATTTGGGGGAAGTGAGGAAGGCCGCAGAAGTCTGGATCTGGAACTTGGGGGAATCGCTGAGCCCTATTCTTTTAATTATGAGTGCAACTTAATAAAATATATACTTTAATTATATTAACCGGTTAATTCGGTTTAACCGATCGGTTATCGGTTAAACCGATTAACCGGTTAACATTGAGAGTGATAACCGATAACCGAACCGAATCGGAAAAAACCCGATAACCGGTTTTTTCGGTTCGGTTACGGTTATAACCGGATAACCGGAACCGATTTACCAGCCCTAAATCAGCCATATTCCAACAATTACGGATTGGATGTGCTAATTGACTGTAATCCAGTTAAACCTAAGTTGGTCAGACTTAAATAAAATCAGAATTATCTTTAAACCCCTATGAATAAATAGAAATCAATAGGAACCAATTTTATGCTCAATTAGATCTCACAGATTAATAAATTAGTGCTTCTTTATTCTCGCCGAATTAAAGAATTAGCTACTCATAATTAAAACTAGAACAATCAAATAAATAAAGATGAACATAGAATAAAAACAAATAAATTGCAAGAAAATAAAAGTCACCGCTTGAATAAAACAATGAAAAACAAAATGTCTGCCTTGATTCCAATAATAGCCGCCAATCTTCAATAATAGTAAACAAAAGCAAAGTTAAAGCTAAAACCTAATCTCCAAAAAAACGTGAAGTGCTAAATTCAAAAGAATCAAAAGTTGTCCCTAAACAAAGTCAACTCCTATATATCTAATCCTAAGTGGCGGCTAGCTGCTTAGAAAATAAACTAATTCCATGAATAAAAGAAACCTAAGGTGCCGCTAATCACCCCACAAATGGGCTTCGGCCCCCTTACAAAAATTAAAGCATAAGAAAATAATTAAAATCAAGAGTTTTGGGCTTAATTAAATTCTAGACAATTAATTCCAAGCCCATTCTCCAAAATCCTCCATCTTCCATGAATCATCCAAACTTCATCAAAAATCCATGCAAACTCGATCAATTCTATTTTCTTCATCCACACGAGTTCTTCTTAATTTCCGCTCAATTCCTACATCCAAAATGTTGCAAACCATGTAAAATCATATAAAACCATAGCAAAACACACACTAAACTAGGTAACTAAAATGCACACATCAGTATCAAAAGTTGGAAGACGCCGATGAAGTAAACGCCAACAAATCATAGAGCGGCGGGTGGGAATAAATTTCTCCCAAATCCAGGTGCCCCAACTAACCGCAAGAAAATGATGGCAGTGATGTGCAAAGGTGAGGGAGCCCGTTACTTCACCGTGAAGGGAAGGTTTCCAGAATCTAGTGTCTTGTGAATCACCAATAGGGAGAATGAGAATGTCACAAACGATATCAGGAAAGGCATCCACAAAATCCTTAGTAAAATGCCAGATTCCATCATAGAAATAATCCGCCACAAAGTGATCAAGAAACTCTTGAATGTAGTGAGGAACACCACATTTACGAGCAATAGAATATCCAACCCAATCGTCATTCTAGAAATTAGTGATCTCTCCCATGCCAATATAGCAATAAGAATCACGAATCAAATGAACAATCTCTGCCCGAAGACCAAGCCACATCGAGGAAGGAGCAGCCACAACCTTTACCTGACCGAAACTTTTAAGGTATCTATGCCTCATAATATCCAAGCCAAAATTCATCCCACAGATAACGCTCCAAGCTCGCTTCATAAAGAAGCTCCTGTTCATAAGCGAAAAAGAACGAATAGCCAGACCTCCTTCTTCTTTAATGGCACAAACTCGAGCCCAAGCAACAAAACAAGCCAAACGCTTCTCAATATTTTCAGTCAAATAAAGTTGCGGCATTTAGAATCAAGAATCTTCAAAAGAGAGCGAGGCCAACGATAAACCATCATTGAATGCGTGAGAGAACTTTGAATGATAGATTTAACCAGACAGACACGTCCAACTATAGAAAGATGTCGACCACGCCAAATAACAAACTTCTGTAAGATCCGATCATGAATAGCACAGAGATAAGAATCACGAACTCTCCCAATGAAAAGAGGCACCCAAGGTAGGTGAAAGGAAGCGAACCAGGAGAAAAATCAATCGTTCGCCCAATAGCGCGCCTCAAAGGAACAACCACCCTGTCCGCAAAGTACAAATGAGATTTTTCAGGACTATACACTTACCCAGAGATGGAGCCATAAAAGGTCAAAATATGTCTAATAGTTCTCGCATTATTCTCAGTAGCTTTACAAAAGACCAAGATATCATCAGCGTATAACAGGTGGGTGGGAAAAAGTCGACCTCTACACATACCCATAGGAGTCAGGTGCCCCGAGATGACACAATTCTGGAAAAGAGCACTAAACACATCTTCCGCAATCCCGAAGAGGATAGGTGAGAGGGATCTCCCTGTCTAACGCCGCGGGAGCAGGCAAAGTAGCCATGCAAACGACCGTTATAGAGGATGGAAAGACGAGCAGATTCAAGAATAATTCGAATCCAATTAATGAACTTATTATCGTAACCGCCGACCTTGAGAACCGCCAAAAGGAAATCCCATCTGAGCGTATCAAAGGCTTTCTTGATATCAATCTTACACGCCATATTTAAACCACCGCTCGATCGTTTCATACAGTTGACTCCCTCCGAGCCCAACATGATACAATCGTAAATAGAGCGCCCACTGATGAAGCCAAACTAATTAAGACTAATATAATTGGCCGCCACCACTCCAAGTCTTGAGGCAAGAATCTTGGAGATGATTTTAAAGAAAAAAATTGGAGAGCACAATAGGGCGGAGATCCGAGACAGTGGCCACGACGTCCTTTTTGGGCAAAAGTATCATAACGCTGGAGTTGCAACCAATTGGAAGATAAGATTTCTCAAAGAAAGCAGTAACCGCTTTCCAAATATCAAACTTAATAGTATCCCATCAACTTTGAAAGAATTTTCCAGAATAACCGTCCGGACCCAGAGAGTTATTAACATCCATCCCAAAAACAGCAGCCTTGATTTCCTACTCATCAAGTGTTCTAGTGAGCATCGCATTGTACTGATCACTCACAACATCATCAATAACAGCTTCTATCGAGGTAATGTCAATCGGATCACGAGTATCATCCTAAAAAATAGTAGAGAAATAGTCGATGATATGCGCGCCAATGACCTCCTGATCATAAACAACATCACCTTGAATAGTCAGATGTGAAATAATGTGCAGCTTTTTCTTATATTTCAGCATAGTGTGGAAGAACGCCGTATTACGATCATCATCGTTAAGCCAAGAAGCACAGCTCTTTCGCCGAAGGAGATTATTCTTTCTAGTGAGAACACTATTAATCTTTGCTTGGGCATCGACTTCATCATCAAATAGTGTCGTGGTGTAATCGCTGGAGGCAATCTGAGATTGAATATGAAGGAGATCTTTCTGCGTGTCGGCGATCATCGTATCAACATTACCAAACACTGACTTATTCCAAGCCTTAAGAACGCCCTACAAACGCTTATGTTTGAACATCACAGTATAGATCGGGCAATGATTATCCAATCCTTCCGTCCAAGAATTCTTCACAACTCCCTGAAAAGTGTCGTGCAGAGTCCACATATGCAAGAATTTAAAGAACCTCGGCCCAGGTGGGAGCGCCTGACAGCAGCGCAGAATAATAGGCGAGTGGTCGGAGGTTAGTCGGGGAAGGACCTGAACATAAACAGAACTCCAGTAGGCAGCAAACTCATAAGATAATAAAGAACGATCTAACTTGGACTCCACATGCGAAGGCATAAATCTCCTGCCCGACCAAGTAAAATACAACCCAACCGTAGGAGGTTCAATGAAACCGGAAGCATCAATGAAGTCATGGAATTCTCGACAAGAGGTGGCATTCAATAGACAATCACTACTTCTTTCATAAGCTCTTTTCATCGCATTGAAATCACCGACAAAAATAATGGGACCATCCTCAAAGTTAAGAAGATCCAGCCAGAGCTGTCTCCGTAAGACATTAGAGTTAGCACCATGGACGATAGCAATAGTGAAAGCATAACAAGTCCAACTGCATTGGACAACCACAACCTGCGAAGAAGTAAAGACAACTTTAGAAACAACATTCGGATGAGTAAAGACCCAAATATTGGAGCGCTTATTGATACGATAATTTTGATGGCAGGGAACGAGATTTAAAGACCGCTAATAACCATCAGAAATTTTATGGAATCTAGTCTTGGGTTCCAGAACACCCACGACCATGGGAGAGAAAGAACGACAATGTTCTTTAAGAGTAAGGTTAGATTCGTCCGAGAGGCCTTGAGCGTTCCAAACTAAAAGATTCATAAAAAGATTAATGTCGCGTGGATGGAGTATCCTCCTATTCCACTTTAGCAGCCCAACTCCGAGCTGCAATGTTATCCATAGAACGAGCGCTAGGTGTTCTCCTCATCTCACCACTAGTCGACGTGGTAGAGCAATCGATCCGCTGTGAGTTCAAAGCCACCAACAATGAAGCGAAGTACGAAGCCATGCTAGCCGGACTCGGACTGGCAAAAGAAATGGGAGTCAAGCTAATCAGCGTGTTTAGTGACTCTCAGCTCGTGGTCAACCAAATACAAGGCGCTTACCAAGCCAAAGATGCCAATATGATCGCCTACCTGGGCAAAATCAAATTACTTCAGTCCAGCTTTGAGGAGTTCACCATAACCCAAGTTCCGAGAGGAGACAACAGCCACGCAGATGCCCTCGCCAATCTTGGGTCGTCTATCCAAGCCACATGGCCCAAGACAATCCCGATCATCTGCCTCAAATGGTCTGCCATTCGGAAGGACAAGGAAGACCAGGTGGTAGAAGTATCACCCGAACAGACTTGGATGACCCCTATAGTGGATTACTTGGAGCATGACAAGCTACCAGATGATAGGAATGAAGCTCGGCGACTTAGGGCTCAGGCTGCCCAATTCTCCATTATTCGAGGTAAGTTATACAAACGTTCTTTTACTGGTCCATACTAAAATGCATCAACCCTGCAAAGGCAAGGTACGTCTTGTCCGAGTTGCATGAAGGAGAGTGTGGAAACCACTTAGGTGGGAGAAGCTTAGCCCACCGAGCTATAACCAACGGATATTATTAGCCTACCATGAAGGCTGACTCAACCAATTACGTCAAGAGATGCAAAAAATGTCAACGATTTACTCAAGCGTCACACCTACCCCCAGAATTACTGATCGCCATTACATCACCATGGCCTTTGGATATTGTAGGATGGCTGCCTACTGCACCTGGACAGTAGGGTATACATGCTAGCCATGACAGATTACTTCAACAAGTGGATCGAGGCGGACTCATTCCACCAAATACGAGACAAAGAAGTCAAAAGCTTCATTTGGAAAAGCGTGATATACTGATATGGGGTGCCAAAGGAGATCATCACGGACAACGGATCACAATTCATCAGTGCAGAATTTCAAGACTTTTGTAAGTTTTAGAAGATCAAGTTGAGCTTTTCCACCCCAAGGTATCCGCAGGCAAACGGACAAGCAGAGTCTTCCAACAAAACCATCATGAACACTCTAAAGAAGAGATTGGAAAACGCTAAGGGAAAGTGGGCAGATGAACTACCCGACGTACTTTGGTCATACCGAATGACCATAAGAACTTCGATAGGAGAAACCCTCTTCTCGTTAGCCTACGGAATGGAAGCAATGATACCCACCGAAAGTGAAGTGCCTACCGCCAGGTACGAGCTCACCACAAACACCGACAATCAAGAGGCTACGTGCCATGAGTTAGACCTACTCGATGAGAAAAGAAACAAGGCGGACATCAGACTAGCCTCATATCAACAAAGTGTTGCCAAACACAACAACAAGCATATTCGTACCCAGACATTCCAACCAGGTGATTGGGTACTCCGTAAAGTGTTCCAGAACACAAAGGAAGCAGGGGCGGGCAAGCTTGCCCCAAATTGAGAAGGCCCTTACCTGATCACTAAAGTAGTCGAACACGGGGCATACAAGTTACAAACGACAGACGGACGCGACATCAACAATAGCTGGAATGCAATCCATCTCAAGCAGTATCACGTTTACTCTACACTCCTTTACTTTCTTAGGTCTCACGAGACCCACTCAACGTACTATTCAATTACTGACCTTTCTATGCAGGTCAAAACTACATTCGGGCTTGATCCCTTAAAAGGGTATGTAGGCAGCTCCACGGAGCGCAGCCCCCCACCCTACCAACCAATCATCCTTACCATACATACTAAACATCGACTTGGAGTTTCTAGCTAATGCAATATTTAGCCACATGCTACATTGCGGGGACAACCTCGTTTCAAACCACATACCCCGATCGACCAACCAAGCCCTACATGCACCAATAACCAACACTTATCACTTTCGACACCATCATTATGCTCCAATATTTAGATAATATCAGGAATGAGCGTTACACAATTAGATGGATCACAACTCGATTAAATACTAAGGGTCAAAACCCTAAGGGGGCGACTAAACCGAAAAATTTAGAGTTACCGCATAGAGCAGACTCATAGGCACACAGGCCCGAAAGCATTAAAAGTTAGAATATTATAATTTTATTACATAACCAAGTCAATGAAACACAATCATCAATCAGTAGAAGGGCCACCAGTACCCAAACCTCCAAGCGAAGCAGCAAGATCTTTGATGCGTCTTCGACTTTTGGGCTATTTGGCCCTATTTTTCTCTTTCTTTTATTTTGTTTGAGTCGTCTTGGGGAGAAAACAGGTATTCAGGAGGAGGAAGCTCGGAAAAGGGCATATGCACGAAATATGGTCAGAATGGGCATTACCGGACCAAAACTATCCAAGCTTCCAGAAGTGAAACTTACCAGGAAGAGAGCTCGGCGAAGTACCCCTCAGAACCATTCGAGGCGCGGGAATCTCCGAAGTGTACCACCTGGTGGGAGGCTAACCGAAGGAAGCAGTTGGTAAGGCCATAACAGCAGTCGCAGTCAACACAGATGAGCTATATATGAACCAGGAAGAGAGCTCGACGAAGTACCCCTCAGAACCATTCGAGGCGTGGGAACGTTCGAAGTGTACCACCTGGTATGAGGCCAACCGAAGAAAGAAGCTAGTATGACCATTCCCATCAACAACAGTCAGCAGCTGGAGCTATATATGGAAAGACGTGTGGAGGAGATTGCATGGAAGATTCTGGCGAATTCTAGCAATGGAAGGATCTGGAATAATGTGGAATCAACCCCAAATCCGCTGGAGATCCATTATCTATCAAATCAAATCAAGGATCAAGCTAAATATGGAAGGAAATAATCTGCCAAATTTGGTCTGCCGGCTAGGGTTTACCGAATCGCTATATATGTGTGGCTGGCAGAGGGCAGTCTTGCGAGTTTGAGGAGAGTTACAGGGCAGTTTTTGGGGTCTTACGAATTTCAGAGAGAAAATTTACATTCTAGAAAATTTACTCTTCTAGACTTAGATTTTAGTTAGTTCACCAAGAAAATAATTTACTTTGTCATTTTTACATTTTTCGCACCAAACACTTTATTTGTTTTTCGTATTTCAATTTCGTTGTGACGAACAAAGCCAAGGTTGTTGCCTTAGGTATTTTCTATATCAAGTATTTCAAATTTTCTTTCATTCATGTATTTATTTTATTTCGCATTTACGTTTTTCAATATGTGTGAGTAGTCCCCTTGGTGAGGTTTAAGGGGTGGAAATAATTGTTGTCAATATGTAAACATTCGTGAGGCATTTGTTCTTTCGGTTGAGTCTCGTGGTTCCGGAAGGATCTGTTCGAAACCATGGACAGTAGGGGCCTAACGGGTGATCTCCGTTCGGTAAAACGCTGTCCGTGTCAAGCAAAGGCCAGGGTTTACCAAGGTACAACAACCGGTATGCCCAAGACCGAGTAGCTGAGCAGCGTCAACAAAAGGCGTTGTAGATCCAGAAGGTGGAGAAAGGATTGATGGGATACACTGTCCTTCCTCAGTCTTGGGCTTCTCTAGAGACTATCCATCAACTGTGACGAGGCATAAAGCCATGGTTATCAAACGAGGAAAGCAATCTCGGCGCCGTAGCATGTCTATGACTGGTCGGCTGACAAAGCCGGAAATAGTTGAGTCCAGGAGGCATGTGTCACTCAAAGTGCAGAGTTGGGGACCTCGGGAGAGAAGGTTGGTGAGGGTCATACTTGGTGAGTAACGGGTATGACTACTATCTAAGGAGGAGTGAAGCACTGCCTTGTGACCGGGGAATGTGTGACCTTCGGACCAAGTGACTACAATGGACTCAACCATCCTAAGTGTGAAGTATAGCCTCTTGAAACGCCCCAATGTCTTTGGGCCACGCCTTGAGTCTATACGGATCATGGACGGATCATCTGTATGCCTATGACCGATATAAATATTGACAACAGTTATGGCCTAACCGAAAACCTTACCCCTTGTTATATTTGATCTTTGTTTAAGTTTAATTGTGCAGATTATACAGATTGAGACCGTGACAACTCAGTTTGTGCACCCGAAGAGTAAAGTAGTTCCTCACTCTCCGTGGGATCGACCCTATACTTGCTGCTAAGACTGTTCTTTGGTTGCGAGCAATAGGAGCGTGTACTGTCCGTCTAGGGCACACACAAAAATTATTTTGATACCGCGCGCCGGGCGACGGGCGCGCGTCCCATCAATCTTCAACCTCGGCAGCCTCCTCAGCTCTCCTCTCCATCAGCTCGGTGTGTGCCTCGAGCATCAATGTCGTGTCCCAAGTCCCGGCCTGACCATCCAAGTACTCTCGGGCCATTTGGGCCCTAGCAAGGATCTCTCCCTCACATCCAACAAAGTCAAGCTTCTCCGTCAGAAATGCGACCATAGAGTTAACGACCTCAAGCTGCTCAGCCAAAGTCTTCGCCTGATCACCCGCTAGGCGCCCAACATCAAGCTGAGTCTGCAGCTCTGTCTTCAAACGTGCAATCTCCTCATCACGACTCTTCAATGTGTCATCCAAATCACCTCGCTTAGCTCGGAGTTTCTTAACAGTCTTCTCCAGCTCGCGGATCATCTCCGATAAATGGAGCATGCCCTGCAAACCCTACATGAGCAACAGAGATAACATGAATCAGCAACTAGTCACCCACACTTGAAACAAAAGAAAAAATGATTGAAACTAGTATAACTCCTACTCACCAGAAAGATATGGTCAACGGTGGCATCAGAGGCGCCAGACTTCAATCCAACCAAGGCATTGCGATCCTCTGGCCAAAATAACTTGCCCAACTCCTTGCAGTACGTACGGATATCCGCGTATGCAGAAGCATCAAACGGGAATGTAAGACGAATAGAGTCACCAGCCCAACCAACATCATCATCATCATCGCGCCTTCTCTCATTTCCCTTCTGAACCGACGAAGTGGAGACCGGAATGACTGGTGAAGTGGAGATCGGAATAACTGTCTCGCTGACCTCGAGATCACTAGAGGCCTCGATCACCTTCTTCTTCTTTCTTCCTGCACGCATCTTCTCCAACGCAGCACTAGGGCCCTTCATCTCAAATTGATAGGACTTCAACATGACACGTGCTACAAAAGCCCGTTCATCTACTGTCAGTTCAGGTATGATCTGAGAGCCTTGTCGTCCGTATAAAGTTTCCAAAGACCTAGACAAAAATACCATTTGAGGCAGAAGACGAGTCAACAAGGAGACCGTACCTTCTGGAATAAAGGAAATGTCTCCTCACAACGAACTTTGCCTCAAATTATCGTTAGACAAGATAACCCGCCAATCACAAGCCTCATCAGGATAGCTCAAGATTTGCTTAAGTCTCTCCTTGACACCCAACCGGACAGTAAGATAAGGGAAGCTTTTAAGATCTACAAAAGAGTGAAAGAAATAATCATCAAATCAATGGTGGTAGACAAACATACATTACAAATATAGTTAACCTTAATACTCACTAGCAGAACTCCAAGCAAAAGGTATCTCAGACCCACCAACCAAACCCAAAGCTTCATAAGGTATAAAGAAATACTTGTTTTTCTACCTTGTATGCAAGGTGTCCGTACCCAAAATCAAAGGTGACTTGTTATCCCTAACCTTTAACATATACCGACCCACATCACCTGAATTAATTGTCAGATAGTAAGTTTCCAACACCTCAACTTTTGTAATATCAATATTGTTCTTTTCCCCGAACACCTTCAAGGCTGACACACACCCGTCGTGCGGTGCGGGCAAAATACTTGTGTATGCCCAGTACAGACAATACACGCTCCTACGTCTCACAACAAGATCTCAGTCTTAGTGGTAAGTGTAGGGTCGAATCCCACAGGGAGTGAGGAACCACTTTGTTCTCCAACGACAAACTGAGGTGTCACAATTCTCAATCTGTATACTCTGCACAAGAAATTAACAAGATCAATAATAACAAGGGGTGAGGTTATTCGGTTAGGTCATAACTGTTGTTAACATTCGTTTCGGTCATAGGCATACTGATAATCCGTCCATGATCCATATAAACTCAAGGCGTGGCCCAAAGACATTGGGGCGTTTCAAGAGGCTATACTTCACACTTAGGATGGTTGATCCCATTGTGGTCACTTGGTCCGAAGGTCACACGTTCCCCGGTCACAAGGCAGTGCTTCACTTCTCCTTAGATGGTAGTCATACCCGTTACTCACCAAGTATGACCCTCATCAACCTTCTCTCCCGAGGTCCCCAACTCCGCACTTTGAGTGATACATGCCTCCTGGACACAACCATTTCCGGCTTTGTCAGCCGACCAGTCATAGACATGCTACGGCGCCGAGATTGCTTTCCTCGTTTGATAACCATGGCTTTATGCCTCGTCACAGTTGATGGATAGTCTCTAGAGAAGCCCAAGACTGAGGAAGGACAGTGTATCCCATCAATCCTTTCCCCACTTTCCGGATCTACAACGCCTTTTGTTGACGCTGCTCAGCTACTCGGTCGTGGGTATACCGGCTGTTATGCCTTGGTACACCCTGGCCTTTGCTTGACATGGATAGCGTTTTACCGAATGGAGATCACCCGTTAGGCCCCTACTGCCCATGGTTTCGAACAGATCCTTCCGAAATCACGAGATTCAACCGAAAGAACAAATACCTCACGAATGTTTACATGTTAACAACAATTATTTCCACCCCTAAAACCTCACTTAAGGAATTACTCACACATAACAGAATTCATAAATACGAAATGAATTAAACACATTATAGAACAAAAGGAAATACGTGAATAGATAAATAATACCTAAGGCTTCAAGCCTTCAATCTTGTTCGAATGCAAAACACAATGGAAATAGGAAAATAGTACTGAAACGTAAATTGTTTTGGATGCCACACACGGCGAATCAAAGTAATAGCTAAAGTAAAACAGGAGTTCGAAAGGTGCCAAGAGCTTGTGCACGCTGCACACATCAATCTTTTATACTGCCGAATGGTCGAGGTCTAACCCTAGCTGCGCCAGTCTCAAATCTTCGCCGAGATCTTCTTTCCTTTTTTAGCTCAATCTTTGATTGATCCGATTGAAGATGGCTTCCAGCTGCAAGCTTAGTCAACCTTTCCCATTCTTCAGATCCTTCCAGTCCCTTCCTCTTGCTTCCGCTTGCCTTCTCAAAATCCCCAAGATTCACTTTCCTTTCTTATCTTCGGCTGCCTGCTCTTCATGGTAGCGATCAGACGGATTGATTTCTTCGGTGTGGTTCATACCAGGTGGGTTGCTTCAGGTTCCCATGCCCCAAGTTAGACTGGGGAGGTACTTGTTGGCCGAAGCTCCATGCTGGTAAACATGACATAGCAATCTGGGCTCGGTAATGCCCATTCTGACCACATTTTCTCCGTTTCCGCTCCACTGACCTTCCTTCCTCCACAACTTCGTTTTCCCCCTGGACAGACCAGTACTGACACAAATAAAGAGAAAAATAGGGCCAAATGGCCCAAAAGTCGAAGACGCATCAAAGGCCATCAAAACGCGTCATGCAGTCGACATCAACTAACTAAAAGGAATCCTATGGTAGTCGCACATCTCAGCAATCAGTCTAGGAAGTGGAAGACGACACCCATCTTTAAACATCTGAATGTACATGTAGGTCCACCCGAGCAAAAACCAATCAACTCGCTCAAGGCCTGAAGGAGAATGTAGGCTCACCCAATCTGGTATGTCATATGTTGCCTGGATCCCTCGCAACTCCGCCAACGTCACCATTGATGGTTCATTCCTCTTAAGTATGATGTTACTAGGGCGACCCCCATCAATCAGATCATCACTATCCATTATGTTACTAGCCATGTAGTCAGGTACTCCCGAGCAGTCAGCCATTCTCGGAGCCCCTCGACTACAAGGCACCCCAACAGGCACATCACCACTATCTAAATCAACAACTCTACTCGACGACTCCATAGAAACTCCTCGACTACAAGACATACCAACCAAGCTATCTAGTGCAAAGACGCCAACCAAATTTACAATAGACACACACAATAATAGACGGAAAAGAAAAATGAAGATATCATATGTGACCAACCAAACATACCCTACACTACTAACATGATACACATAATGGTATTGGCAAACAAAAATAAAAGCTATCATATGTCACCAACCTAACATGCCCTACAAGGCAATCATACATACACTCATACTTGGACAAACTTAGCAGGCTCCTAAAAAACAACTATATTTATATCAAATAAAATGTCAACGGATTAAATGGGAGTTACACAAACGACAAATTGATCAAAGCATGAAGTAAATATGACAAAAATGAATAGAGAGCATACTTGGATTATTCGATAAAGACACAAAGAAAAGAACAAATGAAAGGGATGGAGAGAAAAAACCAACATTTTCAAAACTTCAAAAAAATCCTCCATCTATGTTGAGCACTCCCAAGCTTCACTCCAAAATTCCAAGTGCTCCAAATAATTTGTGTGAAAAGAGAAGTTAGCCGGGTAAAGATCATCTACTGTGCACAGCATGGTGTTGTGCACAAAAACAGGGGGAATTGGTATTTTTGGATTTTTTATTTTTATTAAGATTTTAATTATTTTCTTCCAATTTGAATACACTTGAATGCACATCACCCTGCTGTGTACAGCAGGGGATCTTGTTTGTCTTGCTACGTATCTATGGATGTTTACGAGTCAGATGTTGATTTGGAAGTTTAGTGAACATTTACAAGGCATAGTAGATTCACAAGCAAAATTATGTCCGACAAGTTAAACTTTTTGGCAAAATGAACCATCAAACAATCTTACTGATTCAACAATCTTTGCTTTACATTTACATCAATGTACAACATAAAAAGACTACATATCTACCTATACCAGCCAAACATTACACTAGTCCTGCACTTCCCCTACCTCATGCTTTCCTGACAACAATAGAAGGAGAACCAGCTGTGCTGCCAGCCTGCCAAGGAGCCCTTCAACCATGTAGCCCTATCTAGCAACGGGCAACAGCCATGCCAATATTCGGTCAGGAGCCGAACAAGCCATCCAAGCAGTCCCTTGCTGCCATGGCCACCACTTGAGTAGGAGCCTAACATCGCCATACAAGCCAAACAATACAAACACATATTCCTTGTAACCATTTCGGGCAGCAGCCATACCCACACTCGGGCAGCAGCCAAACCAGCCAAACACCCTCCACACCATAACAACAGTCTTCAAAGTGGGTTGGTCAGCTCCCACAAACACTCAGGCAGCAGCCATGCTAACCAAACATATACTCTTGCTGCCATCCTCTTCAAAATTCGGCGAAATTCACCATATATTCTTGCTCGCTCCCTCTCCCACATTGGCGGTCATTCACGACCGCAACAGTAATAAAAATAGCCGCTATGGCTGCTTTCTGTCGCCTCCTTGTTCAGCCAAGCCACGCGACTAACAACCATCCGCGTCGCAAGTCGCCGCCGAGAACAGACTCAGCGTCGTCTGCTCCGCCCGTCGCGACTCACCGCGGCGCCCATTCGCGGCACCGCCGCACCACTCGGCCCCCTTTCAGATCTGGAAGCCATCCGGTCCCCTCAACCAGAAGAACGACGAGGCGTCTAGAGGAGGCCGCCACCACCGCTTCCAAACTCAAAGTCGGCGAAACCGCCGCGCCGCCGCCATCCACCCGTGGAGCTACGCCTCACTCCGGTCATCGTCGCTTCGTTCGGAAACCACCGCGAACCGCCGCTACCCCCTTCATTTGTACAAGGCTACGTCGCCTTTAAGGGAGGACCGCCGGTCCCGAACGCAAAGTGGCAGGAACTCCCGCGAGCAATCCCATCGCCTTTCCGCGATCATGATCGCCGGAGCAACAGCAGCCGCCCCTCAGGGATGCCCCACAATTTTTTGGCAAGAGCGACGCCCTAAGCTGGAGCTAGCCATCCAGCTGGGTCGTGGAACCCTAAATGGCGAAAGAGGGGAAATTGTGGGCTCAGAAGCATACTAACTAAAATTTGGGCCACTAATGCGACTAATTGATTACTAGCCCACGAAATGAGTTAAATTTTTTGTAAGTTTGAGCCAAGTTAATTAGGCTATGGGCCATTAAATCGTGCAACTCAAATTAATATATGCAGCTACGCGCAAGAAAAATGGGCAACCCACCCTTGATCTCTGGATTCGTATACTATTATTTTAATTTTATAGGTTCCAGAAATTTCCCACTCAAGAAACTTATAAATCATCTTTTGACAATGAATTCAATTATTTAGAAGGTATACTCTCTATTTGATAAAATCAAATTAGAGAGTGGATGACAAACTGTAATGGACAAATTTCGTATAGTTCATTTAAATTAATATTTGCCTAATTCAAAAATTGAATTAATCTCAATTAATTCAGTCCGTAGGACTCCGTACATTAAGTCATCAGGGCCCATCGACTCAAACCCTAGAAAGGGCAATGACTTACGGATGAAGGCAGGAAGAGGTGATAGAGAAAGAAACTAGATTGATTCATTTTAGGAACACTTTAAAAATCATAAAAGATAAATTTAGAATGAATAAATTGCGATAATTTAAAGTTTTAAATAAAAAAAATTCCTTTCCTCTCTACACTCTTTAATGTTTTTTTTAACCGTCCTCTCTCTTTAATGGCATATTTACTTTTTTCTACTATATTAAATTGATATATTTTTCTATATATTATTTGTTTTGTGTGTGTTTTAAAGTAAAAATAAGTAGATAACATGTTGTGTGTTTTACATGTTTTTAAATTATAATAGTAGTTTAAAATGTATAAAGGTGGAGAAAAATATGTTGGTTCATTTTATAACTCTTTATATATATATATATATATATATAGTTATATATATTTAAAATACAATTCAAATATGACTCTTTTTTTATTTTTGCTTGTGTATGAAATATTTCTTTATATATTATGATGCGGAGTATTCTATAATAATGTATAATGCTAAGTTTTATTACTCCCTCCGTCCCTAAAATAATTTCCTCTTTTTTCATTTTGGGACGTCCCCCAAATAAGTTCCTCTTTCTTTCTTTATATTTTTGGACAATTATCTCACCACTAATAATACTTTATTTATTCTTACTTTTCACTTTTTCACCACTCCCAATACTAATTATAACACTTTTTCACTTTTTCACCACTCTCAATGTATAACATATTTTTTCTCCACTATCAATACACTTTACCATTTTCCTTAAAACCCGTGCCGTCCCCAAAGATGAACTTATTTTGGGGACGGAGGGAGTATTAAATAATTATCAAATAATTTAATAACAACAATTATCATTACATTTTATGCAAAATTAAAAATTTATTTTTTTCAAATTTAAATTTTTATTGAGTAATTAATGTTAATTATTTTATTTTATTTTACAATTAATTATATTTAATTTAATTTTATATTTATATTTATATATTTAAATATATTGTTCAATTTTAATATTCACCGTGCAAGCACGAGTGCATATTATTGGCCAGAAACCAAAAAAACCCTTTGAAGAAAAGACCCGCTGTCTTATTTCCATAGAAAAGTATTTTACTCCACCTCAAAACTATCTGCTTCAGCAAATATACTTGCAACAGAAAACCGAAGAATAACTTTTGAATTGAAATGGCAGGCATGGAGAGGCTTCACCGGATGTTCGCCGGCGCCGGCGGAGCCCTCGGACACCCGCCGCCGGACTCCCCAACGCTCGACTCCTCCGAACAAGTCTACATTTCGTCGCTCGCCCTTCTCAAGATGCTCAAACACGGTAAATCTAGGGTTTCTGTTAGGATTGTAGGTTGATTTAATTCTTTTGTGTTTTCTCTTCGCTGATGTAATTAGGGTTTATGGTGTGCGTCGTTGATTGTTGCAGGTAGAGCGGGGGTGCCGATGGAGGTGATGGGGCTGATGCTGGGGGAGTTTGTGGACGAGTACACGGTGCGTGTAGTGGACGTCTTTGCGATGCCGCAGAGTGGAACCGGTGTCAGTGTCGAGGCCGTCGATCACGTTTTTCAGACTAATATGCTTGACATGCTGAAGCAGACCGGCAGGTACCGCAAATATTCGTGATCTAGAAGGAATATTGAAAAATAATTGTAATTGTAATCAGTTTTTTCATCTTGAGTATGATCTGCAGCTCCGTTTTTCTTTCTTCAACTGTAGTGTTGCTTTTTGTTCTTGTTGTATGCTATGTCTCTGTTGTGGTATAAAAATCGGAAGATATGTGGTTGATGTTTCGGAGTCCTGATGCTTGTTCGGTGTGTTCCGTATTCTAATAGGATTTGAGCTGTCAGAGCAATCAATTGCCTTCAAATCTACGTAGTCATTTTGTAGGAAACTTTGTTCTAAGAAAAATGTGACTGCTCTCTGTCAAGTGTTGGCCATCTGTATTTATTCTTATGCTTGGTCTTTGGAATATTCTTACTATTATTAGTTAATTAGAATGCATCAAGAGACCTCAAGTATCATTGATTTGATACTGTTTTGTTTCTGTGTTGATTTCATTAAATCTGAAGTATTCTTTTGGTTTATAGGGTATTTTAATGTCATTTTCCTCCCTTGATAATTGATATTGAAGCATGTACTATTTTCTATGTTGCAGACCTGAGATGGTGGTTGGTTGGTACCACTCACATCCTGGCTTTGGATGTTGGCTTTCTGGTGTTGACATCAACACTCAGCAGGTCATTACTTTTCCATATTCTACTCTTCTATTGCTAAAATATACTATTGTTGATTAACTTCAAATATGCTACTATATCTTAGGACTTAGGAGATGCTTATTTTATATAAATTTATGTGCTTATGCTCTTTATTCTTTGCTTTCTGAATTATGTAATATTCCATGAAATTTAATTGGTCTTGTTATGCTTAAGCTCACTCAGTCTTCAACCGTGGATGTACTGATGTTCTCTCTACCTTTATCTTTTAGACCACTTTATTGTATATAGAGATGGTGCTGCTAGCTAAACCACTCGGTATCCTACTTATTGTGTATCATTGGTTGTTTTCTACTTCTTGGGCATCATGACTAATTTAGTAAAAAAAGAAAATCAACTTAAACTGCATGTTTTCAAGCTGAATAACTGCTGTTATAATGATGCAGAGTTTTGAAGCTTTGAATCAGAGGGCAGTAGCTGTGGTGGTAGATCCGATTCAGAGTGTTAAAGGGAAGGTAGTAATTGATGCCTTCCGTCTCATTAATCCTCAAACTATGATGCTTGGTCAAGAACCGCGACAAACCACTTCCAATGTGGGGCATCTTAATAAACCATCTATCCAGGTAGTAATTAAATTTTGAAGCTCAGTGACTTCCATTAAAATTGTATTACAATCAGTTTCTAATTTTGATTTGATCCCACTCCAGGCTTTGATTCATGGGCTGAACAGGCATTATTACTCCATAGCCATAAATTACCGGAAGAACGAGCTTGAGGAGAAGATGCTCCTCAATCTTCACAAAAAGAAATGGACAGATGGATTGACCCTCCAGCGGTTTGACACCCACTCCAAAACAAATGAGCAGACAGTCCAGGTACTTTCGGGTTTCTCTCGCTGTTGGTCTGCAGATTGTCGGTAGCCATGAGTCAAGTTAATAATAGGCGTTGTGTGTAATGCCAATAGTCTATTCACTGCTCCTGCATCTGCATTCTTGCAAATTGATCATACCAATGATCGAATATCTAAAATGCAGTGCATTTCTACTTTCCTGCTCTTGTGTAATTTATGTATCGTTGTCTACAAAAACAGGAGATGCTAAACCTAGCTATCAAGTACAATAAAGCGGTCCAGGAGGAGGACGAGCTGCCACCTGAGAAACTAGCAATTGCTAATGTGGGAAAGCAAGACGCGAAGAAGCATCTCGAGGAGCACGTCTCAAACTTGATGTCTTCAAACATTGTTCAAACTTTGGGAACGATGCTGGATACGGTTGTTTTCTAGATTTTGGACTACAAAAAGTGTACGCATCTTCTTCTTTACTCCTCAACCAGATGCTGATATCGACTCTGATTTTAAGCAAGAGAACACTTACATACTACATGATATTGTACTTGACAAAACACGTGATTGCATATTGTTGGGTAACTTTGTATCGAACCTTATGTCACTATAATCTTATCATATGAGTCGTTTATTTTACATGATTAATAAGATACATGATCGAGTATCCTTATTCTTACGAGTAAAATTTTTCCAATCTTACATTTTTAATGAGATAAGAATCAAGCAAGACTAGCTTAAATGATAGAAATAATCATATTCTTAGGAGTAAGATTTCTTCAATATTACATTTTTAAGGAGATAAAAATCAAGCAAGACTAGCTTAAATGATAGAAATAATCATATTCTTAGGAGTAAGGTTTCTTCATTCTTACATTTTTAATGAGATAAGAATCAAGCAAGACTTGCTTAAATCATAAAAATAATCAAGGGTTCTAAGAAATCCCAATCCTTCTAAGTAACAATGGATTAGTGGCTTAACCTTATTATTTTTATCAATTGAATTTTCATCATTAAATTAATGTGTAGTTAACTTAATTACTCCATCCGTCTACAAAAAGTATGACACTTTTGCTATTTTTAGCGTCCACCAAAAATATGACACTTTCATTTTTAGAACATGACCTCATATCTTTTCCTTAACTTTTATCCTTACAAACACTTCTTATTTACAAAAAAAAAATCACCTCAAATTCAATAACAACAACACTTCTCATAAAATAATGAGACTCTTTCTCCACTATATAAAAATTATCATCAATTTTATTAAAACTTGTGTCCACCAAAAATACTACACTTTTGATGGACGGGGAGAGTATTTTTTAATTGTTTGTATCACAAATAAAATTAGTGGCGGTAATTGGGCACGAAACACATTATTATCAAATAAATATTTTTTAGATTATCATAATTTATTTATTTTTAATTTAAATGAATGTTTTATATCAAATTAGAGTTGTTTCACGATTATTCATTTAATTTTATATTGAATACTTTATTTAAAATGATATTAGATGAAAATAGAAAAAATGTGTTTTATGTAAAAGATGAGAAATAAAATAAAGAAAATTAACAGAAAGTAAAAATAAAATATAACATACACCTGAAATAATAAATCATGAAAAATTCTTTAAATTCGGTATATAATATGTAGAAAATGAATTTGAAAAAAAAATCAAACAGTTACGTGATTAAATACCAACAATTAACGAACACAACCTATATGTTCCGGGTGCAGAAGGCTGGACTGGACTGGACTCTTCATCAACCAAAACCTTCGCAGTTGAAATTAGGGCTGGGAATCGGGTCGGGATCGGGTACCCTATCCGAAAAAATCGGGTACCCGATCCCGAATAAAACCAAAACCTTATACCCGACCTCGAACTCGAAAAAAAATCGAGTACCCTAATACCCGACTCGGGTACCCGAGTCGGATATTCGGGTACCCTAAATTACCCGGTCAAAATTGCATCATTCAAGTTAAACTGTGAAAATCGGGTATTAGGGTACCCGATTCGGGGATTAGGGTACCCTAATACCCGAGATACCCTATTTTCTTTTAAAAAATTTTGAATTTTTTTGAAAATTTACCGAAATTAAAATTGAATTTCAATTCAAATTTTTATAGATTTTTAAATTTAATTTAATTAAATAATTAAAAAAATCGGGTATTTCGGGTATACCCGATACCCGATTTTTTAGCACCCTAAATACCCGACCCCAACCCCTAATTTTTCGGGTATAGGGTACCTAATACCCGATTTTTTCGGGTCGGATAATCAGGTACCCTATACCCGAACCCTATCTTCCCACCCCTAGTTGAAATGATATTAAAGATGGGTGACGACCGTGAGATTTATTAAAAAGAGAAAATTGTAGTCCCCAAAGGGACACCAAGCAGCGCGACCTCCTGTGTGTGAACAGTGAGGTCCCAGGTTCAAATTCCATTGCCTCCCTTCCCAACTCCCCCAAGTCGAAAAAAGAAAAGAAAAAATTGTATAGGGAATTAGTAAATTACATATATTTAATTAGCAGAATATGCACTTGAAAGTTTTACTATAATATTATTAAAAACAATAAAAATAAAATAGGTTTGGAAATTAAACCACTCCTCAAAACGAAAGTAATTAAAAAACTAATTTCACATAATAGAAAAAATTAAATCCAACTCCGTCCACCAATTCGTGTAGTAGGGAAAGTGATAAATAACCCTTCCCCTAGGACACGAATTGGACGGACGGAGAAATCTCAATCCTTCTAAGTAACAATGGAATATATAACTAGCCTTTGCGTCTGTGCAATGCACGAAAAATATTTTTTATATTTTATATTTATATAAATTGATATCAACTCAATTATCATGTTTATAAATATTATAAAAAAATAATTTTAATTAAATATATTTGAGTTGAATATTAAAAAATTAAGAAAAAATCACAATAATAAAAATCGATATTATAAAAAGACAAAAAAGATATAAGTTTAAAAAATGAAAATGAAAATGAAAATAAAAATAAAAAAAGAAATGAAAAATAGATATATTAAAAAAAATGAGAGATAAGAGAGAATGTTTTAAAATTTTAATCTTTAAATAAATATAACTTTTACATTTTAAATCAAATATTTATATAAAATATTCATCCGTCCACGAAAGAACTTCTTACTTTTCCTTTTTGAGACGTCTACAAAAGAACTTCCTACCTATTTTTAGACGATACCCCAACACTCTCAATACTAATTAAAATAACTTTTCATCAGTCCCAATACACTCAACAACTTTTCTCCATTTTTAATACGCTCAACAATCTTTTATCTTAGAACCCGTGCCACTCATGCCTAAGAAGTTCTTCCGTGAATGAAGGGAGTATCAAAGTAAAGCTCTTGTCGTGATATTTAATTTGATATGCATATTAAGTATTTTATAATTAGTAGAATTTCATAATTTTAAAAAGAAATGAAACAATATAAAAAAGATAGAGAAAAAATAAATAAAAAGAAAAAATATATTCCCTCCGTCCCGGGAAGCTTGAGCAAATTCTTTTCGGTACAAATTTTAAGGAGTTACTAGTATTTTGCGTGTTAAGTGTGGTAGATGAAAAATTGAAAAAATGAATAAAGAAAAAAATTATATATATATATATATATTGATAAATTAACAGTATTAAATAAAGAAATTTAAAGATCGCGCCACAGAATTTCGAACCCAAGACCTTTGACCTTGAGCATTAATCCCTTACCGTTTGACCAACATACACTCATAAGGAAAAAACTTTGCCATATAAAAAAAGTGCTCAAGCTTTGTGGGACAATCCGAAAAGGAATACTGCTCAAATTTTGCGGGGCGGATGAAGTAATTTATAAATAAACTTTCAATTTTATAATAACTATAAAATTACCACTCAATTAAATTGATTTAAAATTAATTTCAATTAAAAGTTACATTTTTAAAATAGTATAGATTCTTTAATTATCATCTGATAAACCTTAGAAATAACTCTTACCACTTACATATAATTAATCAACAGCCACCACCAATCATCTAGAATCTAGATAATTATCTCTACCCCTAATCAACCACTGCCAATTCATGAAATTCCTCAAATTTAAACAAACGAATGACAACCTTAATTAAGATTCCTCACTCAAACTGCATGCTGTCTGAGAAGTTGTACGAGGTTGCCGCTGAGTTGGAGCGACATGACCTCATTAATTAAGCCACAAATTAATAGCAATGGTCAAGAACAAGCAAGGAGATGAGTCATCAAAACTTAATTTTGTACCCACCAGTTTGGTCTGTTGCATTAGCAGCAGAATATATCCGACCTTCTTAACTATTTCAGCTTTTGGAGGTGACTATAATACCAACTTGTCACACTTCTTAAGCATTATGGCACAAATTAAAAACAGGAACAAAAATAGAGTTAAATATACATAATAACATCACCAACTATCAAACAACTACTTAGGATTGACAGCTTCAGTCAATACATTAACAGTATTTATATATAAATCACTGGGATTCTTTAGTGGATGAAAGCAACTACTTCCTTCCTCCATAAACGGTATGAGTTTTAATAAAATGTGAGTGAAATTGTTAATGGAGTAACGGTTTCATTTTAAATGTGAGTGAAATTGTGTGAACCCTATTATTATAAATAAAAGTGGCAAATTTTTCGCGAATGGATTGAAAAGGAGATTGTGACAATTTTGCGTGGATGGAGGAAGTAGTTGCTAATATATTGAAACAAGTCTATGGATGCAGATTTAAGTATTAAAATTATCACCTGCTTGTGCTGCATGACTTCAGTTAAGTTCGATTAGTTATACACTGATTTCCAACTATTAAGACAGATATTCATGCATAACATGTGATGAAACTAATCCCACCACCCAGCCACCTTCCTACAAGTCAATGAAAATATTTAATCAAGGCTATAATTGAGCAATAGATTAATACGCAGAAATCAAATTAAAGACTAATGCTTGTCCTTTCCTATAATGTTTCCTCGTATCTTAAGAAATCGTAGAACTAACTAAAGGGCAATTTGAAACTATATAGTACTAATTAATAATTTTTGTATCTAAGGTACAATATAAAGTGAGAAAATATATAATCTTGATTATGAGAAAAATTAACATTTTCTAGCTAATGAATTCAAGTAAGTGCTGGGCAAATATTCATAGGTGTTAGGAGAGCTTGAGCCTGATTTAACCAGTTTCTAATATGGCCAGCGTGGTTATTTTACTTATGTCCAATTTAATAAGCTTGGCAAATTAAAACCATCTCCTATCAATACAAAAATTCTTATACCAATTTGTCCCGTCACACAAACCAGACCTTGGCTGTCAGATGTCAACAAAAAAAGGAATGAAGAACAATCATCTTAGAGGGTGTTTGGTTGAACTTATAAGCTCCTCAAAACAGCTTATAAGTTGTTTAAGAGCTTATAAGCTCCAAAAATAAGCTCTAAGAGCTTATAAGCTCCCAAAAAATAAGTTCCTCCACCCCAACTTATTTTTTTATAATCTCATATGCAACAATTTTTTTGCAAATATTTTTTCAACTATAATTTATTATTTTCATCATATATCATTTAAGTTCATTTTTCTTCGATTTTCTCTCTCTAAAAAAAATTCTCTCTCTCTAGCAAAAAAATTCTCTCTCTAGCTTATAAACTCAATTATCCAAACACTTTGACAACTTATAAACTTTTAAAAATGACATCTTATAAGCTCTTGAAAGAGCTTATAAGCTCTTTAAAATAAGCTTAGCCAAACACCCTCTTAGTCTAGGAAGTGAACCGGATAGCATCATGAAAACAACACTACTGTCAGAGCCAAAACACTTGAAATTCATAAGCAAATCCATTCTGCACATGGATAACAACGCTTTTGTTTATATTAAGATTCATCTATGCCTAGTCAGCCTGAGGAAAACGAAGAGTTCAATTCGACCAATCAACCATCAATTAATTAGCATAACTCAAAAAATATTAAACAAGCTAGCAACCAGCCAACCACATAAATAATTAATACTTCTCATTTTTAACCACGGAATAATTCATAGTAAATTCTTATGACAGAAATTTTGTCGCTAATTCTGTCATTAAAACTTTTATATAGCAGATATGATGCAAATTCCATCGTTAATTACCAAAAATATAAGTTATGTTAGTATGTCGTTAGTCCGTCATAATTTTATGACATAATCAGTTTCATCGTTAATTCTGCCGCAGTTCGGTAATTTTTTTTGTAGTCTAATTATAACAGTTTGTTTTTTTATTCTCATTGTCCAAATTATGGCTAGCTAGTCAATTAAATTTTGCCCCTATATTCTCTTAGTTTTAATAAATAAGATACAACTTCCTCTTATAAATCTGTGAGTTATCGACTTCCTCTTATAAATCTATGAGCCCTTTAGAGCTACTTTAGTTGACACCACACAATATCCTTTTTTGCAAAATGGAAGGGTTTGTGGAAGTGATATCAAGGGAGATGATAAAGCCCTCATCTCAAACTCCTCTCCACTCCTCAAAGTTGAAGCTCTCTTACATTGATAGAATGTTTTACGATTTATACGTTCCCCTCATCTTCTTCTACAAAGCTGATGAATCAAGAGGCTTAACCGCCTCTAACCATCTTCAGATATCCAAGAGATTGAAACAGTCCCTCTCGAATATCCTACCTTGGTTTCACCCCTTAGCAGGCCGCCTCAAAAGCAGCCTCTCCGTGGACTGCAACGATGCTGGCGCCGAGTTCATCGAGGCACGAGCTCGCGCTCATCTCATGGATTCCCTATACATGGATGATCAGTTGAAGCACTACTTTCCTTCCGAGTGTAATACATTCAACCATGCCAAAAGACCGCGACCTCTCCTCGCCGTGCAGATCACTTTCTTCAACTGCGGAGGTCTCATCGTCGCCGCTGCTCTTTCACATGCAGTCACTGATTTGGCGTCGGCGATGAAGTTTATGAAGGCTTGGGCAGCCGCTTTCCGAGGGGAGGCCGAGCTTTCCCGCCACAGCTTCGGCACAACCGCTTACTTCCCACCACTCAGCCTCGTCCCATTTTCCAGATTCCAGAGACTTTTCCTTTTTAACAAAAATCTGGTGACGAAAAGGCTGGTGTTTAGCAAGGAAAAACTGGATGCTCTGAGACAAACTGCAACCTTCCCATCTCATGAATCTGGTATCAAAGATCCGAGCCGCGTGGAGCTCGTCTCGGCTTTCATTTGGAAGCATTTCACGGAGGGCAGATTGAAGAAATCCAAGGCGGCCAAAAAGATGTACGTTGCGCTTCACGCAGTGAACGTGCGACCAAGAACGAACCCGCCTAACCTTCTTGAGAATGTTTTCGGCAACTGCATCATGTTGGCAATGGCGTTCGCTTGCATTAAAGATCTCCGTCTCCACGGGCTTATCGGGAAGCTAAGAAGCTCGATACGAAAGGTTAGAGGCGGTTACATCACGGAGGCGCTGAACAAGGAGAGTTTCGTCAAGGATCTGTTTAAGTTCGGGTTTCTGCTTATGATGGGAAAATTAGAGTGTTGTTTCTTTACCAGCTGGCGAGGGTTTCCGTTGTACGAGCTCGATTTCGGGTGGGGAAAGCCGGTTGGGTGACTTCGACATCACTGCCGGCGAAGAATCTCATCATTTTTATCAACGGAAAGAGCGGAGATGACATTGAAGCCATAGTTACTAGATGAAACCCGACGACCTGCAAATTCTTGATGCCCAGATCAACCTGATCTAGATCCACTAATTAATATTTCAAGGATGAAAAATTTGTTACCACCATGTTGCCTATTTCTGTCCATGATTTAATGTTCTTGTATCATTATATAATATCATTTTCCGAGAAATCATACTTTGTATTACAAAAAAACTGAAACCTAGTTTATGCTTAGAATTAAGTAATAAAATTAATAATTAAGAGTAAACGGCAGAAAATATATCCGCTTTGATTGCGAAACAAAATATTAGCCACTAATTTAATAGTATATAAAGTGGAGAAATACATGTGTTTTAATTAACAAAATATTGGGAAATATATATAAAGTGGAGAAATTAAGTGACTTATCAGAGCTGATTCATTAATAATAATTAATAAATAATTTATAAGATAAGTTTATGTAAATATTATGTGTGAATAAGAGTAAAAATTTAAGAGTATATCTTCCTAAAATGGAAAGATCATATACTAGTATTTATTATGGATGGACGAAAATGACATAAAAACCACATTTATCATTAATAAAGTTGGTATGATATTACTTTTTACAAACAATGTCTTCTTTTTTCCTATTATAACTAAACAAGCATTCACCATCAGCCCCCAAAACTGGCCTACATACAGCACACATGAACATCACCTTAGTGATGAACTTCTTGTTCTTGCATGTCTTGTGAGGTTCTATCTCCTCAGGAGTCAAATAGAACCTCTGTGCACTTTTTGTGATGTAGAACCATTTCTCATCAATGTGGACTGTGTTATGCATGCTTTTAAATGTCAAACTCCTAAGAATCCTGTCATATTCTAGAGCTTCTAAGGAAGACCGTAGCCTAAGCAACTTGTTTGGAGCAGTAAGATCAGGTTTTATTGCACTTGAATGAGGTTTGATCAGTCCTGATTTTATCCATCTACCAACAGTGCTTTTACTGCATTTAATCCCACATGCTAGCCTTCTAATGGTAGATCTTTTTGACAATTCTAAGCTAGCAATCAAATGTAAATCAAGTTCTACAGGTTTTCTCCTTGGCCTTAGCTTTTTTTTACTCAATGAACTAATTACCTCACCACTTTCTCTTTGTTTATTTGCAGCTGCCAAAATACGACTAATCGTTCGTCGGCAATAGCTCCACTTTTGCACCGCGGCATTGATCTTGCCTCTAGCTGGTTTTCCACTTTGGCTTCCTTCAAGAAGAAATTGGATTATGGCAGCCCTCTCAAAGGAAGAAAGATCCTTCCTTCTAGCCATCTTGGAGTTTTTTTTTTTTTTTGTAGGAGTTGTGTAGATTCTGAAAAGTTGTTTCTGCCCTATTTATAAAGGGCATCAGATTCTGAACTTGGAAAAAAATGTGGGAAATTTGAAAATTGTGGAAATTTCAATGAAAAATTTGGGTTCCAGTTTGTGATCAGATTTTGTGGCGCCATTTTTTTCATTTTTGTTGGCAGGTTCAAATTTTTTTAAGTTGAGATTTGCATTTACCTTTTTGGTAGGTATATTTCGAATTTCAGGTAGGGATTAATTAAATTACAGATTAAAAAAAATAAATTAATAAAAAAACTTAAGTCTTTTTTAATATTGATAAAATAGAAATGATTAGTTATTCCTTAATCATAAACTTAAACATGTGGACCACACTCCTTATTCACCTAATTTGCTTCTCCTTAATCTCCGTGCCGAAAAGTAATGAGACATGAATAGCGGGACGGAGGGAGTATTATTTTTATTTAATTTTTTTTAAAGTATATATAATTACTTTGAATTTATCAACCTATTATTAAGTAATAAAAGTGAAATTAAATGATAAAAAATAATTATATACCCTAAATTGATGAAATAAACCCTAGTTAATAATCACAAAATTAAATTAAAGTATATAAAGTTGAAATTGAAGAAAAAATATATAAGAAAATAATCAAAATTGAAAGTGAGACATAAAATATGGTACACTGAATCTCATTCCGCTTGGTGTCCCCTTGAACAAATATTTTCTCCATTCCATTATTAGTTACTATTAGCTATTATTCAGACGTTCAATTGAATAGTTTATCGACACTTAATTATTGCAAAATAAATTATGATGGGATCATATCATATATTGAGTACAAATTAGTATTCAATTACATTGAGTGTTGGTTTTTTTTTTTTGTTAAATTAATCTTAAAACAGAAAAATCGAAGAACTTGAGATTGATGTTTGGAAAGAAAAAATCCACTACAAAAATACGCGTAAATAGCGACGAAAACTATCTACGGCGGCGCCGCCGCCGGCAATTATCGACGGCACGGCGGCGGCAAAAACGGCGACCCGCCTTTTGACTATTACCGGCGCATTATCGACGGCAAAACGGGCCGCCGCTAATTAGCGGCGGTTACGCCGTCGCTAATTTAAATATATATTAATATAAATATATATTATTTATTACCGACGGCAATCGGCCGCCGCTAATCACCACCGCCGGTGACATCCGGTGATAGCACCACCGCCGTCCGGCCAAAATTACCGACGGCATTTTGCCGCCGCTAATTATCGACGGCAAATTCTAATTACCGACGGTAAATTCTAATTACCGACGGCAAATGCCGTCGGTAATTAATTTTATTTTTTTTATTTTTTTTGTATTTTATTTTTTATTTTTTTTCATTTATCATCTAATAAATTGATGAAAGAGAATAATACAAAAACATTAAAATTAAATATATATTGAAATACAAGTGAAAATTTAAACATTGATTATTACTAATCTAATATTATTACTAAAAATTCAAGATTCTTAGTAAGAATCTTATAATTATAACTTAAGAATGTTAATTTGATTAGTGATTCACTCATCAATCATCACTAATCCAAGATTATTACTAAGAATTCAAGATTCTTAGTAAGAATCTTATAATTATAACTTAAGAATGTTAATTTGATTAGTGATTCACTCATCAATCATCACTAATCCAAGATTATTACTAAGAATTCATGATTCTTAGTAAGAATCTTATAATTATAACTTAAGAATGTTAATTTGATTAGTGATTCACTCATCAATCATCACTAATCCAAGATTATTATTAAGAATTCAAGATTCTTAGTAAGAATCTTATAATTATAACTTAAGAATGTTAATTTGATTAGTGATTCACTCATCAATCATCACTAATCCAAGATTATTACTAAGAATTCAAGATTATTTTTATTAAATGCGTTTTTATTAAAAGAAAAAAGAGAAAAAACCCCTAAAACCCTTGAAAGCACAGAAGAGCAGACTAAGGGCCGAGCCTCATTAAAACCTTCTCACAGAAAACCCATTGGGAAAAACCGTGGGAAGGAAAAAGAGTACCCGTCTAGAACAAAAAAGGGAAAAGAGGGGAGAGCGGAAGGGAAAGTTTCCAGAACTCCGGCCTAACCATCGTCCCCAAACAGTCCCGGCTCTTCCCTTAAAAAAGACAACCAGAAAATGACATAAGGCCGGTGAAACGTCGTCGCCAATATGCCAGAAAAAAGAAACCAAGCTATACGGCCGGTTATACGCCGTCGCCGTAAGCTCACAAGAAGACCAACCCCACTCAGTGAAGACAACCAGAAAATGACATAAGGCCGGTGAGACGCCGTCGCCAATATGCCAGAAAAAAGAAACCAAGCTATACGGCCGGTTATACGCCGTCGCCGTAAGCTCACGAAAAGACCAACCCCAGTTTGTAATGCTACTCGGCCGGTTATATGCCGTTGCCGGGAGCACCACTAAAAGAACGACCCAACCAAAGAAAGAAAACCGGCCGGTTAGATGCCGTCGCCGGGATCTTTCTGTCACGCACGAGTTCAGCCAAGCTCTCCACTTGAGCCATCGAACTTCTGCCACCGTTTGAGCCCAGCAAACAGACCCAATCAACCAAATATTGCAGCTAACTAAAATTCCTCTAACCAGAGGGAAGACAGATCCAGCCTTCTCGTGAGAAACCCAGTTCCAAGAATTCGAAAAAAGCCCAATGACAACCGCCCAGGAAGTGATTACCAAGTGTTCGACCAAAGTCCTTAACCAAAACTGGAGCCAACTTGTCCGCCAACTGCTCCACCAAATCCTCAAACCACGGCATCTACCATGAAAACCCGAGCTGAGAGTCCAGCCGTCATCCCATCCGAAAAACTGAAGCAAAACCACCCGAACAAGCGAACCCACAAGCGCCAAAACCAAGAACCAGTTACATGATAACTCGAACATGACTATGGGTAGACAAGTCCCGCGACACCGCGAGCTTGATTTCCTCAATAGTAAAAGGCCACCATCCCTCCCGACGCTCGTTGTTGGCCATAATATCAGCAGGTTGATTGCCTTCTCTATAAATATGCGTAACCATTATCGACATATCCCTAAGATGGTGAAGAGCCTATTTCCAAGAAGCGATAAAACTCCACGGAACTTCCAACGTTCGTGACTCCAGAAGTTTGACGACATAGGTCGAGTCGGACTCAATCCAAAGATGAAACCAGTTCCTATTATGAGCAATGTTAATTGCCGTGATAATCGCCAAAAGCTCCGCTTCAAAAGCAAAACCAACGCCGCCTTTTATATGAAAGCATCCACGAACCACCGCCCAGTTGTCCCTGAAAACACCTCCAGCAGCGATGATTCCAGGCGAACCCATCGCGGAACCATCGGTATTAACTTTGATCCAGTGACGCACCGGAGGCCACCAGTGCACCTCAACCATGTGCGGAGGAGGCGCCACTTTGTTAGGCACACCGAGATTACGTGAGACAATGTAGTCATTCCAAGAGCTATTGGTATTGCCTAAGCTCATAGAAGTGCTGCCAATTTCCTTGAAGAAGCCTCTCACGAAAGCTAAAATAGAACGGCCATCAAAACTGGCGCTATCGAAGATGATCGAGTTCCTGCAATCCCAAATCCTCCACATGAAGGAGATAATCCCAGCTTTCCAGAAAGCCCTAATCCGAGCACTAGAACGAGCGTTCCAGGCCGCAACAAGAAAATCATGAATATCAGCACACTCTAGAAGATGATCCATCTGAAACCAAGAAAGAAACTCCTTCCACAACACTCTAATTTTATAGCACTCCCACATTAAGTGAGATATAGATTCCGCCCTCCTAAAGCAGAGAAAGCAACCATTGGGAGTGGAAAGACCTTGGCGGATTAAAATATCCAACGTTGGGAGACGACCATGTATCCCTCCAACAGAGAATGGACCGTCGAACAGGAATAAAAGGTTCCCATATCCACGTTCCCCACCTCACTTTGGGGAAGTAGTGACATTTACTCGAGAAAGCAAGAGCTGCGGAGACATCACCAGAGATCGAATTCTTCCAGTACCGGGAATCATTATCACCATTCATCGGGACCAGCAGAATGTCCACGACCACTTCCAGGAAGCGGTTAACAAAGGAGGCCGAGAAGTGCCACACCCCATCATAGAAATAATCCTGCACGGAGTAATTAAGGTAATCATGCATATAATGCGGGATTTTGAGCTTGTCAACCAACTTGTATCCAAGCCAGTCATCACGCTAGAAAAACGTGTTGTCACCGCGACTGACACAAGAGTAAGAATTCTCCACCAGTTGATCAACCTCATGTTTCACCCCAACCCAAACCGGCGAATTGGAGATCGATTTTTTAGCATAGCCGAAGGTAGTGAGATAGCGTGATCTGAAAAGTTGATGCGCCCAATCCACACTTTTGATCATCTTCCAGGCAAGTTTCATGAGATAAGATTGATTCATCAGGGTCAAAGATCGAATTCCCAAACCCCCTTCGGCTTTAGGCGAGCAAGCACGCCCCCAACTAACCACACAAGTAGGCTTCTTATCCACACTTCCGGACCACACAAAGTTCCTGCATTTCCTATCAAGAGAGTGAAGAAGAGACTTCGGCCACTTATAGATCATCATAGAGTGCACAAGGGAACTTTGGATGACAGATTGAACAAGACAAAGTCTTCCTGCAATGGAGAGTTGGATTCCTTTCCAACGAGCAAATTTTTGCACAATTCGATCATAAATCGGCATAAAGTAAGCCGTGCGTTTCCTACCAATAAAGATCGGGACCCCGAGGTAAGTTGTGGGCAAACCTCCAAACGAGAAAGGCAAAGCCCGCTGAATTGCACGTCGTCTGTCAGTAGGGACCCGTCTAGCAAAGAAAAGGTTGGATTTCTCAGTGCTACAGTGTTGCCCCGATATAGAGCCATAATAATTGAGGATCTCATGAATCTTGCGGGCATTCCGAACCGTAGCTTTGCAAAATAAAATAATATCATCAGCGTAAAACAGGTGAGTTGGGTAGTTCCTGGTTCTGCTGAAACGTATTGGGATCAAATGAGAAGACTCCACACAACTCTGAAAAATGTTGCTCAAAACATCCTCAGCGATACCAAATAAGATTGGAGATAAAGGATCCCCTTGTCTGACACCCCGAGAGCAAGCAAAATAACCGCTAAGATTCCCATTATACAGGATCGACAACCGTGCAGAATAAAAAATGATCTGAACCCACTGGATGAAAGACTCATGATAGCCCGTAGCCCTAAGCACCTGCATGATGAAACCCCAACGAATCGTATCAAACGCTTTTCTGATATCAATTTTACAAGCCATATTTAACCCACGGTTAGTACGCTGCATACAATTGAAACCCTCCGAGCTAAGCATAATGCAGTCGTGAATGTTCCGGCCACTAATAAAGCCAAACTGATTAGGCGAAACGTGAGAGGCGGCCACCACATTGAGCCTAGAAGCCATGATCTTAGAAATAATCTTGAAAAAGAAATTGGAGAGCACGATGGGACGAAGATCAGAAGCCGAGTCAACCGTGTCTTTTTTAGGAATGAGAATCATGGTGTTAGAATTACACCCATTAGGCAAATACGAAAGCCGAAAAAAAGTCTAAACGGCAACAATCACATCATTTTTAATAATACTCCAGCATTTTTGGAAAAACATACCCGAGAACCCATCAGGACCCGGGGCACTGTTCATATCCATGCCAAAAACAGCGGCCACAATTTCTCCCTCGTCAGGAATGCGGACAAGAAGGCTGTTCTGCTCATCAGTGACAGCATGCGTCGAGTAAGCTTCAATTTCCAGGGAATCAGCTAAAGGGCTACCATCATCCATGAAAAGCGTAACAAAATGATCAACGATGTGTTGTTCGATCACCCTAGGGTCGTACACGTCGACACCCGCAATAGATAAATGCGTGATTGGGGCATACCGCTTTTTGAATTTAGCGATTCTATGGAAAAACTTCGTGTTTCTGTCGCCATCTTTCAGCCAGGTGATCCTGCTCTTTTGTTGGAGTAAGCTATTTTTGCGGGTAAGAGCGACATTCAGCTCGGCTTGAAGATTTATCTCAGCATCAAACAGGCTGTCCGTGTAACCAACCTCCGATATCCTCTTCTGAATATCCAAGAGTTGAATGTGGAACCTGTGGATCGAAGAGTCCACATTACCGAAAACCTCTCTGTTCTAAACCCGAATGCAAGTCCGGAGGTTCTTCAGCTTAAGCATGACATTCAAAATCGGGCAGAGAGTGTTAGTCGGGGCAGACCAGGACCCCGAGACCATATCCAAAAAATTGGGGTGAAGCACCCACATATTGAGAAATCTGAAGTGTCGACGTCGCGAAGGTAAAACTTTACGACATTGAAGAACCAGTGGGGAGTGATTAGAAGTGAGACGAGGGAGAGCAGAAGTCACAACCGAATCCCAAATATCAGCAAAATCTTGAGAAAAAAGCGCCCTGTCCAACATGGATTCCATATGGCGTGGAAGAAGACGGCGACCCGACCAGGTGAAACGCAAACCCTCGGTTGGAGATTCAATAAAATGAGTATCATCAATAAAGGAACCAAACTCCAAACAAGAAGCTCTAGGCGGAGCAATGTTACTACGTCTTTCATGAGCTCCTTTCACCGCATTGAAATCCCCAATAAATACCGTACAACCCTCAGCGAAACGAAGAAGATCGCACCAAAGAGCCCGTCTCTCAATATGATCATTGGACCCATGAACCACCGCCACCCGAAAATCCAGAGAGTGCCAGGAGCAGTCCACAATAACAACTTGCGAAGAAGAGAACACAACCGAAGCCACCACATCCGGATGGACCAAAAACCAAATATTGGGACACCAAGAAACCCGGCAATTTTGATGAACCGGATAAAGGTTCAGAGAGTTCCAATAACTGAAACGAACTTTTGTAATATCTTTTTTAGGTTCAATAACACCTAAGATAATAGGAGAGAAGGAACTGCAATGTTCCTTAAGGAGTCGCTTGGTCTCGTCCGTGAAGCCTCGGACATTCCAGGCAATGATATTCATTGAGAATTATTAGAGTTAGCGGAGGGACCTCCGCATCTTTCCACTTCATCCGCCCAACTCTCTTTTGAGACATTATCCATGTCTTGAATGCTCTCCTTGTTGCTGGAGTCAATCACGTATTCTCGAGGGTTATTCCCAGTTTCTCCGGACTTTCTCAAGCGGCTTTTGATGTTATCCTCAGCATGCGCCGCAATCCGAGACCTCGCAGCTAATTCCTGTTTTGAAGGTCTTCCTCTACCGCGTTTGCTAGTGGTTTGTGACTCCACCTGGATGGGGGCTTTAGCTATCGCGAGGATCTGCTCCAGCCTTTGCGCCTTCATGGCGTTTTCTAAAGCCAAAGTATTATTCTCAGTCTCCGGGGCCGGAGGCGACTCCATCTCCTGTTCTTCAATGAGTTCATCCTCTTCAGAGTTTTTGAAATCCATGGGTTTGTCATAAACCGAGTTCTCCACCAATTTCAGAGTCGAAGCAAGGATATCCGGCCCATACATATCTTTACCAGCCACTTGCATGTTGACGTTGTTTGTTGTTTTCACCAAACTCGAAGAGTTTCTCTGCACAGAAGTTTGGTGCGACATATCCCCAGAATCCGTATTAGAGTTTTCCAAGATTTGAAATCTGTTAGGGGAACTATGGCTCAAGACCACATCATCTGCCCGAGTAGGCCCTCTAGCCTCACTCTTCGAGCCCTCCCTGTCCGGTGAGACGTAGCCATTCCTCGCAATTCTCTCTTGTGGAGAGCTCTCACGAGCAATCTATTGTGGAACCTCAATAGGAACCTCACCATCTTCCTTCTCCTCGAGCTGTTGTATCTTCGCATTATTTCTTTCCTGGCCAACAACCTGCATGGGGCCAGAAACATGTTGCCATTGTTTTCCTTGCTTATTCTGTTGTTGGGTCCCAGCATTCCGCAAGACCTCGTCTCCCGAGGTTTTCCCTTTCCGACATTTATCCGCCGTATGTCCTGTGGTTTTGCATCTGGAGCAAAAGAGAGGCAGAGATTCGTAAGAAAATTCAATATGAAAGGCGACATCGTCACCATCAACAAGAAGAGTATTTGGAAGAGGTTTCGACATATCTATTTCAATCAGGATACGAGCAAATTGCCCGAAGTCACACTGAGCTGACATTCCATCAACTCTTAGAGGATGCCCGACAAATCTTGCTATACCAGTGAGGACTTTGACGTTCCAATATTCAATCGGCAGATAATGTATCCTTACCCAAACATTCGCCAACGAGGAATGTTCTTTGAAAGGATCGAAATTTTTAGTCCATTCTCGAATCCTCAAGTGTCCTCTTGAGACTTCCCAAGTGTTCTGAGCTTTAACACGCAGCTTGTCTTCCGCCGTATTGAATATCATCGTGTAATAACCTTTTCCCAACGGGATTAGTTTCCATGAAGCCTGAACGTCCCAAAGGTTTTGCAGTTTCTTCTTCACCATCATTGCAGTTTTAGGTTTTTTGCCCTTTTTTAGTAGAAGTCTTCCAGTTAAAGCATGGGCGAACTGAGCGATCTCTTTTTGGAGCAGATCCTTAGGGATTTTAAAGGAGAACTGATCTCCTTCTTTAGTAGGGCGTAGAGCGTGGTAGTGATGAGCAGGCAAATCAGGGCGCTTCGGCGCACGATTTGAGGCCATATCCGCATACGATCTTCCATTATTCACGTCTTCAAGCATGGAGCCGTCCACAATTTCTTTACCTCGCGAAACTCTATTCTCAGCGTTGTTGATTGAATCTCCATGAGTCCGACTTGCGGCGGTCTCATTCCTCCCAGCGCCTTTCATGGCGTTATCAATGGCAAGTTGCGGCCGTGGGGTGAAATTATTGGTAAGTATGGGTAGGTTCAGGCCACCAGCGCCTGAGGGACCAGAGTTGCTGTCGACGTTGAGGTTCATCTAATGGACGAGCAAACAAAATCAACGGCGCCGGGGGAAATTCGAGTGATGCAGCAGGGTTAGGGTTAGGGTTTCCATCTCTCCTTAGGGCATCACTAAGAATTCAAGATTCTTAGTAAGAATCTTATAATTATAACTTAAGAATGTTAATTTGATTAGTGATTCTGTTGGGAACCTTGTGGAATATCCTAACCCTTGTTTTGATGATACCAAAATTCATAGGACTTATTTGTAATAGACTAGAATCGTTTTGAACTCAAGTGTTAGAGTTCGTTTCTAGTTTAGTTGCGGTGTCGAAGACTGAAGAACGAAGACTGAAGACTGAAGACTGCAGATAACTGAAGTATCAGTTGAAGACTGATTATTTAATGCGCGCAATGGACTGATACTAAAGTCAAGTATCAGTTGAACATTCCTCCTAGGACTGATCTTCCAACGTTCAGAGGAATCCACGTACGCACAAGTACAGCCGCATTAAATGCAGAGATCTCAATATCTTATCTCTGGAGAGGTCATTCCTATCTGGTGGTTACTTTTCAGAGATATCACATCTCATGTCCATCAAAGAGAGCTGTTTCCACACAGACAAGGAACCTCGAAGATTGAAGCCTCAGCCCAAATTCGAATTGCTCTCCAACGGAAGAAATCTTGAGGAGAATTTACGCCAACGGATCTATTTAAGAGTTCTCCTACAAATAGCGCTCGAGGATCACTTCAATCTTCACCGATTCAACAACATAAGCCGAAGCTCTGCCGAAATTGCTACTCAGCCTAAAGCCTAACCGCCCAAAGCTTGAATCGAAGAAGAGAATTCCAAAGCCAAAATCAGTCACTGCTGATTACATACATTCTCTTAGACCCTAGGCATATATCTGTTTACCCAGAAGCCAAAGGTCAAACTTGCTTCAAAGAACTTGTTCTTTGTAAGTATAGTTGGCACTCGTTTAAACCTCTCCCCCATAAAAGTGTTTGAGTGACTCGGAGTTCAGGAAGGTACTCTGAACTCTGAGTGAAAAGTCTGAGCACGAGGTGTGCTTAGCAGGGAAATCCTACGCGAGGTGTGTGGGTGCTGAAGAGGGGTTATCTTCAGTTTATGGTTGTGTGCACCAGGCAAGCACACGGGTACGGTTTGCAGTGCACCAGGCAAGCACTTGCGGAGTGGATTGTTGGTCTGATCAACCAGCCGTGGATGTAGGAAAGGGTTTTTCCGAACCACGTAAAAGTCTCTGTGTTATTTACAGCTTTCAGTTTTACATTCATACTTCTGCTATTTCATTTGATAAAACTGAACACTGACTAACAGCAAAGAGAAACCTTAATCCAACAACTTGCTCCACCGAGGCTATTGCGAAACTAAGTTTAATTTCCGCTGCGTATGATATCAATCTGACTGAACTATCCTCTGATAGTAAGGAAGAGCGATATCATCTCTATCTTTGCAAACACGACTGAAACCCTTATTTGAATCAGTTAAGTTCCAGTAACTTAACTGATAACTCATTACTGAAGAGCTTTCAGTATCAGTCGTCAACCCTGTTGGTCAAAACTGATTTCAGTAAAACAGGAGTCTTTGTTTGCGTGTAAAGTTTCGTTTTAATCTTTGACTGAGATCCCTCTGATTGAGGTCAGTAGATAATCATAAAAATAGCCTATAGGTGTATTCCCCCCCCCATACACCTATTCGAGACCCTTCGGACCTAACAATTGGTATCAGAGCAGGTTGTTCGCAAGAACTATCTGCATCTGACTAGTTTCTATTTGAACTAGTTCCTTTTGGGGAATCGCTGTCTTTGATCAAAAATCTTTTCTCAAGACTACTCTTGAGATTGCTTGCTCTGTGTTCGTTTCCTATTTCCTGTGTGCTCTTGAGATTATATTCATACATATTTTCGAGGAATCAGCGGACTTGAGTTGGGATCATTGGATTCTGATGAAGAAGAAAGATTTATCTTTCCAGAAGAAAACATGAGTCCAACCCACTCACAATCAGAAGAAACAAGCAGATATGATCAGACACGACTAGAGTATCAACACCTAAGTACGAGATTTGAAAATCTCCTTAGGGAGCACAAACAGATCATCAAAGAGATTGATCTTGTGCAAGATGCTCGAAGGATCGTCATGCGCCACTTCATTTCAGATGAAGACGAAGCAGACAAAAGAGATGTACAGGAGCACAGACTGATCAACAGACTGAAACTTCTTCAGTTTCAGAAACAAGAACTTCTACAACGTCTCAAGGAAACAGAGACAGAATTCAAAATTATATCAGAAGTTTTTGAAAGAATGATTCGTGAGGAATCACTCCAGCACAGAAGAAAGATGGAACATGAAAGGAGTGTGCAGCAACAGCCAACGAACTCGAAATCAAAGGAGAATCAGTCATGAAACTCAGGGGGAACTTACACTTCAAACAATGACGAAACTAGTGATAATCACTGTGTAAGCTTCTCTCAACAATTCACTTGTATCTATGACTGCTGTTCTTAATTATCTTTCGGCTGTATTGTGCTTAGTCTGACGTGTCTAATTAATTAAACTCTTCATTTTATGAAATAGACACGTGCACATTTATTTTAAAACGGTTGTCACACGATCACACAAACCCGCCCTTTTTACTAACAAGCGGAGTGATCCACGTGTCACGACTCCATTTGCACGGATTTCAAACGATTATTGAAACCGCCTTTTGCACGATCTTTCACACTATCTTCAAAAACGTTTCATCTTCGACTAAAGATTTACTCAATCTCAGAGAAATCTTGTGTGCAAAATTTCTTGAGTGTGCATTTTTTTTAGGACTAACAGTAAGAATCCACAGTTCTATCTCTGTGAGAATCAATCTTCAGACTTTTGCAGAAAATCTCTCAAAGATCCAAATGGGAAAATCAGCATCACTACAAGTAGTGTGTTACGAATCTAAGTCACTCCAACAGTTTGCTAATTTCAACAAGTTCAACGAGATCTTAGAACGACATGGATGGATAAAGTTCATCCAATGCTCGCCTAAGTTTCTTCTTGACGAGTCGATCATCCGAGAATTCTACGACAACATCAAAACGGATGAATCAACTGGTGAACTCAAAACAGAGATTTCTGTTTTCACAAATGAAGACTTCTCAGAATCAACCAAGATGTCCATCAACATTTCTAAAGCGGTGAGAGAAATGTTCAACCTTCCAAATGATGGACCAGCTCCATTCTTCACCGATGAAGAAGCCACAGAGCACATGAAAGAAGCACTGACAAGCAATGCACCTGCTGATCGCGTCATCACCAATGTTCTGAGCATATCAAGAATTCAGCTTCATCTCAGACCCATTGCCAAGATGATCAAGAAATGCTGGTTTGGCACTCTTGGATCCCCTGGTCATCTCTCAAGACCACACAAACTTGTGTTGATCGCCCTGATGCAGAAAGGCCCATTCAACTGGGAGAAGGCCTACATTCAGATTCTCGATGAAGAGAAGAAGGAATCCCACTCCACAAAATATCTGCGTCAAGGAACAAGAGTCTCAGCACTCATTCTTCATAGTGCTAAGGAGACACCTTGCTTCTGGAAGAACACTACTCAAGTGTCTTCCACCATCCATCTGTTTGAAAAACAGAAAATTCCACTCAGAGGGAATATCAGTATCTCGACTGAAATTCCTCTCCTCACTTCTGAGCCACGATACAAGACTCGAGGCTCAACCAAAAGAAAGTTCGAAAGCGTGTCGTCTCCAGTCAAGATCTCGCTGGACACCCCTCAGAAATCTCACAATGAGGAACATGAAGTGGATGCACCAAAATCTCCTGAAGAAGTTCCAATGCCAAGCACGGGAACTCCTCAACAACAGGCTCCGTCTATCCCTCTAGCAGATGAAGGAAATCAAACGACAGAGGAGACACAAGCAACATTTGACAGAGAAACGGAATCTGAAGAACTTCCTCTCAGAGGTTTCTTCCATTACTGTCTTGAAGGGTTCAACAAGAAGGCAAAGTTTGATGAAGCTACTAACATCAATGCCGCATCCTCATCCTCAACCTTTGTAAATCAAACTGCCCTTCTCAAAAACTTCGTGACACAACTGTCCGAACACTGTGTCACAACCCTTTTTCCCACTGTCTTAGCCTCCCTGAACCCTGAAGAGTTCCAAGCTCTTGTCAGCTATTTCTTCTTTATCTTCGTCAAAACCTTACCCAAATCCCAAGACAAGGAGATTGATGAAGTTCTCACTGAAAGAGAGATGGAAGCCTTGGAGAATAGCATCTTTGAGAAGTTCAGAGTCACAAATGTTTGGGATGGCATCCACGACTGGGCACCCAACTTCAGACTGTACCTCACTTCCAGAGGTCTTCTCAAAGACGATAATGCTGAGGACTTCGAAGTCCACCATGAATCTCCACCGCACCAGACTGCTCCAGTCAAAGCAACAGAAGAAGGGACACCATCTGAATAACCAGAGCCTACTGAAACTACCACTGATGAAAGAGTTCAGATGCTGGAAGAGAGGCTGCTCATTCAAGAAGAAGTTTCATATGAGCTGAGAGTCAAGATTGCAATTCTTGAATCAACAGTCACTCACCTTCAACAGCAACTGGAAATCCAGAATAAATTCAGTAAGGTCCTTGAGTCTGATGACAAGGATAAACGAGAAGATGACAAAAAAGGAAAAGGGAAGCTGACTGAAGAACCAAAAGGAAGCCCTCCAAGGAAGCCAAGCAAACAACTCCGCATCAACTAAGGACTAAGAAAGAACAAGGAATGTCATCTAAACAGAAACTCATTATTTTGTATATGATGTTCTTAGATTGTCTTAGTTAGATCTTCCTTGTTATGTTCTTCCGCACCTTTGGTTTATATTATTCTTTACTGAGTTCATGGAGATTCATGTTTATCCAGTCTTTGTTACTTTTGCCTATTTACACTTGATGATTTTGGGTTATCTAATTTAGGGGGAACACTGTTTAAGCTTTTTCCAGTACTTGACTGTTGCCCTTACTTATTGTTGGGAACTTGTTCGTATTTGCTTTTACTTGGACTTGCAATGAAAAATAGGACCTAGGTGTGATTATGATTAACTGGTGAAATTGCGTTCTACTTTAGTCTTTCAATTTCCAAAATCTCTCTTTATGCATATCTTTTCAAATCATTGCATGCACTACACGCCGCCTATTTACGACAAGAGATTATGACAAATATTCTATATCAGTTCATATCTCATCTTTCTAGGCATTTGTCTGACGGGCATTTATTACGGACGTCAAAAATTATTATAATTGAGTTGGCGCGCAGATTTCAAACCGCCCACGTCTTTTCAATTGCCCTAGGAAACTGTTCATCTCCCACGATCACACTTTCTCCATTACTGCCATTCCTCATTCTCCATCACTTTTGCACTCTCTCTCTAACATTCAAATCCACAGCACTCTACTGTGAGATCACTTCCTGCAATTTCTCTTCAACAGATTTCTCATTCGAAATGGCTAAAACAGACAACGAGAAGGAAGCTCCAAGAGAGAAAGATGTCAGATATGAGCAGACGGTTCACACGGAATCCTTTGAAGAGAAGCCGGAATACTCAAAGGTATCAGGAATTCTTCACCAGAACGGTTGGATGAAATTCATCACCAGTGAACCGAAGTATCTACTCGACGACGCTGTCAGAGAATTCTACAGGAATCTCAAGTTCAACGATTCCGAAGAATTAATCTCTAAAGTCATTATCATCAAAGGAGCAAACTGCAGAAAAGAGACTCTCAACGTCTCTGAGATTGTCAGGGAATTGTTCAATCTCCCAAACAACGGATATCTCCTCTCTTCATTGACTGATGATGAAGCAAATGAAACTCTCAAGACTGCACTGAAGGATAAATCGGAATCAACGAAGAGTCAAGTCACTCTTTCTCATCTCCATCCAGAGTTTGCCATGTTGGGCAAAATTATCCAGAAGTGCTGGATAGGTGCTACAGGGACTCCCGACAAAGCCTCTCAACCGCAGAAGAATGTCATGGCTGCTCTTATGAAGAAGGAATGCTACAACTGGGAAGAAGCTTACCTAAAGCTTCTTTACAATGAAGCTCACAACACAAGGCCGGCGACGATGGTCCGACAGGGGAACAGGGTATCCCAGATCATCATCGAGGGGACAAAGAAGCACAAATACGTGCAATGGCCTAAGATGATCGAATTCACAGACAGCCTTCGTCTCTTTAAATTGGCCAAAAAAGATCCCAAACCTTCCTCGAAGGCAAAGGTAATTGACATCTCTTCTCCCCCATCATCTGATTCTGAAGCCCCTGATTCACCTCCTTCAAATCCTCGCACGAATGTGCCATGACGTATTCGTACCACCCTCCCCAAGAAACCATCTGTACCAACTAAGATGCCTTGGAAACTCTCTCCAAGATCCAAAGGCAAAGCAGTTGTGGAAACTGTACCAGAACCAGCCTCCTCCTCTATTTTCAAAGGTACTCAAGAAGCTGTTGAACTTCAGTCTGAAGCTCAACAAATTGCCACCAATCGACTTCGACGCATAATTGGTGATGTTAATACGTCTTTAGAAGTCTACCGGGACCTTCATAGACTTCTCACGTATACTCTTCTGAAGACAGCGCCATGTCCAAGAATCAACAGTCTTCACAGCCCTGAAGCTGAAGACTCGTTTAAAATGGAAGAGGCTTCCCTGATCAGCCTATTCCAAATTGAACATGTTTGGGACGTAATTCATGACTTTAACAGTTTTGCTATGAATTACTTGAACTCCTCCAAACAATTCAGACGCCTCTTGTCACTAAACGACGATGCCGGGACATCAAAGGTGTTGGACGAGCCTCTCATCATAGAGGAAGTTACTGCAGCTCACAGCTCTCTTATTGATGACACTCCACAACCGGCGGAAGCTACTGCTGACCCTGCCACCGATGTTCAACCAATGACTGACTCAACCAGTCAACCGGAGCTACCATCTTCTCATCCAACATTTCCTGCTGAAGCAAACCAGGCTAGCATCACTGTAGTTGATGCTTCTCCTTCAGTAGAAGAAGAGAGATCAGCAGACAACGCTGATCGTCCAATTTCTGAAGAACGAGTTGACAACATCCTCCAGTCTCCTCCGACTTCATCAACACTCTTGAACACTGATGTCAGTCAAGAGCAAGAAATTTCGCAATCTGTTGAAGAAAGAACAGATCGCCCTGATCCAACCAGTCAAGCAGAGGCCTCCACATCCAAAACTAATGAAGAGCGTCAGCAACAGTAGAATTATCCTGATGAATCAGATGTTTCAATAGAACACGTCGAGCTTCCTCGCACAGAAGGACCTGTTCTATTTGATTCGGATGCGGAAACTGATGAGCGCCTCACCGTCTGGAAACATAATCGGCCGCGCAGACATCTACTACGAATCTCTGAAAATGAAGAAAGACCAATGGATGTACTGCTGAAACAGCTTGCTGATCAAAGGTTTGAAATCGACTCACTCAAGCACGAGCTCGAACTACAGCAAATCTATGGTAAAAAGTTCGTGAAGAAGCTCAAAGAAGTCGAGAAACAGGCAACATCAGACATGGTCTATCATGTCGGCTTGATTAATGAAATCAAACAGCGGATAAAGGCACAGAAAAAGGCTCTGATCGATTATAAGATTGAAATGCTTGATCCAAAGACTGGTATTCCCAAAATTCGGAAGGATCACAAGGAACTGCACACCCTCTTTCTCGAATCAGAGATTGAAAGGAAGACGCAATACGTTAGTCTAACTACAAAGCTCCAGGAAATGGAACTTGAGTTCCTAAAGACGTTCATGCCGAGAACCGAGGTCAAGGAACTCATTGCAACGACAGTATAGCCTATCATGGACCGACTGGCAAAGGTGGAAAGGCAACTTCAACAAACCAAAGAATCTCCAGACTCTGCTCTCGTTCAAAAGATGCTTACTGACCTTCAAGAGTTACAAAGCCGACTTTCTCCAGCTGATGCCAAAAAGGGGGAAGAGGATATATTGAGGCGTATGCAAAGAGAAGCGAAATGCTCCCCTCTGTTTTCAACAGGGTGGAAAACCGGGCTGAAGAAATCACTGCAAGGGTTGCCCCCACTTTCGCCTCAGTTGAAGCCAGCAGAAAGAGAAGCAGAGAAAGCTCTTCAAGTGAAGCAGAACTGAAGAAGAAGAAAACTGTCGACTTCATTTCAACTTTAAAAGAAAGTCAAAAAGCTTGAACATTATCTCAAGAGTGGATTGATTGTATCTTATCTGGAAAAGTTTGAGCGACCAGATAAATGGATACCGTTAGAGTTGAATGATTGGTGGGAGCAAATCAAGGAACGCTACACCAAATGGATGGTGTTTGCAAGTATCCAAGGCGACAAGGAGCGCAGGTATGAAGCCTGGAAGTACTTCCTAATGCATTTGCAAGAACGAGAGTCTGTTCGTCAAATGTTGGAAGCTCAGAAGGATTATGGACAAGGCATACCTGACCCTCAGAAGAAAGTAGTGACTCCACCAAGGTTCAGGAATGGAGTAGACAGAGAAAAGATCAAGAAAGAAGTCAGAACTGTTTGCAGGATTTGGAACTTTCATCCAGACTCCGATAATGCCAGAAAGGTATGGGAAGCAGTCTTCAAACTCTACAATCAGAAACCTTGAGTCTGTTGAATGTCCTCTGTAATGTTCTTTTTCTGCTTTCAAGTTGTAATTCAGACTGATGTTTTATCAGTCTTTCCTCAATAAAAAGAACTACTTCTTATTGATCTCAACCTGAAGACAATGACTCTTTGTCCAGGCTCTGATTATGGTTTTTCTGTCTTCTTTTTAGTTCTGTTTTTAGAACTGTTTTCGTTCTTGCTCTAAGTACAAGTTGTTTAGGTTCTATTGTTAAGGGGGAACTGTTTTCACCCCTTGTTTAGAACTTGTACTGTGAGTTCAGTCTTTTTGTTGTCTAGAACTGCTGTGTGGTTTTGGCATCATCAAAAAGGGGGAAATTGTTGGGAACCTTGTGGAATATCCTAACCCTTGTTTTGATGATACCAAAATTCATAGGACTTATTTGTAATAGACTAGAATCGTTTTGAACTCAAGTGTTAGAGTTCGTTTCTAGTTTAGTTGCGGTGTCGAAGACTGAAGACTGAAGACTGAAGAACGAAGACTGAAGACTGAAGACTGCAGATACCAACTGAAGTATCAGTTGAAGAATCAGTTGAAGACTGATTATTTAATGCGCGCAATGGACTGATACTAAAGTCAAGTATCAGTTGAACATTCCTCCTAGGACTGATCTTCCAACGTTCAGAGGAATCCACGTACGCACAAGTACAGCCGCATTAAATGCAGAGATCTCAATATCTTATCTCTGCAGAGGTCATTCCTATCTGGTGGTTACTTTTCAGAGATATCACATCTCCTGTCCATCAAAGAGAGCCGTTTCCACACAGACAAGGAACCTCGAAGATTGAAGCCTCAGCCCAAATTCAAATTGCTCTCCAACGGAAGAAATCTTGAGGACGATTTACGCCAACGGATCTATTCAAGAGTTCTCCTACAAATAGCGCTCGAGGATCACTTCAATCTTCACCGATTCAACAACATAAGCTGAAGCTCTGCCGAAATTGCTACTCAGCCTAAAGCCTAACTGCCCAAAGCTTGAATCGAAGAAGAGAATTCCAAAGCCAAAATCAGTCACTGCTGATTACATACATTCTCTTAGACCCTAGGCATATATCTGTTTACCCAGAAGCCAAAGGTCAAACTTGCTTCAAAGAACTTGTTCTTTGTAAGTATAGTTGGCACTCGTTTAAACCTCTCCCCCATAAGAGTGTTTGAGTGACTCGGAGTTCAGGAAGGTACTCTGAACTCTGAGTGAAAAGTCTGAGCACGAGGTGTGCTTAGCAGGGAAATCCTACGCGATGTGTGTGGGTGATGAAGAGGGGTTATCTTCAGTTTACGGTTGTGTGCACCAGGCAAGCACACGGGTACGGTTTGCAGTGCACCAGGCAATCACTTGCGGAGTGGATTGTTGGTCTGATCAACCAGCCGTGGATGTAGGAAAGGGTTTTTCCGAACCACGTAAAAGTCTCTGTTTTATTTACAGCTTTCAGTTTTACATTCATACTTGTGCTATTTCATTTGATAAAACTGAACATTGACTAACAGCAAAGAGAAACCTTAATCCAACAACTTGCTCCATCGAGGCTATTGCGAAACTAAGTTTAATTTCCGCTGCGTATGATATCAATCTGACTGAACTATCCTCTGATAGTAAGGAAGAGCGATATCATCTCTATCTTTGCAAACACGACTGAAGCCCTTATTTGAATCAGTTAAGTTCCAGTAACTTAACTGATAACTCATTACTGAAGAGCTTTCAGTATCAGTAGTCAACCCTGTTGGTCAAAACTGATTTCAGTAAAACAGGAGTCTTTGTTTGCGTGTAAAGTTTCGTTTTAATCTCTGACTGAGATCCCTCTGATTGAGGTCAGTAGATAATCATAAAAATAGCCTATAGGTGTATTCCCCTCCCCCCCCCCATACACCTATTCGAGACCCCCCGGACCTAACAGATTCACTCATCAATCATCACTAATCCAAGATTATTACTAAGAATTCAAGATTCTTAGTAAGAATCTTATAATTATAACTTAAGAATATTAATTTGATTAGTGATTCACTCATCAATCATCACTAATCCAAGATTATTACTAAGAATTCAAGATTCTTAGTAAGAATCTTATAAATATAACTTAAGAATGTTAATTTGATTAGTGATTCACTCATAAATCATCACTAATCCAAGATTATTACTAAGAATTCAAGATTCTTAGTAAGAATCTTATAATTATAACTTAAGAATGTTAATTTGATTAGTGATTCACTCATCAATCATCACTAATCCAAGATTATTACTAAGAATTCATGATTCTTAGTAAGAATCTTATAATTATAACTTAAGAATGTTAATTTGATTAGTGATTCACTCATCAATCATCACTAATCCAAGATTATTACTAAGAATCTTATAATTATAACTTAAGAATGTCATCACTCATCACCAATTGGTTAAAGATAATAATACAAAAATATTAAAACTAAATATATATTGAAATACTAGTTAAAATTCAAACATTGATTATTACTAATCTAAGATTATTACTAAGAATTCAAGATTCTTAGTAAGAAACTTATAATTATAACTTAAGAATGTTAATTTGATTAGTGATCCACTCATCAATCATCACTAATCTAATATTATTACTAAGCATTCAAGATTGTTAGTAAGAAACTTATAATTATAACTTAATAATGTTAATTTGATTTATTGATTTACTCATCACTCATCACTAATCTAATATTATTACTAAGAATTCAAGATTCTTAGTAAGAATCTTATAATTATAACGTAAGAATGTTAATTTGATTAGTGATTCACTCATCAATCATCACTAATCTAAGATAATATTCATAGTAAGAATTCAAGATTGTTACTAGATTGATAAAAAAAATTTAAAAAAATTAAAATAATAAATAAATATTTTTCCGACATAAAAATAAGGACGGAAATGAGCCAAATCCGTAATTAACAACATTTTTTGGATATCATCTCGACATATTCTAAGGTTATGAATATATATGATATTGTATATTGAAGTAGACTTTAAATGAATTAATAGGTACTAAATATATCAATAATACGAGTGTTCTGTACTGGTGACCACTCGAAAAGAACTTCAAGGTTAAGCGTGCTTGACTTAGAGCACAACTAAGATGGGTGACCGACTGGGAAGTTCGTCTAAATTATGCAATACTGTATAAATACGAAAATAAATTGTGGATATACAATAAAATAAATAAAATAAAATAAATAAATTAAAAAAAATTACCGACGGCAAAATGCCGTCGGTAATTAGCGAGGGCCTTTTGCCGTCGGTAATACATCGGCCAAGACCGGCGAGTGCGCCACCACCGTCCGGTGGAAATTACCAACGGAGATCTCGCCGCCGCTAATTAGCGACGGCATTTGCCGTCGATAATTTTCCGGCAACTCTCCGCCGTTCAACGGCGGAAATGTCGGCGGCGTTGCCGCCGTTAATTGCCGGCGACGGCCGATCGCCGTCGGTAATGGCGTTACCGACGAGCCGGTTAGCGACGGCGATTTGCCGCCGGTAACGCCGTCGGTAGACTTTATCACCGGCGGCCGTGCCTGATTACCGACGGCAAAATGCCGTCGGTAATCGTGCATTTTTTTGTAGTGATCTCAATTAAAAAAGAAGAAGGATTTGGTTAAAAGGAGTTAGAGACAGCGGCGTGGTGGATAAGGGTGGTGGATGAAAGTGTTATGAGGTACTGGAATATAGACAAAAGAAGAAGAAGAATTTGGTTAAAAGGAGTTAGAGACAGAAAATATGATGTGGGAGATGCCGAAAAAATTGGGGTTTTTTAAACTGCTAAAATTGGCGCCAAAAAAGAGCCGTTAAAAACTGGTCTTTTATATATTATACTAGATCCTTAGAACCCATAACGAAAATAAAGTGATCAAGTTTCGCGGGACGGAGGGAGTAATAAAAGATTTGTTCCCCAATTATTTACTTCTGTTGTCATCCAAACTTTTACTCATTTTTATTTTTAATAAAATTATTCTACATAATCCCATAAAAATAAGAGCATTATTCTACTTTAATTACTTTATTACGATAATTAAAAAAAATATTTTATTTACAACACACTCTGAATCATTTTATTAAACTTGTATATATCATTCTTAAAGGGGTAAAGAATTGGAGGACGAAAAGACAGTTGTATTTGTTTTCAATCTAATCTTTTATTTAATACTAGAACAATCTCCCGTGCATCGCACGGCGAGTATCAAAATTAAACGACATCAATTACTCAATAAAATCATGTGCATCGTTATTAAACGACATTAATGACTCAATAAAATCTTGCAATTGAAAATATAAATTTTCAACTTTGTATAAAGTGTAATGATAATTATAGTTATTAAATAATTAATAATTATTTGATAATGAAAATTAGCATTATACATTATTATAATTATAAAGTACGATGCATCATAGTAAATAAATAAATAAGTAATTCACAAATATAAAAAAAATATTTAAAATTACATTTTTTTAATATGTATACTAATTTCATCTACAAAGTTATATTAAAAATAATACAAAAAAATCTATATATATGTAAACACAAACACATGATATTTACTTATTTTTATCTAAAAATACAAAAAATTAAAAAATAACTTAAATTAATATAATAAAAATAAGTAAACATGTCATTAAAGAGAAAACTAACTCTCATTAAAATAGAGAGGAAAGAATAAAATATATTTTAAATTATCATAACTTATTCATTCTAAATTAATTTTTCATCAAAAGAGGAAAAATAAGAGATAAATTTTCTAGTAGAGAGAGAGAGAAAAATATATAATAACAACAATTATTAAATTACGATAAAACAATTACGAACAACAACAATAATAATAGAGCAAAAAAATAAAAGATAAAACAATAACATAATAGAGAAAAAGAAAGAGGAGAGAGAAAAATAATTACCATAAAAATTTTAACTACAATAATTTATTTGTTTCAAATTCATATTTTATGATTCTTATACCTAATTAAAGATCTTGTCATTATCTTTAATTTATATTGCATATTTAATATCTTTTCATAATATCATTTTTTTAAAAAATCACTAAAATATGAAAGATAGAATAGAAGAGAGAGAGAAATTGTATGGAAAAAAATAGTGTAAAATGTGTCATAGAGAGAGGAGAGAGAAAAAGTGAAAAAGTGCATGAAAAAAGGTAAGAGAAAAATTGGCGGGAACAAAAACTGGTGTTTCATATATATATATATATATATATATATATATATATATATATAACAATTTAATTACTTGCAGGGCTATTATCTTTATTAAATTTATATGGATATTGGGAGATTTCGGTTCTTACTTATATACTACTATCGCGATGTGCATGCCGAATTTAATCTCTTTTCGGCTTCTTTTTGGGCTTTTTAATTAATTGTTTCTTTGGAATGTGTTTTTTTTTTTTTTTTTTTAAGTTTTTGTATTCCTCACTACCTTTACCATTTTGATGTCGCTCCTCGTAGATTAATGGCGCAATTAGAGATATAAATGAATCAAATAATTTTGGTTCGATTCGATATTCGATTCAAAATTTTGATATTCGAATACGAATATAAATACTTTTTGTGATTCATTTAGTTATCGAATATGATTTGAGAATCACGATATTCGATTCGGTATTCGAAAATATTCGATATATATATATATATATATATATATATATATACTAAAAAATAAATAATAAAATAGATTTAAAGTAAAATAAATAAAAAATACTAATATTTATTTAAATAAAAGTGAATTACAATAATAGCACTGTTGATAGCATTCGCATGCTTGAATTGCTTTATTTATTCAAATAATTCTAGTTAATTGAAGTGCTATGACGTACTTCTATTTGTTGAAGTGTTATATAAGAGTTCTTATTGATACTTGCTTTATTCAAATGCTTACTTATGCTATTCAAACTTTTGAATGTTAGGTTTGTATTATAATTTGGGAGTTGGGTTTTGAAACAGAAGAATATATTTTTAGCATATATTATTGAATTTTTAAGTAAATGTAATGTGTGTGATCTCCATATTATTTTAGAATTTTTCTTTATTAAAATCGTGAATTGGATATATTCGAATTAAGCTAAATAGTAGGAATTTTCGAATAAAATATTCAATTTAAATTGTATAACATATATTTGTAAAAAAATGAAACGAATATTCTATTCGATTCGAGTATTCTCGAATTAGTATACGAATCGAATACGAATAGTAAAATATGATTCGAAAGATATTCGAATATCGATTCGAATATGCAATTACTTATACGAATATGAATCGAATCCAATGATATTCGATTCGATTCGATTCGTTTACATCCCTAGGCGCAAGTCATCGAGAGATTCTAAATGTAAGGGGCGAAGATTTTTCGACAGCAAGAGATAGATCGAAAGCCAATTAATGAACTTGCACGAAGTAGAGCTTAACAAGTTTTTTATATATACATATGTACATATTTTTTATTTTTCTTAGCAATTGCTAATGTGGGAAAGCAAGACGCAAAGAAGCAAAACTTTCATTTCTTCATAAAGTGTACGTGTCTTGCTCATTTCGATACACTCTCTGCTTTCAAGTAAGAGCAATAGTTTCTAGTTTTACTTAGCTGCACCTTCCTCATTTGTATTCATATCAAATTGTGGTGTTGGATTAAAAGTTCAGTATTCAACAAACATTGCAATCTCAAATCAAAGTACAATTTTCACTATTTTCTAGAATTGAAAAGCAAAATACATCATCGTCCATGTACCGTGGCGGCTCTGTCACTCTTCCTCCACGACCACGAATCGGACGGTGACTTTGGCAGAGGAGGCAGCAACAAGGCCCTCTTGCAGAGGCCAAACGGCCACCCTTGGTACCTCAAGAGCTCTACAATAACAATGGACTGCTTGCTGAGATCTTGAAAATCAATCTTGTTCAAGCTCGAGGATCGCGAGAAATGCGTCTTCACCGAGAAAAACGCGTCATAGCTTGTAGCGCTCGAACATCTGGAAAGCCGGCTACCTGCACCAGAAGAAGACCCCTCCCTACTCTCTCCGGAGCTGCCCAATTTCCGCCTCCCTTTTCGAGCAAGCAACAAGTGTTGTGGAGAGAGAGCCCATCTCAAGGTATCTATCCCAACGGCGGACTTGCGCTTGCATTTGGACTCCATGTATTTGCTCATGACTGCTGAAACAAATACCTGCAACAAGTTTTCCCAGAAACATCGAGATGATTAGCAATAAAAAGAGAAAGCAAGAGAATGTCAGATTCTAACACGCACGGAAATATAGAGGTGATGAGATTTACTTCATCTTCTTCATCAAAATCGCCGGCTGCATCTTCTGCTTCGGAGCTCAAAACGGAGAGCTTCCCCGGAAAGAGAGGGCATCTGGAAAACCTATCTTTCAAAGCAGAAGAAAGAGATTTGCACCTGATGCAAGGATACCGATAAAACATAGTCGTGATGAGAAATAAACAAGATGAATGGATGTGTTGACAGTTTGTAACTTTGTAGATGAAGATTTACACACATAACATATCTATATATATATATATATATGTATATGTATTTTTGTGATTTTCATGTCTGATTATGAGTCTTTTCAATGACAGTGGCCCCTCACCTTATTCCATTTTCTTCACACTTGAGTCTTTGGGGTGAAGCCAAAGTTTAAAAAGCAGATAGAAAAGTTTACCAGATATCAGACGCACAACTATTTTACCAATATTTTCCTTCAAATTTATAACAAAACTGTTCAAAAATATGAAGGTATATAAGATTTATCAGAGACCTAATCCGAGTTAATCTCGAGTTGTTCATGGTATTTATCTTATTTAACTATTATTATTATTATTTCAAAATTTGAAAATGTTATGCGCTCGATAATAACATCAATGCACATAAGCCATGTATAACTGAGAAGAAATATGCCCTTCACATAAAATTTGCATGCAAATGCTGCATATGTCTATTTACCATTAAAAAATGCTACATATATCTAAGCATTACATGCAGGGGTAGATAACCTCACGATTAACTATATATTATCAACTTGAATCAATTAATATCTGCAATAAGATCATTCCTAAATAGCTATTTCTACATTCAATAGAATCATTTTCACAAAAGCGACTGCAGAGGAAAAGGGAGAATACCGTTTTCACACAATCCTAGCAAAGCTTCTCTACATCAAGACCCAAGCTATCAGAAAACACCCATTGCTCTGTTGATCTCCACTGCGACAAGATGCAGCACTCGAACCTGTGAGCCAAAATACGACAGATCTCACCTAATGTACAGGTATAGATTTAGGGAATCATCCCATCCACGTGCTGTTCCCTCAGTATTAGGTCCCGAACAAAGGTTGTAAGAGAATGAAAATTATGATGAATGTGGAAAGTATAGTACATGAGAATATGCATAACTGAAAAACACATCAAAGGGGTGCAATTTTCTTTAAAAAACAAATCAATTAGAAGACTTGTGTCGCTGTTGGGATGCCACAGAAATCAGAGACTGGATCTTAGCAACGGCAGAAGTCTTCTCGGGCGGGCATTTGGAGAGAGCGATGTTTAATGAGATAATAGCCTCATCGACCCTCCCTGCTGACACGGATGCCAATCCGGCTTTGTAAGCTTCATCGGCTATCTGAGCATCAAAGCTAGAGGCCGGTTTTTTATTAGGGGTTTTGGCCTTTGGAGCAGGATCAGGAGATTGTGAGAAGATTGCAGCACGAGCATACTCAAGAGAAGCAATGGCAGAGTTAATCTCTGCCATGAGAGCCTCGGGGACAACAGATATAATCTTAACACCGTCAAACGTGCTCCATGGATGCTTTTCTTCTCTGTAGCTCATCTTATAACTCGATTGCTCCAGATCTGTAGAGCGCGACAAATGTCCAATTTCACAAACTAGAAAGACTTAATATTTAGTTCTTGAAGTATTAATTTTGCATAAATCACCATATGCCACACTTGCTCACATCTATATATTACATCTAAGCAATGTGTAATAACAAAGATAGAATGTAGTTGGCCTTAAATTAACACTATTAATCTGTCAAATAAGAGCAACCAACAGTATCAATCAACGAACACGATTTTATCTGAAAGAAATCTTATTGCGATCTTTAAACAACTCGCGTATCTTATCTAGGATCTAAACTCTCGAATTTTAGGGCAAAATCAACTCAAAAAAAGCACATCCAAGAAGAAGCCCTCCACCTCTTCAATCACAAACAATCACTTGGATACATCAAAATTGCACCATTTTTTTAACATCAAATTGAATATGGACAATACAGTTAGTTCAATGTAAGGCATTTTTCTATGATTGTCCTATCAATAGTGGAAATATGTGCTTGTTGAAATTTATCTGCTAATCAATGCCAAGGAAATAGACAATTAGGCAGCTAATAATCAGAAATAGCTCAAACACAAATTAATTTCACCAAAGAAGATAAACATGGTTGCCATCAATTTCATAAACAGGTGATTTCCCACATTATGAATAAAAAGGGCATTCAACCACCAAATTCATAAACCCCAGCAAACAAACAGCAGACTTCAAGCCTATTAATTCAACAATAATATTCCCAAAATATAAAAATTAATTAGAAATCAACAGCAGCAAGGATATAAAGCTGCAGGAAATATCATCGCAGCTGAAAAGGAGTAGAAAAAAAGGGACCTTTTTCAGAAAATATCATCACAAAATCAACTACTACTATTTAATAAACACTCTCTCTTTCTCCACAAATTGGTTTTATCTTTCAGAATTTCAGGCGGCATTGAGTTTGAGAAGGTCCTAGAGCGGAAGCTTGAAGGACTAGATTTCGATATGTGTGTTTCATGTTTACATATATTATTATTTTATATAATGTGTGTATATATATATTTTTTTCCTGTTAGCTGCGTGTTTGTTTTCGGCGATAATTAATAGTAGTAAATAGTTTACCTCCCCGCGAAGTTGAAGCTTTGATTATCAGTTGACGATGATAATTCATATCATTGCACTTGCAGAAGCTCATCATTTCATCATTGATTGGACCACTATGCTTTATCACTTTAATTATTCCTCTCGATTCCTATGAATTTATCCAAAAAAATCTATATTTACATTTTTTACGTGTCCCTGTAGATTTTTAATCCTATTTCTAAAAGGGTTATTGGTAAGAAAATACACCAACTTTGAACCCATTTTAGTTTTTCACATGAACTTTCAAAATTGTCAAATAATACATCAACTCTTTGATTGTAGCAATTTTAACATCCCAATTCTCAAATTATTATAAATCAACCCCTTCACAAACATAGATGCTCAAAATAACCCCAAAATGAAATCTCAAATACCAATGTTAAATTAAAATAAAGATCATGGCCCAACATGCTTCCGTAACACTTCAAAATAAATCTAAACATAAATCAACATTATACCTTTCGTCGACTGGTCTTCTTCAGGAGTCAGCACTCGTCGCGTTTTACGGACCGTCTGCCCCCAGGCTTCGTCCAACCACGCACTCACAAGAGATGGTTGCAACCTTCCTCCTTCACTAAGTGCCGACTTCTAGTATTTTTGTTGAAAAATGAAAGATAATTTTTACTAAACCGGAAATTTGGGCAAAACAAAGCGTTAATAGAGGAATTATAAAATACTTAATTTATTTCATAAAATTCTCCCTTAGGGAGGAGATAAATTTGTTTAGCTACTCATTGGTAGCTAATACTTGTATACATAAAATTTAAAAGAACTAAAACTAAAAAATTTGAAAACAGAAATTAAAATATAAAGATAATTTCCTAGAGAGAGAGTGTGGTGTGTGAAAGAGTTGTGAAGTTTTTTCTTGATCCTCTCTTCTCTCCAGAGCTTGCGTTTATATAGAGGTTTGATCCCCTCTATAATTGCTTGGTAGTTGGCCTTGGATTCCTTCTTCGTGGCCAGCTAACTTGGATGGTGACGGCTACCTTCCTTTGTCGGCCATAATTGCCGACATTAGTTAGTGTCTTCACATGGAGTTGAACCTTCCTTTATCTTTTTGTGATAATGGTTGGTGAGGTCTAGCTACTTTTTTCTCCACTCGGCCTTGTCTTTTGCTTTCGGTGAGTGGTGTTTTTCTGGTCCCATACTCCATTATTCAGCTGATAATGCTGTGAGGGGCCAGCCTGCAACTTTTCCACCATCCTTTGTCTTCTTTTGATGAGTGGAGCTTCTGTAGAATTACCCACTTTGGTCAGTGGGTAGTTGGCCTGCATTATTGTCCACCCACTTTCGTCGTTTCTCTTTTAGTGGGTGGTCCTCTTGTCCTGAGTCACATGACTCCCTTTTCTTTGTTGGGCCCCTTACTTTTTTGGTGCCCGCGGTGCTCGTCCATGTGGAGTCTTGTGCTCCTCATACTCGTCAGACCGAAACTTCTTTTTGTTAGGCTTTGAAAAAAAGCCTTTGCCGAACTCCGGTTCTTTCTGCGTGGGACACTCCGTGCAGATATGGTCTACCCAATGGCCTAGATGAGCCATGTTGCAGAACTTGTGACGGGTTTCTTTGCTTCCCGCTATCTTATTTCGCCAGAGTGTCTGCATCTTTTCTTCGAAGGCCTGCTCCGCGAAGCTTGTAGTTTTTCCTGTCATTGAATTTAACAAGAAAGATCCAAGTCCTGCGTTATGAGAGAACTTGAATTGGTACTTTACTTTGTCCATCTCTGTGAGACAGACCCATAGTCCTCATGCACGTCTTGTAGAGATTTGATCCTCCGTAAATGTCGTGACAATGGAAACTTCATGATCAGGTGCCTTAACTCGGTTTAAGGCCTCCGTATCAGGTCTCCGAAGCTTAATGAAATGGAAAGCTTCATGATTCCCTTTGCCTGCTGGTTCTGGAGCTGCACTGAGAAAGTATAACTCCAGGACGTCTCCCCTGTTTAGAGACGGATTGTTTGACCAAGCATCATAGACCGTTTCTTGGATCCACTTTGGTAAACCCCTGATCTCGCTGAATGCTGGCGATATAGTATAAACTGAGGCTAGTGCCCCAAATTCATACCACTCCTTGACCTCCTGAGGATTGGCTCCGGTGGTCATCCATACACGAGGATATTTTCCTCTGACATCAACCCGACAATAGCTCGGATTAAGTCCCTTTCTGGTGTTGAGTTTCTCCCATCTGGACTGATACATCTGCCAAACAGGAGAAATTTCAATAATGTTAATATCAATCTTAGATTTGCCCGTCAATGGCCTAAGACTGATCTCTCCCTCTTTTTCCCCAGAGGTGGAGGGTTGACATGTTGGTTCGGGCTGTGAAGCCTTAGCAACAACTTTTCCTTGAGGATCTGGTTTTGACACCTTAGCCTTAGGACTCGTGCTAGGGGTATTTGAATCCCCTGCTACAGGTAATTCGGCCTGTACGGTAATGCCTGCTTCGATCATGAGAGCCATGATCCCGTGCATGAGCGGCTTGTGGGTTGCCTCATTAAGACTTAACATCTTTTTGAGACATATTCGTATTCGGTTGGACACTTTGGATTCATCATCCGTTTGTATCCTTCCTGCTTGTTTGGCATGGAGTAAGCATTCTTGCCATTCTTGTTGTAGCATCTCCAGGTCGTCCAGGAGCTGCCTCTGGTTTTCCATGATGGCGTCAACCTCAGTTGGCTCCATCCCTTGTTAAGAAATCTGCAAGAATATTTTCATCAGATTTCAAAATGACAATATTAAAATCATAATATTGGCACTCAGCTTGCCATCTAAGTAATCTAGCCTTTTCAGGTTTAGATTCTATTTTCTTGGTTAAGAAAGCTTTAACATTAGTGTTATCGACTTTCAAAGTAAATTTCTTTGCTAGTAAGAACAACGGCCATTTTTTGAACGCCTTTCTGACTGCATAGAATTCTTTCTCGTTGATGTGCCATCGCACAGCTTCACTGTCGGAAAAGAGACTGCTACAATATCTGCAAGGTTCTTCTCCATAAGGGGTGATTTTTGTGAGCACGGCCGCCCACCAAGAATCACTCGCGTCAGTGTAGAGGACCAGGTCATCCTCGTCTTGTGGTATTGAAAGTTATGGGAGATTTTTGCAAATCTCCTTCAACTTCTTCATACCCTCCCGATGCTCCTCCTTCCATATGAATGGAACATCTTTCTTCAGTAGTGGACTGAAGATTTTCCTTTGCTCTGCAAGATTCTTAATAAACATTCCTGCAAAGTTAACAACTCCGAGAAAACTTTGGAGCTGCTTCTTTTCCTTGAGATCCTCCGAGAAATTCTGAACCTTTTCCATAATATGGTCTTGTAGAATTATTCCAGATTCATCGATCTCAATCCCCAGAAACTCCATCTTCTGGGTGGCTATAACTGCCTTCTTTTCAGACAGCACTAGTCCTTCTTGTTGACAAACATCCGCAAAGATCTCCAGATGCCTGACATGTTCATGAATGTTCTTTGATGCAATAAGAATGTCATCAATATAAACAAACATAAACGAAGAATAATCCTTGAAGAGATTATCCATCTTTCTTTGGAATATCTGAGGCGCGTTGGCTAACCCCATTGGCATGACATTTCAGACATAATGTCCTTGTGGAGTTGAGAAGGCTGTGAACTTCTTACTCCCTTCCTCCATGCGAATCTGGTAAAATCCTGATTTGCAATCGAATTTTGAAAATACCCTTGCACTTCTGATACAGTTGATAAGGTGTTCTCTGCTTGGGATAAAATATCCATCAAACTCAAGAATGTCATTAATCCCTTTGTAATTAATGACCAATCTCGGTTTTCCTCGCTCGATCTCCCCATGATTTCTCACTAGAAATCCAGGACTGCTGTAAGGCGAATTCCCTGGTTCGATCAACTTCAAATCAAGGTGTTCCTTGATTATACTTCTCATATCCTGTTGATCTTGAGTGTTCATCAGAATAGGTCTGAATCTTACGAACTCATGCTTCTTTCCAGTTTTAACTTTCAAAGTAGCTTTGAGCTGATTCTTGTCCCACCATGCCAAATGATTCTCATGGTAACACTTCTGGATCCTCCTTTTGACGTCAGCTATGGACACATGTTCTTCTTCATTGATATCTTTGTGTGATATCAGGGAGACTTTGAGGATTTGAGTTTCCTCCTCGGAGAGATCTGGGAATCCCTCGGTCCTGCATTTGAGCAAAACATCTCTGAATCTCCGTTGATCCTTCATTTGTGGTCTCCGGAGTCTGCCATCATCACCACGCTTGCTGCAGAATTTTAATGGCATCGAGCGATTAAAAGCTCATTCGAGCCGTTGCACAATGATCTTGTGGTCACAATTGGTTGTGAACACTAGCCTCCTGGCCTCATTGTTCCGTGTGTACCGCTTGAAGTTTTGCAGAAAATTATTCCCGAATAATATATCTGCGCCGGTATCATGGAAATATATCGGTGGGGTCTTGACCTTGTACCAAGGTGTCTGTCCTGCGCCTCCGATTAATATTTCCGTCTGTTTTACTCCCTTTGATAGGAGTAAAATCTTTTTGGAGAAGTCCCTTCCTGCAATTCGAGGCAGTTCTTCTTCAACTTCTGTTGGAAAGACTCCTCGTTTTGCTGTACAGATTCCTGCTCCTGAATCCACATAAGCAGCAAAATATTCTGCTTTGAATTTCTCATATAACATCCCTACAGAGATGTATATAGAGAATGGACTTGTCATTGGATCATCAATCTTTTGCGTCCGATTGTGATCTTCATCCCGCCTGCTTTCCATGACCAAGGCTGATATTTGTCAAGGAAATCTCGTCCTAAGATCAGGACGTCAGCTTCTTGCCCGGCTTGGCCTTCGACTTGGATTTCAAAGCCTCCGACCTCCAGAATTCTGATATATCGGTTGCTTTCTGGATTCGCCAAATAATACAACGTGCTACAAGGAAACTGATTTTCCCTGTTAGTTGTATCAAATCTTGTGGAAACCCTTCTCCATCCTTCGGGGCATTTGAGCTTGACTCTTATGTCCGGAACTGGTGTTTCCTGAATTGCCCTTCTCTCATATGAATGAGAGAAACTTCTTGTTATAGGCCCTGAAGTTAGCCTATTTCCCTGGAATGATAGCCTTGGTGCTCCCAATCTGAGACTCTGATTGTGGTTTAGCACCTGCTTGTCTCCTACTTCGATATCGATTTCCCTGATTTGGGGAATCTCCACTCGGTTCGGATTGACCGCCTTGGCTACTTCTTTGAATATTTCTGGAACCTCAACAAATTCTTTTCCCAGAAATAACTCTGTGTGGTGGGAATTTGATAGGGCATACGAAACTTGATAAGTCAACGAGTATGGCCTATTTCCTCCCGTCATAAGGTCCTTCCTTTTGTAGTCCTGATAGAGTGTCAGGGCTCGACTGAATGATGAATCTTGTAGATTATAAGCAATCTGTAGGTAAAGCTCGGTTATAATCTTCTTGGCATAGAGATTGCCTGAGAAAGCTCCAAGAACTGAATCTTTGGCATCTCTAATTCTTTTGTCGCAGAGTGCAACATCAATCGGTTGATCTGTCCCTGGTGAGAGGGCAGATTTGATTACCAACTGAATGGCTCCGATATGAATCCATTTCATCGTACTAGCGACTTCTGGCTTCATTCTTTTGAGATCCCGCCTTATATCTTCGGCTGGAACAAGTTGAATCTCCACCTGATTACTTGTAATCTCGATTGGAAGCGCCAATTCTCGACTGGTAACGCCGAAATAGACATGATGCCTACTTTTGAATGGACTCAAGCTAGATAAAACTTGATTCATTCTTCCACTAGAAAACCCTTGGTAAGTTTGTACCTCCTCGGTTTCCTTCTTGAGTTTTTTCACGAGCTTTTTCACCACCTCTTCTTGTGGAATCAGAAAATGGCTGGTAAATCCTTTCTGATCCTCCGTCTGAGTGTGGAAAACCTCGTTCTCCTCTTTAGTCTGACTCGTTCCCGGTTGATCCATTGGTCCAATCTGAACCTGAATCTTCAGAGCTAAAGACTTCTTCTTGTTCGTATATACTTTCGTCAGAGGATAAATCCTCGAACTGATACACGGGTATCAATTCCTGGTGATAGATAGCGTCTTCGATATCCGGTGTGGATTCGAATCTTCTTATCTGGTTGTCTGGGCAATTGGTTGAAATATGCCCCTTTGCACCGCACGTCCAGCAGTTGCAATCTTTAAAACTTTCATTTGTTTTGGCTTGGGTTCGCCTGAAAGTTTTTCTTGCCGGGATTCGCTTTTGGGATGAAAATCGGCTCCTTGATGGTCCGCTCCGTTGGCCTGATTTGTAGGAACGTGTCTTCTGTCTGGTCCACATAGTTCTCGGCTTCCAAGAACTCCTCCTTGATCTTTTTTCATAGGGTTGATACCTATGTTTCTTTCGATTCTTCCGTTGATATAGCAATTCAGCTCCAATCTCTGTTGGAAGATCAATGTTGTCGCACATCAATGGAGATCTTTTGTTGAGTCTTCTCAATTTCTTGAGATTTCTCTGGTCTGCTGCCATCTGACACCATTCAGACAATTTCCTGTGAACATATGACATCCTTCTTGATGCACTATCAAGATGATAATCTCCTGGTGATACGTACACATTGATGAGCATCTCTCTCCATGGACTCGAAAATTTTGTGAAGAATAGGTCCATGGCGGTTTGATCATCAATTACCCCCATATGGGCATATAGGGTGTACAGACGCAAAAATTCATTGAGAGCTTTTGGCTCTAGCACCACCAATCTTAGATTGTAAAGTGCCTGTCGATATTTTTTGCGCTTTTCCTCAGCTGAACCTTCGAAAAAACCCATTCCAAGAAAATGGACTTTAATTTGTTGGGTAGCCCCCTCAAGGATTTCTGAAACTGATGTTTTGTTAAACAGCTCATTCTTCCCCTCGGTTGCCGCATTATCCCAGAATTGTTTTGCCATGCCTGAAAAACTTGCCTCGAAGATTTTGACAAACTCCTCTTTGTCATAGTCTATCGTGGCAATTACGATCTTCATTGCTGAAGCCCATTCGTCTATGAGTCCTTCCCAATCTTTGAAACTGGCTTCATCGAGGTTGAGAATCAATCCGTATGGATGGATTGGTTCAAGTGTGGCCTTTCCTACAGGAGTATCCCGCATCTGAGGCCTGCGTCGTCTGGTTCGTTGATATTGGCTCGAATCTTCTTGTGCCCCACCTTTCTTTGACGACCCTGCTTGTTGATGCTCAGCTTTGGGCACCTCTCCTCCTTGGTTCATCTTTAGATCAACCATATTGAGGTTAGCAAAAGATTCTGCTAATTCTTGTAGATCTTCTAATCCGATTCGCTCAAGGTTATTCATGTTGTTTTCCTTTCACGAATCGAATTATGTCCTCCGGCTGCAACTCCTTGGGCGCTGCATTTAATGGTAGTGGATATGTCGGGTCTTTGGACCATTTATTCCAAATTCTTCCGAAACATGGTTTTCGCCGTTCAATGTCCTCCACCCTCTTCTTGATATCACACAAGAGGTTTAGAATTTCCTCCTGCTTGAGTGATATTTTGCTCATTTCCATCGATAGTTCATACAGCTTGACGCCATAATATTCCACCGTTCTTTGGATCTCCCGCAAGTTGGCGTTGTCGGAAGAATTTGGCTCGATCTTTTGGTAGCTTGGATAAGCTTCTCCCGCCTTGTCCTTCTGTTCCATCAAATGTGATATTGATGGAGGTTGACTCTGGCTCGTCTATTTGCCGATTTGGCCTCGGCATTCTCCAATAGGGCATCAAGATATCCCTGGATGTTGGTGATAATTTCACGAACAGTCTCCTCGTCCTCGGTAAGGTTGAGCATAAGTGCTCTACAACACCATCGTAATTCACCCATTAGGTGACTAGTCTCTCTTTCCAAGATTTGGAAAGATATCCTGTATACAAGACATCTCGGACACTCGTCCGGATCCATACCAATTTAATGGAGTCTCCTCCCACATAGGTTAATCATAAAATAAATTAAATATAATATAATTCCTCAATTAAAACCCGCTCTGATACCATTTTATGCGTGAGCGTGGGTGAACAAATTTTAACAAAATTTTAACCAAGGTATTATCAAATTCAAGAACAAGTGGGGTAATTTCACAATAAATCTTTTGAAGGGGGTAAATTTTAAATATTCAAAACTTGGAAAGTGTCAATTTCCAACAAATCTTAAAGTTGGTGTATTTTTTGACAACTTTAAAAGTTGATGGGAAAAACCAAAAAATGCTCAAAGTTCATGTATTTTGAGGCCAATATCCCTTTGTAAAAATTGAATTTTACTCCTTCCCTTTCAACTAGTGTGTCAATTAATCAATTTTCTTATATGAAATAAATATAATTAAAAAAAATATTTAATCACTTATTCATTTTATTACCAAATATTTAAAACATTAATTTCTTATATTTCGTGCCGAAAAAAAGTTGATCAATTTAGTTTGGACGGATGGAGTAAAATTTTAAATTTTTTATTAAATTTATATTTAAAAATTACATAAATTACATCTACAGATCGATAGGATCGAATCGTGTCTAAATATGCTCAATCAAATCTTGTTCGAGTTTCAAGTGATTCATTTATATCGCATGCTTGTATCTCAAGCCAAATACGCTTGAAATTTGGACGGAACTCCTTGCATAGCTTCATGAGTGTTGTTCGACGTCTTGTAGTTTCCCTCCTCTCCTTCCGTAACATTTTTTCCTTCATCATCGTTTATTCGTGTTGTGTAAAATAATGCAACAAACATGAAATTCTTTAGTTGCTCATTATGCCAGAGCCAAACAAGATCTTTGATAATAGCCTAACGTGATTGTAGAACGTCAAAATCTCGTTCTATGTGCTTCCTTGCAGCTTCTTGCATCAATTTAAACTTCTTCTTCTTCTTCTTTTCATCACTCGTGAATGGACTCTTCAGGAGCATTGGCCAATTGGGTAATTGTCATCGGTTAAATAGTACCCTATTTGAAAACGTCGTCAAAAAATAGTTTCACCCATACCGACTCTTGGGTGAAGTAATCTTCATAAAGTTTTTCATGAACGGTTGCATGATCACAATGAATGTATATATATTTTCTTCTTCGTTAATTGTTCTCTGTTTTTTCCTGCATCACGAAATGCCTCGCTGTTGTCTCAATCGTGCTCTAAATTTAAAAAATTTATTCGCCGATATCAATTTATGTAGCATCGTGAGAAGAAGAAGACATTTTTTAGAGATATGAAGTATAAGAAGAGAATATAATGAATTTAGTATGAAAAATTAATATAATAAGTTAATATTTATAGAGAGACTTTAGGGTAAAGAAAAAATAAATAAAGAAAGAAAAAAAAAAGTCGTTCAACTGCTATTTTGAAATAATAAAAAATCAAAAATCAACTATAAAAATTCAAAAGTTTGATTTTTTTTGGAGACGCGTGGAACGCACACATCATATATTACATCCGTCCACAAAAAAATAGTCTATTTTTATCATTTTGAAATGTCCACAAAATTTAATATCTTTCTATTTTTGGAAAGTTTCTCTCACATGGTAGGCTACTTTTCTCCACTCACAATACAATTAATTATCATTAATAATAATATTTTTTAAGTAGGACATTTCCTCCACTTACAATATACTAACTATTTTCATTAAAATTTATGTCATTCTCTTTTAGGATTATTTTTAATGGATGGAGAAAGTATTTAATTGTTCGAGTCAGACTCAAAATTGTGAGCCCCATATTCAGTCAAGGGCTCGGCAGCGGGTGAGACTCGCTGGCGTGGATCGGGCTCGAGGTTGCCCAATGCATCTCGATGCAGATGCTCTTATTTGGATAGGTGATTGTGGACCATTTAGAGCATCCACAGTGGGGGTGACCTGATAGCTAACCTGATAGAAGGGGGACCACATTGGGTTAAGGAGGCCACAGCGTGGTGACTTGATAGCTAACCTGATCTTTTTAGTTTTGATTTTTATATTTTTCATTTAATTTTAATTGCACACATTTAAATAACACAATTTACTTCAAAATAAACTTCATTAATTTTAAAAATCCTAAAAATTACATTAAAAATAAAAAACCTAAAGAGATAATTTAAAATTACTTAATTAAAACCTAAAAACATAATTAAAACCTATCTAGTCTCCACTGCCCCTTCGTCGAGCTAAGATCTCCTCCACCCATTGCTTGTGCCATTCTAGCTGCTCCGGAGTCATGTCGGAAGTCTTCATGAACATGACCCGATCGTCGTGGATCTCCCTTTTCAGCTCGTTCTTCTTGGCGTACTCGTGATCATTTTTTGCAGCTTGTCGTCCGATCTATCCAACCTCTCCGTGTGTTGCGGTGGAGGTTCAGAGTGTTACGACACCTTCCCCTTCGCCGCCTTGTTTTCAATTGGCCGGGAAGATGTGATCTCCTCGCCCGACGCCGAGGTGGTGAAGTGCCCGTCTCCGACGTCTTCGTCCTCTTGGAGGAATGGACGTCGCTCTCAAGGTACATGAACTTGAACCTCCGGTTGATTCGGAGCGTCCTCCATGCATTCAAGTAGTTGAAGGGGCCAGAAGTGGGGCTTCTACCTTGGAAGATGACTTGGGCCTTCTATTGGAGCATGTCGTCTGAATGGCCGGAAGGCCACTTCGCGCAAACCTCCACCCAAACATTCTCCCACAACTTCACCTCCGCAGCCACTCGAGCGAAGTGTCCCTTTATTTGGCGGGGTTTGAAGGCGACGCCGAGGAGGGAGTTCACCCGCTCTAGAATACGGCCCCAATAAGCCTCTCCCTTTTGATCGACACCCCGGACGGCATCGTTGGTCTCCTCTGCCTAAACACAGACAATAAGGTCCGTCTCCTCGAGGGTGTAGGTGTGCCGAGCGGCTCTTCCTTCCTCCGATATAGGAGCCGGCGTCTTCACTTTGAAGGCCATAGCCTTCCGCCGCCCTCATTTCTTGAGCTTCGACGCACTGTGGGCGGGCGGTAGCTCCTCTTCGCCGCTTGGGCGAGGTTCCTCCTCCAAGTTGTTACCCGCCAAATTGGGATGATAATAGTCTCCGCCGGAGAGGTCGGGAACCCAATTTGGGTCGTACCAATTGGGATTGTGTGGATCCATATTTTTTTGATAGAATTTGATAAAAAAAAAAAGATGATGCTCAAAAGTTAGTTCTTATCTTTCAAGCTGCAGATGGGATGATGCTCAAAAGTTAGTTACATTCTTTCAAACTCGAGATGATAATATTTATAAATCAAATGTCATAATTCAAACTTCAGACAAAATGATGATTAGAAGTTCGACGTACAAAAGTCAAATGAGATATTTCCAGTTACAGACAAGATTATGCTCAAAAGTCTTAAGGTTTAGATAATATGTTGTTCACATATAAGACGTGGTCTTAAATTTTACCAATCAATTTTAAAAAAATTATCATATATGTCAAAGTAACACATATTTTCTTCTTCTTCTTTTTTCAAAATCTCCAACCCCGCATTAATATTTTATTAAAATTCATCAAATAAAAACTTATATAAAAAGATAATCTATTCTATCTCTCAACAAAAAATTAACATATAACCGACCAAATTATTAAGAGTATTATAGTGTGAACTGTACTACCAATTTAATTTTGTTAATTAATTTTTTTTATGTAAAAACTATTCATATGATATAATTATAAACAATGTACAATATATAATTGTGATGTAAAATTATTTCCCGTCGAATTTGGACAGATTACACACTAGCATAGGGCTGGGAATCGGGTCGGGTTCGGGTACCCTACCCGAAAAAATCGGGTACCCGAACCCGAAAGTCCCCTTAACCCTATACTCGACCCCGACCCCGAAATTGAAATCGGGTACCCTAATACCCGACTCGGGTACCCGAGTCGGGTATTCGGGTACCCTAAATTACCCGATCAAAAGTGTTAATTTTTCTGAAATTCGGCTTTCCCTAAACCAACAAATAACAAGGAGCAAATTCAAGGCAGTAGCAGGACATCAAATTCAAATGAGGCTAATCAGCAAATTCACATGAAGAAAATGACCAAATTCAAAGCAGCAAATTTAACATTGACCAAATTCAAAGCAGCAAATTCAACATTGACATAGGAAATCTGTATTTTAAAAAAAAAAAGATTAGAAGAAGAAGAAGAAGAAGTCGGAGCTCCATTGGCGACAAGCTCGGTTGCTGCTCCACTGGCGACAAGCGCGGCAGCTCCACAAGCAGCGCGGCGGCGGGACTGGGAGGGCTGGGACTGGGAGCGAGCTCCCCACTGGCGGCAGGCTCTGGTCTGGGCGACGGCCGGTGGGCGAGGGGCGCCGCTTGGTCGCCGACTCTGGTCTGGGCGACGGCGGGTGGGCTAGGGGCGCGCTGGGTCGCCGACTCGCCGGAGACAGGAGGGATTTCTGGAGTTGGGAGGGATGAATTGATTTGGGAATTGGGAGGGAATCGAGGGATGAATTGATTTGAGATGAATTGATGGGATTGGGGATTACTTGGGGCTGGGGGTTACTTTGAAATGGGAACGGGCCGAACGGCAGTGGGCTGGGATTGAGAGTAATTTAAAATATATTAATTAAAAAATCGGGTAATTCGGGTATACCCGATACCCGATTTTTTCACACCCTAAATACCCGACCCGATTCCGAATTTTTCGGATATAGGATACCCGATACCCGATTTTTTCGGGTCGGGTATCGGGTACCCGATTACCCGATCCCGAAATTCCCAGCCCTACACTAGCAAATAAAAAAAAGAGCGAGAGAAAGTTGACTGATCTGCCACGGAGGACGAGCGTTCCGTCTAATCTAACATAGATAATTGGATAATCATAATTTGATGAATAAGCAAAGCTCCAACTTAAAGCATAAAAATTTCCCTTAAAAACATAAATAAATACAGTAGTTTTTTACTCCATCAAATTATCGTGAGCCCAGCCAAAAGCCTCTTCAATTTTGCAATATTTCGCTCTCAGTTTTCGAGGAAACCTTAATCCTAACTTTCTGGGAATAGTTTCGAGGATGTGGGGATTAGGTGGAAGTTATTATTGGGGAAGAAAGGAGAGGGGGAAAGTGGAAGGAATAGTTGTGGTATTTGCATGGATGTCGAGTCAGGAGAAGCATTTGAAGAATTATGTTGACATCTACTCTTCTCTCGGGTGGAATTCCATTGTTTGCCAAGCTCAATTCCTCAATTTGTAAGTTCTGTTTCACTACCCTTCAGATATTTCGCTAATTGGACTTTTTGACCATGTTTGCTGATTTTTTTTCTTTGATGCTTGGTAGTAGGCGATCTTGATAATTTGTCTTTTATTTTTTGGGGGGATTTTATTGATGTTTAATTGGTGTTTTAGCTGTGTGTGTGAACGATTAGCTTCTATGCTTATTTCTTAGTTGGTTGATTTTGGAGAATGTTCTAATACTGAACGTTTGTGAATTTTATTTATTCCAGACCAATTTTACCGGTTTGGAGTTCGAATAAGGTGCTTGGGGTTGGGGATCTCATGGGCTGCATAAATTTAGTTAATATGTAGTGAATTGCAGAGGTTGATATTGATGATCGACTAACATAATTGCTCGATAAACTATTTTGCCTCTGATGGAAATGCTGATCAATAGGCGTAATTCTATTTACAAGTTTTTGTTTTCGCAATTTTTGTTGTTGTTGAGACTTCTAATGGTTGATCAGGTGGTGGAATTTTTGTGTTTTCCAGAAAATGTATCTGTGGGAGGTAGCAAAACACTAGGAAATTAAGCTATTGTCTAATTCCATTCCCAAGATAAACTGAACAAAGTTTCTTCATATGAACAAACGGGGTGCCATTTAACTCTTTTGTTTAGGTTCAGGTTTATTGATATCAGAATACTTGTTAAGTTACTCGTCACTGGCTCGCTGTTGAATATTTGAAAATGAAAATGCCTGACTACGGTGGATGGAAGCCGGGTTGATTGGTTGATATTTAGGTCGAGCAAGTTTGATCTATTTATTAGTAGAATGATTCCTTGCATAGCAATAGCTGACATGGAATTATTATTTAAGCCTATGTCCTTTACTCTCTTATACTAATGATGTGTGTGTGTACATCTCTTGTTAATTGTAAGCTGTAACTTGTAAGAACAGATGCTGATTTTCTCTTCGTTAGCAGATTTTTTCCGGACAAGGCTGCATCGTTGGCTCAAGAAATAGTTAACGAGCTCATTCAGGTCAGTTTTATGAAATTCAGTGGCTTTTAAGTATTTGTCTTCCGAAACTTGATAGCCCTTTCTCATGCAATCTGTTCTAAGTTTATAAGGATTTCTCGTGAAGGAATGAATCTTGACTTATCTGAAAAATATAAAATAGCTTTCATAATAATATGAGTTAAAAAATTTAGTTGTAGTTGTAGTTTAGTTCCTTAATGACTGTGTAACTTGCTTTTGGATACCTCTCTCAAGTATGATAACTAGCCCTAATAAGAATACAAGTTGATGTTTCTGATCTATCAATTTCAGACAGTCGGTGATACCGGATACCTTAATTAGGTTTTCCTGTTACTTGAGTTTTTGAAGACATATTATCATACCATTCTCCTCCCTAAGAACAACAAATAAACATCTGTAAAATTACTGAGATGAAAGTTGATTTGTTTGCCAAATACTATTAGATATTTGTTGTGTATTGGTGCTTCATTTTCAATTTCACCCGCAGGAATTAAAAATAAGGCCATGCCCCATCATATTTGCATCTTTTTCTGGTGGTCCAAAAGCTTGTATGTATAAGGTTCTTCAGGTAAATACTATTCTTGCTTGTCTGATGAAAGTCTATTAATCTTTCTTATGTAATTACTTATTTTATCATAGAAACTCAGGACAACGAATTCTTTAGTTAAGCTTGGCAAATTAAATAATATTTCTCTTCCATTTGTTTGCAGATAATTGAAGGGAAGCGTGAAGAGCAAATCAACCCGGTAACTTCATTGAGCACCCTGTTAATATTATGCTTCATATATAGTGTGATGTTTGTTATCCTTTTATTATGCTCCACATAACTAAATATATGGGTAGTTCACACCAAAAGCAACATTCTGCAGAGTTTCTGCTTCTTTATAATGACATGACAATCTTCATTTGTTTGCAGATAATTGAAGGGAAGCGTGAAGAGCAAATCAACCCGGTAACTTCATTGAGCACCCTGTTAATATTATGCTTCATATATAGTGTGATGTTTGTTATCCTTTTATTATGCTCCACATAACTAAATATATGGGTAGTTCACACCAAAAGCAACATTCTGCAGAGTTTCTGCTTCTTTATAATGACATGACAATCTTTTGCCTTATTTCGATGTACGTTGCTAAAAACGTAATTGGTGATTAGGAACCAAATAGGTTAAATAAATTCATTTTCCTCATTCTATGATAGCCTTTGTTGAAAAGATTTGCTCATATTGTGGTCTATTTTCCCATGAAGGATGAATGCCGGCTTGTTAGAGACTCTGTTTCTGGCTACATATTCGATTCTTGTCCAGTGGATTTCGTAAGTGACATAGGGAATCGTTTTGTTCTCCATCAAACTGGTCTTAAAATTTCACGTCCTCCACTCGTGGCGTCTTGGATAACAAGCGGCATCTCCTCCACCCTGGACGCACTCTTTCTTAGCAGATTCGAATCGCAGCGTGCTGAATACTGGCAGACTCTGTACTCCACAGTTGTAAGCATCTTCAGAATTTGATTTGAAATTACTTGTCTTAGTCTTTGGCTAATTGTGCACAGTTGTTGTTTTAATGCTACCAGAGTTTCCGGGCTCCATATCTCATATTATGTTCCGAGGATGACGAGCTTGCTCCATTTCAAATAATATTCAATTTTGCCAGTAGGCTGAAAAATCTTGGAGCCGATGTTAAATTGGTTAAATGGAATAAATCATCACACGTCGGTAAGCTTTTGAACATCGAACTTCTGTTCTTTTCTCTCGGTTACCCTTGGTCCGTTCAAATCTGACATACTTATAATGCGCTTGCAATTCTTCTCGTAGTCATTCTGACAAAACTGACACATGTAGATTCTACGAAAAAATTGTCCAAAACTTGTTTCTAGACTGTCTTATGTTAAACTCACAACTAATCGATGAAAGCTAAACCCAGTCGGTTTTGCACTCTGCTCTAATCATAATTTCTCTTATACTGCTTGGGCTTGTAGACATGAAATAATATGAATCATGATACAATAATTTCCTACTTGTACATTGCCACAGGTCATTTTCGACATCATCCAGAAGAATACAGCACAGCCGTGACTGAGCTACTGAGAAAAGCTGCTATAACCTATTCCCAACGAATACGACAGCTTGAAGGTGAGAAGATGGGCATGGAAGGCGGAAATGATGAAATTTCTGATCCATTCAACAGCCTAAGGAAAGCAGCCACAGTGTCAAGAGAAAACCTCCACAGAGTTAATCTCGACTTGAATGATTATTTCCATGTGCCGAGCTCTGTGGAGTATCACGAGGACAGGGATGTCGGGTCTGTCCCGGATGAATCCAAAGGACGTTACATACCTGTGTCGAGTCCCCCAAAGATGAGCGCCCATGGTGTTTTAGGTCAGTTCCTCTTTGATGTTTGTGTTCCAAAGAATGTTGAGGACTGGGATCTGAGATTTTCACCCTCCACGAGAAGTGCAGCAGTGGCTTCTGGGCGGAGGTCGTCTCCTTTCAATCCTATAAAGTGCATCCTTCGCTCTAGATTATGATGGTTCGACTTTATTCATCTTACCCTAGCTGCGAAGGTAGCATTTTTCGGGCAAGAAGATGAAGAAATGCTAGATTATGCAGTTCTTCCTCCTATGCTGTTTGTTGATGGCGTTTCCACCCGAAAATGCTTGGACTGTAAGTGGCAGTTCTAACATTTCACAAATGATGTACATAAATATATTTCTGCAGCTTTGGAATTTAACTGCGTATCACTGTTTTGGAGGAAATAATGAGTTAATTCCCGAATCATCTGCGTATCTCTTTTTGTTACTGGTTTTGAATGTTTCAAAAGCTTCTCGTGAAATCTAATTACTTCGGGGTATCAAATTATTGTGAATATTATACTATCAAATTAAATTAATGACACTTCGTTACACATCCATAATAAAATCAAGATCATGATATATCTAATTTCTCTAGCTGTATTGAAAACGAACGAAACCGACCAAGAAACCAAAATTAGGTTCAACCTAATAAAATATGAAAACGCCACAACCAAAAGGTCTTCTTCTCAATGCTTTTACAATCTCCGCTCCTGAGGATGCTGCCGGTCTTGCGATGACGCCGGTCTCTTCTCAACGTTGGGGGGACATCATGGATCCTGATAATTCTGAAGATGATGCATTTGACTGTTGATTTTCTATTTTGTTTTTCGTATGCAAATCGGGATTTTTACTACAAGCATTTAAAGCAATAGCAATATATATGCAATGTTTTACAACTTTAACACTAGTGCAATAATAAACACCGGATAAATCCGTAGTTGCATATTGAAAAACCTTTAAAAGTTTAAATAAACTACTACTCCCTCCGTCCCGCGAATCTTGAGTCAATTCCTTTCGGCACGAGAATTAAGAAAATACTCCCTCCGTCCCATTATTTATGGGACAACACTGTTGGGCACGGAGATTAAGAATAGTAGAATTAAGGGAATTAGATGTTTAGTGTTATTTTAATTAACAAGTCACACACGCACAGTCACTCCTCTCTCGGCCTGTCTCTCTCTCGCCGGCCTGGCTCTCTGTCGCCGGACTGGTACACGGCGCCGCCGCTGGCGAGCGCTTCTGTCGTCAGCCCCTCTCCGTCCTTCCCCTGTCACCTCTCTCTCCCTTCCCTCTTCCCTCTCTCCATCTCTCTCTCCGCCTCTCGTTCGGAACAGGGCGTACGCCCTTTGTGCCGGAGACAGAGAACGGCCGCCGCCGCCTCCTTCATCCTCCAGCGCCGCCGGGCTCGCGGTGGAGAGTCGCCACCGCTGATGCCTCCGTCGTCGGCCAACTCGATTCACCAGCATAACCCACAAACAATATGCAAAATCGACAAACAAAAATCCACAAATCCAAATCCACAAACAAAAATCAAAATCCACAAGTTCACAAGTATCGAAACCAAAATCGAAACAAATACCAAAACCAGATCTACCCACAAACTTTGAAACCCAAGTATTGAAGACAAAAATTGAAAATCCAGAAACTAGAGTGGAGGCGGAAAGGGGCTACGCCGAGGGTGGAGGCGGACCGCACCGCTGCTGCGTCTCCTGGCGGTGGGGCTGAAGATTTCGTCGACGACGGAGGAGGCGCGATGGTGTGATCAGAGAGGGAGACAGGGGCTTGGGCGCGGCGGAGGTTGGCTGTCGTCACCGGGAATCGAGCGGAAAAAATTGGCGAGAGAGGGGAGAGAAGACTTAGGATTTGGGTTCACTGGTTGAGTGGGTGCGTGAGAAACTGAGAATAGAGGAAGAGAGGAAATGACGGTGGTGGTCGGCAGATCGACGGGCGGTGGTGGCGGTGGAGGTGGCAGATCGACGGGCGGTGGTGGCCGAGAATTTTAGAAGAGAAGGGAGGAGGCTGGTTTGTGGGGGAAGGAGAGAGAGAAGAAGAAGTAGGAAATGAGTTTTAGGTGGATAATTAGTGATTAGGTGGATAATTAGCGAATATATTAATGCTTAAATGCCCCCTGATTTTTTCCAAAAAAGGAAATGTGCCATATAGGTTGGGACAGCCCAAAAAGGAATATGTGTCATGAATAATGGGACGGAGGGAGTAGTATTTAGTGTGTTAAGTGTGATAGGTGAAAAAGTGAAAATGTGAATTAAGGGGATTTTTTGGCCAAAACAGGAAATGACTCAAGATTCGTGGGACGGCCGAAAAAGAAAAATGACTCAAGATTCGTGGGACGGAGGGAGTACATCTTGTCCAATAAGATAGCAATAGCAAGTTAGCCTCGGGGGTTTGTCTAAAAAAATCACATAAATGGTCAATATGACTCATGGTAGATGCAAGCATGCATGCCATATGTTGAATTCCAATATGTTGAAATATCTTTGACAAAATTCGTATATCGAATATTTTTATGACGATAATATTTTTGTCATTTTTTTTCAATAGTCACATTTCTATGCAAAGTATTAACGACTTGTCTAATGGGATCAACACTATTATTAATAAGAGTATAAGCATCTTGTACACATCGGTTTAAAATATGACAAATACATCGAGTATGAAAATACTTGCCATTAAAAGAGAGTGTACATGCGGCAACTAACTCGGGAATGGAGGCGGTGTTGTCGGATGCATTATCAAATCAACAGAAAATGTCTTTGTAAACACAAATTTTATTGTATTCAATTTAATGAAATACAAAAATGTGTAAAAATCCAAAATATATGGATTGAAATGAATTTGTTGCGGGTTGCGATTCTCTACGTTAATCTTATGATTCTCCTCTTCGAACTTCTTCAAATCCTTGGAGGGAAATATAATTTCTTGATCTCCTTGAACTTGAATGTTGACTTGAATTTGATTTGATAACGTCAATCCAGAGGGCTTGCACCTTATTTCTGAATCAAACGTTGACTTGGATGAATTTGATGAAGAACTCGTTGACTTCCTTGTAGAACGCCTTGATTGTTGGAGATGACTTCGTCGTAGAGAATTACTCCTTCAATGCTTGAGCTCTCAAATGATTTCTGTTCTCTTTGACTCCACAAATGACCCATATTTATAGGTGAAGAATGGAGTGGGCTGTGGGCTTTAGCCTGTCATATTGGGCTTTTAGGGCTGAGGTGGCGCGATTTGATTGGCTCCTCAATGTTTGTATTTATCTACATAAAATATTTAATATTTTATGTAGATTTTCCACATGTCAATTTCTGATTGGTCAATGAATCCACATAATCAAATATTAATTATATATTTATTTAATCTTGGAATAGTATTTAATTTGATTCCAAAATATAAAATAAAATACATAATTTCATATTTAATTTATAATTTCCACATGGCAGGATTTAATAGGCTATAAATTTAATTGCCTACAGTCTTATTTAACAATCTATACTCATTTAAAACGGAAATAATCAATTGAGCAATGTTAGTAGCATTATGTGTTTCATTAAAATCTCAAAATGCAATTAAACGTTTTTGAACTAACCAACTTTCATCAATCCAATGACAAGTAATACCCATATAAGAATATTTTTTTTAAAAGAATCACTCCATATGACGGAACATATAGAAATTTTTTGATTTAAACGGTTAAAATATTTCATTAAATCACGTTTTTTTTCTTCGATTTGTCGCCTAATACGATTGCACATAGTAGTTCTACCATTTTTTTTGCGGCGGGATTATAAGCATTTTTCATAGTATGTTCAAAAGACATTTTATCGGCAAACATAAAAGGCAAATGCTCCATAGAAACAAAACGAGTCATGTATTTTTTAGCATTTAAATGATCAAATTTCCATAAAACATTACCTTGTTGGTTACCTTGGAAAGGCTTCGGGATGTAGTTGAGTTTGAGTAGTATAGATTCCATACTCGGGTTTATGCTTATTCTCCATGTGCCTTGAGAGGGTGCCATAACCTCCTCCCACTTGCCATTTGTAAGTAGCATCACAATAGTTACAATATGCCATGAACCTCTCGGGAGCATCGGGACCTTCATTTGGCTTTCTAGGAACGGAAACTTTCCTAAAATGTTTTGATATGCAAAGTACGTGCACAGGCTTCATCCTCTTGTTCTTGAAGTTGTCGAGCATATTGTTCACTCATCATTTCTTCGGCCTCACGGCGTGACAGCCATCTACATGCATGGAGCTTTTTTCCTTGAGGATGATGAAGGAATATGTTGAGGAAAAGTGGAAGAAGTGGGAGTGCTATCAATATCTTCTTCGGGGTCGACATTAATAGACTTGCCACGGTTACCATGACCTTGAGACATGATAACAAATAAACAAGTAGAAAAGAATATAGAGAGATAATAGGGAGCATCCACTATGGGCAAAATTTTTGGAGTAGCTGTCTAGTTGGCACAGATAGTACCATAGTGAAGCCCAAGAAATGAGGTAGCAAATTTGGTCCGGGTAGCAAGATTGCTACCCAGGTAGCAGGCTGAATGGTGGGCTCCACGCCAAGACGAGTGACGCGCGAGTGTAGAAAAAGCACGCCCAGTGCGTGCAATTCACGCGTCCGCTGTGCACCTGGGATTCTACCGGCGCTGATTGTTTCCTTTCTCATTATCTAATTTATGTTTTCTTTTTCCCGAAAAATCTGATATTGAAGGTATTGGAAGTTTGCAATTATTTCCATATATTTTACCGTTTCAAAATTAATGTTTTGTTCGTTTTTCTTCTTTTTTCTTTTTTGAAAAATCTGATGAAACCATTGCATTTAGTTTTTATTTCGTTTTGAAAAATCTGAAACAGTTTGCTTTTTGGTTGATTTTTACGTTTCTTTTTTTCTTTTTGTTTTATTGTCTTGCCTTTATTTTGTAGGTTTTGGGTTGATGAGTTTGTTTTTCGTTATTTTACCTGTTTTTTCATTTTTTTAATTTATTTGCTTTAAAAAAATTTAAAACTATGTTTATTATTTTAAAAAATAAATTTATTTATATATTTATGTAAATTTTATTGAAGTACAATATAATATAAAAATTAAAATACATAAGTAAATAAATAAATTGTGATAGAAATAGTAATTATGATAGTGGAGTCCATGAATAGTTAAATATGAGGTAGTGCTATAGTGGAGAAAATATGGGGTAGTTGACAAAGGAGATAATTGTTGATGTGGCACACAGGTGGCACAACTATGGGGTAACACCATAGTGGATGCTCTTAGAGAGTAAGAATTAACAAACAATAAAGTAAAGCAAGTGTGTGTAATGCTAGTGTAATTGAAATATGTAGTATAGTAGATAGTATTTAGTACTTAGTACTTAGTATTAGTAGTAATATAAGTATAAAGCAAGAATAATAAAGTAAAACAAGTGTGTGTAGTGCTAGTGTAATTGAAATATATAGTATAATAGATAATATTTAGTACTTAGTACTAGTAGTAATATAATGTAAAACAAGAACAATAAAGTAAAGCAAGTGTGTGTAGTGCTAGTGTAATTGAAATATATAGTATAGTAGTATTTAGTACTTAGTAGTAATATAATATAAGCAAGAGAGCAATAAAGTAAAGTAAATAAACAAGAGAATAAAAATAGAATTATAGAGCAAGAACAATTTAACAAGAGCAATAACACATAAATAATGAAGAAGAATTAGAAGTAGAAGAGAATAGAGTGTAGAATTGTTAACACAGTGGGATGGTTTTGAAGGTGGAAGAATGTGGTATTTATAGATAAAATTGGGTGGGAGAAATTTGAATTTGAATTTGAATTTGAAAAAAAAAATCAAAATTCGATCGAACCACCTATTTTGGGCGGACGGTTTCAGCCTCGCCTGCCGCCTGCTGCGCCGAAACCGCCGGTTTTCGGGCCGAACTGGTGGGCCGCGGGTCAAAAATTTTGGAACCTGAAATGGCCCTTAGCTTTTGGCGGTGCAGTTTTGGAACCGTTGACCGTGGTCAATGGTTTGGACCGGAACCGTTGACCCTGGGTCGATTCCGGGCCGGAACCGCCGGTTCCGGTTAGTCCCTTGCACCCCTAGCCAAAACCCAGTAAAATCAAAGCTCGAATCCCATTTCGGTTTCAATGGTTGAAGGTCAACTTTAAGGTCAATATACTCAAAAGTCATTGATAGCTCGTGGAATTCCCACCAAATGGCTAACGCCCTTGCAAAATATTGAAAGACAATACATGAGATTTTGTGTGTTGTTGCACTCAAAATATTAAAAAAATAATAATAAAATAATTCTAATCCATTCTTCCATTGCCAAGACCCACTATTCCCATCAAATTTTGGTCACTATAACGTCAAAAATGCTCTACGACTAGACTTCTCTCGAAAACAACAAAAAGAAACAGAGCAAGAAATCGAAGAAGGTGTGCGAAACACAGGGAGAAAACAACGGTTGGGGAAACTTCATTGCGGATTTGGAAACCGAAAGTTTGGAAATCTGGAAATTAGGGAAAGCTTTGGGGCTTTCAAGCCAACTTACAGATCAGGAGATGGCCGCGCAAATTGAGGACCAAGAGGAAGGCAGCGTGAGGACAGAAGCTGGGAGTCAACCAAGTAAGTGTTCATGAATTTACTGTCATATAACATTCGGGGCCTTAGGAGTATTGGGAAACAGAAAGATGTTAGTGAGATTGTAAAAATGCAAAAGATTGACTTCTGTTGCCTTCAAGAAACAAAAATGACTGAGTTTGATTCATTGCTGTGTAACTCTTGGTGGGGTTTTGATAATTTTGATCTTGCGGTTCGGAATTCTGAAGGGCGGTCTGGTGGTTTGGTTAGTGCTTGGAATAAAAACGTTTTCCAAGCTTCTAGCAAATGGGACGTGAGCGGGGCTGTGGTGGTGAATGGAAAATGGGTTCAAGATGATGTTGGGTGTTGCATCATTAATGTCTATGCACCAGTTGGTTCGGAAGAGAAATCTAGACTTTGGGATGTTATCAAAAATATAGTGGAACAAAATGCCGATTGCGGTGTCTGTGTGATGGGGGATTTTAACGCGGTGCGGAAGCGGGAAGAAAGAGTCGGAAGTGGGGATTCTTATGGGGCAGCAGATGCAAGAACCTTCGACAGCTTCATCGGTGATAGCGGCCTTACAGAAATCAGATCTCAAGGGCGCAAATTTACGTGGTTTAAGCCGAATGGGATGTGTAAAAGTAAACTGGATAGGTTTTTGGTTAACGACGTGTGGCTGCGTCAATGGGAGGGGTCGATGGGACGTGGTCTGCAACGCACCATTTCGGATCATTGCCCTATTGTTTTGGTGTCAAAAGCAGAAGATTGGGGAACAAGGCCTTTCAGATTCCTCAATGTGTGGGTGTCACATCCGGAGTTTGAACAACAGGTTAGGAAAGTGTGGACAGCGGACGGAATGACGGGATGGAGATGCTTTGTGATCAGTGAAAAATTGAAGAAATTGAAAACGGAACTGAAAGAATGGAATAAATCCACTTTTGGGAATATTGATGAGAAGATACAGGTTTTGAAGACTGAATTGCAAACTCTTGACCACAAAGATGAAGAGCATGGAATTGAGGAGTCCGAAATCATTCGAAGAAATGAAATCCAAGCGAATATTTTCCTACAGCTGAAAGACAAACAAAGGGTCTTGCAACAGCAAGCCAAGGTTCGGTGGCTCAAAAGCGATGATCTTAACACGGGATTCTATCACCGAGCGATTCTTGGGAGAAGGAAAAAGAATGAAATCTTGGGATTATACTTTGGAAATCAGTGGGTGTCTAATCCAGGGGAGGTCAAATCCAAAGTACGGGAACATTTCGAAGTATTCTTCAAAAAAAGGACACGGGTTCTGCCAAACCTCCCCAACGATTTCCTCAAGAAAAAACTCTCTGATGAAGAGCGGAATTGGCTGTGCAGGGAGTTCGATTTGGAGGAGATTAAGGAAGCGGTGTGGAGCTGTGGTGGCGACAAGAGTCCTGGTCCAGATGGGTTCACGTTCTCCTTCTGGAAGAATGCATGGTCGACAGTCAAGGATGATCTTCTCCAAGTTCTGAAAGAGTTTTTCGAGAACGGGAGGATCCCCAAAGGAAGCAATACTTCGTTCATTGTTCTAATTCCGAAGAAGGAAGGGGCAGAGAAGATGGATGAGTTCAGACCGATCTCCCTGATCAATAGCTTATACAAAATCATTGCAAAAATCCTTGCAGGGAGGCTGAAAATGGTGATGGGGTCTATTATCTCGGACAAACAGTGCGCTTTTATCAAAGGACGGTTCATTCTTGATGGTGTGGTTATTCTCAACGAAGCAATTGCGAAAGCAAAGAAAAAGAAGATTGGTCGTATTTTCTTCAAGATCGACTTTGCTAAAGCTTACGACTCCGTTCAATGGGATTTCCTTGATGCTTTATTCGGTCTTATGAATTTCGATCAGAAATGGCGTAATTGGGTTAAAGGATGCCTCGACTCGGCGTCAGGCAGCGTGCTGGTGAACGGATCGTCCACAGGTGTCTTCAAAATGGAACGAGGTCTAAGGCAGGGGGATCCGTTGTCCCCTTTCCTCTTTTTAGTCATCGCCGAAGGGTTAAATGCCTTGATGGAGAGAGCTACTGATCTCCAGCTCGTGTCTCCGGCTGTTTTGGGGATGGATAAAATTTCTGTGTCACATCTTCAATATGCAGATGACACAATATTCCTGTTGGCAGCTAACGAGGGGAATGTGACTTTTATTAAAAGGATCCTTCTTCTCTTCCAATTCCTTTCAGGGCTCAAAATCAACTTCGACAAGAGCAACTTGATGGCAGTGGGTGTCGAAAACACGTGTTTAAGGAGGTGGGCAGGTTATCTCAACTGTAAGGAGGGATCTCTTCCTTTCAATTATCTCGGTATCAAGGTTGGGGGACGGATGAATAGCAGTGTGGAATGGAGTTGCGTGGTGGAAAAAGTGTTGAGGAAAATCAGAGGTTGGAAGAAGAAATCTCTTTCTTTGGCAGGGCGCATCGTTCTTGTGAAGTCGGTCCTTCAAGCCATCCCAGTGTTTCAATTGTCTTTTTCCTTCATTCCTAAATCGGTAATTCACGACCTCAACTCCGTTTTTGGAAAATTTTTGTGGGGGGGAAGTGGCGTGTCTAGGTCTATTGCTTGGTTCAAATGGAAAGACATGTGTGTCGACAAGCTTCAAGGGGGATTGGGCTTTCGAAACATTGAATGGTTTAACAAGGTCTTGGTGTTTAAATGGGTGTGGAGGTACTTGGTCGAGAGGGAGGCGTTGTGGGTCAGGGTGATTAAATCCTTGTACGGGGATTTGTCAAGAGGGGAGGGGGGGGAGTGGAGGGTGGAGAAAAGGGGCGGGATGAAGGGATGGTGGTCGAAAATTGTTGGGAGGGTGGGGAGGGAGGAAGAAAAGTGGTTTAGTGGCAATATTCAAAGGATTATGGGGAATGGTAGAGAGGTTAGTTTTTGGGGTGAGACGTGGGTGGGGAACAGCAACCTCAAGATCCTCTTCCCTAGACTTTTTAATCTTAGCCTCTTTAAAGATGGTAATGTGGAGGAGGCTGGGAAATGGACGGAGGAAGGGTGGGTGTGGGATCTCAAGTGGCGAAGGGAGCTGAGGGAGAGGGAGAAAGAGATGGAGGAAAATTTGCGGTCAGTCATTGGGGCGCTTTCTCCTTGCCCAGACCTCAAGGACGGCTGGAGCTGGAAGGACGCAGCGGGGGGAAATTCTCGACTAAAGCGGCCTATGAGGAGTGCGCAAAGGCGGAAGGTGATCATTTTGGGAGACACATTGAAGCTAGCGCACAACTGTGGACGGCACCGGCCCCTAACAAAGCCAGAGTGACAGCTTGGAGAAGCATTTGTAACAGGCTGCCAACATGCGAAAACCTTCTCAAAAGGAATGTCCTCATCCCAGCCGAAGAACAGTGGTGCAATGCGTATGTGTGGAGGGAGGAAACAACTGAACATTCTTTTCTCCATTGTCCGAAAGTCGACCGCGTGTGGGACAAAATCAATCAATGGATCGGAATGAAAACGGCTAAACCACAAAAAGTCGAACATCATTTCATGTCTTTCATTGGAGGAGGAAGAGGTAAGAGAAACAAGAACTTCCTTAAAGCTCTTTGGATCGGGACTGTTTGGCTGATCTGGAAGTATAGGAATGAGAGTAGGTTTGAGAACAAGAATTGGGAGGTGTCCAATCTTGTTAATGAGGTCAAAGGGAGGCTTTGGAGCTGGAACAAAATCTTCCATGTGGTCGAGTCCAATGTTCCTTTTACCTTGTGGTGCTCTAACGAGTACGCACCACTTGTATGATGTTTTTGGTACTCCTGGTACCGCCCCAGTTTTTTAATAGATTTTTAATTGATCAAAAAAAAAAAAGACTTGTGTTATTGTTATTATGTTGTGGGTTTTTCATATTGGTTTGATGCACCTTGAGTGTTGTTGGATAAATACTTGTAATATGGTGATAAAATCTTGCACCAAGTTTCCTTGATTTGGCACATTAACATTGGCTCTTCCGGGTGGCACAGTTCTCAATTAATCATAAAGACGAGCACACTAATTTCATTTCTAAGCGAACCACAAATTCTTTGAATAAATAAACTAAACTTGAAGTTAACTAAAAAAAACAATCTATTTTATAACTAACTCTATTTTTGAAAAACTATACTAAAAACAATGGAACTATATTAAATCTATATATCTAGAATAAGAAAATAAAAATAAACATAAAAATAAAAATAACCCCTAATTAATTACTCAAAACATAACGTCTACTACTAATTAAATTTATGGAAAAACTCTATAATTTGTTGCTATCATCATCATCGTTGCTCTCATCACTACAAGAAAATTGAGTATACATGACACTGCATACATGACACCTTTCAGTAAAAAGCGTCATGCATGAGCGCCATTTTTGAATACATGATATTTTAAAAAAAAAATGTCATGTATGCAGTGTCGTGTATTCTATACATGACGTTGTGCTGACACTTTTAGAAAAAAAGTGTCATGTATGAGTGTCGTTTATTCATAGTATAGATGACATTCATTATAAAGCGTCATGTATGTGCGTTAATTTAAATGCAATACATGACAGTTAATCAAATTATCATGTATGTTGTTGAACAAACTGTCATTAATTTTATTTTTCTTGACATTTTATATAAAATGTCAAGTATATTTAAAACAAACGTCATGTATGTGCGTTAAATTAATTGCTATACATGACACTTATGCATATCGTCATGTATGTTAATATAAAATCCGTCATTAAAAAAATTGTCATATGTTTTTTAAGAACACCAAATTTCATTTTTGACACCAAAAAGCCGCCTTGGCTGGTGCAGTAGGGATGGTTTTAGCTAACAATGAGGCTTCTGGTAATAAAGTCCTTGTTGATCCTCATGTTCTCCCTGCTTCACACATAAACTTTTCTTTTGATGGCCCTTTTCTTCTACATCAACTCAACGAGGTTCGAATCATGAATCATGGATCCTATTGAAAGCTTTTTATCACATGGAGAAGTTCTTGCTTTTTACCTTTTAAAAGTTTCTTGGAACTATTATGCAAATCATGGATCCTATTGAAAGCTTTTTATGACATGGAGAAGTTCTTGCTTTTAATTATGACCTTTTGAAAGCTTCTTGGAACTATTATGACTTGTGGATTTTGAATGTAGGATTGTCTATGAAAAATACTATTATGGTGTAGCTTTTTAATTAGATGTTCATTATGGTGTTGGGCGATTTTGTAAAACAATGGATCTTATTTTGTCGATGTTGGATTATTAGTTATTATTAATGTTTAAATGAGTATTTTCAGTATGTGTTAGTTTGTTATTTTATAGTACAATGTATTCATATTTATAAATATAGAAATAGGAAATTAATGACGGTAAAAAAATGTCGTATATGTTTTCTTGTATTGCATCCCTTCTCGACTTCTTTTTTTGTGGTTCCTCTTCCTCGTTGTTTAGGGGTTCTTCTTCGGGGACTTCCTCCTCGCCAGTTATCTCATCTTCTCTTTTAAGCCCATCAGCCCAAAAGCACCAACGATCAAGTAAATTTTGAACAAAAGAATCATATGACCTCGATGACATTGCCATATACGGTTCTTGAGCAATTAGTCGCAATGGTGCAGACACTTTATCCATTAGATGCTTTGCAGAAAAACTCTCCTATGCTAGTTTGGCGTAGAAATTGATCCCTTATTTATACTAGTTTTTAAGGGGATTTTGATAAATATGAAAATTGTATTCGATGTATATCTCCTAATAAGATAAGCAAAACAAATTAAAAAATGATGTTGAGTCGAGTATATCGAGCATTAATTAATATATTTGTGGTAAATACATTAATGCTCGACATGCTCGACCTCCACGAATTGAGTATTAGTGGTAAATACACCAATGTGACATGCTCAACCATTCAGAGTCGAGCGTGCATTCTTAGAAAGAATATTAATACTCAATATTTGTTGATTGTGAATCGTCGAGTATCAGTGAAAATATACTAATGCTCGATATGAGGGTAAAAAAATCTTAAATTATAATTTATATATTTTTAAAAATATGCATATTTTAAAAATTTTATTTTTTAAAATATGTATGTATCATTTTGGCCTTGTATTTTTTTTTTTTTTTTTTTTTTGAGGAAACATCTATGATCTGATTATAGAAAACATCATAGAAAACATCTTTGATTTGATTTCAGGGCCTTTTTGTCGGTGACAGCTAACAATTCGCATTCAAATACTGTGCCCATTTATGCGACGTGGAACATCTCTTACCATACAAGAGTTATATACTCCCTCTGTCCCAAATGAAATGACCTATTTCTTTTCGGCACGAAAATTAAGAAATGTGTATAAAGTAGATAAAGTGGGTTGATGGAAATTATATAAATATTAAGTATAGAGAGAGTGTGTATTGCCAAAAAAGGAAACATGATATTTCGTTTGGAACAACCCAAAAAGGAAAACAGGACATTTCGTTTGGGACGGAGGGAGTACTTGTTTACGTACTAGATATATTAAAAAATGGGGAATCTACATGAGAACAAGGGGGTGCACTTGCATCCCCCCAAAAAATTGATAGTGTATATGTTAACAATATATCTAATTTATTGTGACACAATATATCAAAATAAAATCCAATTAACACCTATAAATTTAAGTCCAATACAACATAAAATAAAATCCAACACCTACAAATTCAAGACTAACATAACACATAATAAAACAAAAGAAAAAAATATTTGTAAATTTGTGAATTTGATTGGCTGGATGCAATAGCAAATTATAGACTTTTAATTTTAATGGTATATTTGTAAATTGTAGATCAATTTTTAAATGGTTATTTGGCCAGGTTTATTGAAATATATAGATTTCTATAAGTTTATGTCAATCGCTTTCAACAAATAAATATTCGTCGAAAAAAATAGATAACTAAGTAATTTTCTTTTGTATTTTGAAATATATAACTTTAAAACTGAATAATGTCATGGAATATACTACTTTTATCATTAAGTATTTTTTATGTTTATGATTATGTTAATATGCAATTATTTGGCGCACCCTCGAATCCAAAATCCTAACTCCGCCACTATTCTTGTGAGATTTTGGGTTCAATCTCGTCTGCATGCGATGCAGTTTTCCCACCTTTATGTGGTGTAGAGATCCCGCTTGCGTGCGAGTGACTTATTTTATTATATAATAGATACCTCTTATAATTTTCAAAAAAATACATGAAAAGATGAATTTATTCACATAAAATTAGAAAAAACCACGAGACCATAGTTTAATAAACTTCAACGTGTATATAGTAGTCTTTTACAAAATTTCCTAAACTAAACACGGGGAATAAAAAAAATCTTAACTTCAATATTTTGAAAATCTAATTGGGAGCGAGCAAAATCTGGTCAAATCCGAAAACCGAATCGAACCTAATCAAAATATTAATTCGATTCATATTTTGGTTTTGAAATTTGAAATTTTCAATTTTTTTGGTTGAATTATAGTTTTTACCAAAAAAAATTTGGTTAATCGAAAACCGAACCGAAATAATAATTAATTTAATATATAAAACAATGCATTACTACCACTATATAAAAATCTCTATTGAATAAACGTTGAGAATCTCGACAATATTACTTATCAAACAATAAACATTTAGATGCAACTGTAAGTGAAAATCTCTATTGCATGAATATTAATTTAATTGGACAAAAGCATTTTACACATGAGAATGATGGGTATGGATAAATATATAAAACAATGAATATAGATATGCTTGGATATGGAAAGAATAAATTTATTAATTACTAAATCTTCCTAACCGAGTATGAAATATTAAATTACTTTGATAACCTTCATTGTATTAGGCGTGTAATTCCAACCTTAATAATAGAATGATTTTGGGCCAGATGAGATTGGTTCCTATTTTATATATTTAATAGTGTTTTTATTATAGCCATCCTCTATAAATATAAATATAAATATATATATATATATATATATATATATATATATATATATATATATATATGGAGCGTTTCAATAAGATCATTTATATGTGGTGAGATCTTAGATTGATTTGTAGTTGTTAATTTCATGTATTCTATGACTGATATTTACCTAGAGGATGAATTTTTTTACCTGGATTCGAATCATAGAGAGAGAGAGAAAATTTTACCAATTTTGTTTAATATCGTTATTTATTAGTATATACTGTTTTATTGTAGTGACCCGCTCTTTTATAAATATTAAATCCAGTAATGAGTGTTTATTTATGTTCATCAGTGAATGAAAATGGTTATTATTCTGATATGAATTCAGCTTATGATCCTGAATTTATATTGTTTAAGCAGTCAATGATATTATTTCAGAGTTATAACTGACTTAGCAAAGTCACGTTATTTATTTAAGCGAGATGGAATTAGATTTTATTTTTACTCAAGTTGTGGATTATTTCCGACTCGTGAATTAATTAAATCTGCGGATTTAATTTATATATTAGAACAACGAACGAATTAAATCTACGGATTTAATTTTGATTCATTATATAACTTATCGATTTTAGCGAGATATCACATGTCGAAATCGAGATTTATGTAAATACAGTATCAAGCAGAATCGAAGCCAGTATTTTATTTCAGTTACGGAATCACCGAGACATAGAAAATACATCATTAATTCTTCTCTATTATTTTTCTTTTTATTTCCATCAATCTTTGACCACTCATTTTTCACCCCAACCATTCACTCTTTCCCAATCACTTTCCCCCATCACTCATCATTTTTCCTACCACTCATCACTCAAGTGCACTCCATCGTCCCTTTGCCTTCCTAGCCTACAAGTTCAGCCAAAACACTCCCTTAATCACCAGCAAACCAAGGGAAGTAAATAGTCTAAGCTGCTGCCAGAAACTCCAAGGTGAGATTTGGCTTTCATTCATCCACTTTCCTTCATTATTCACCTGCATTTTAAAGCAATAACACCTTCATTGTATTTCAGTTATTCCCCATCTCAATCATCAATACCACAACAGCCAACCAACAAGCTAGATACTCAAGGTATTTATGCGACCTCAGTTATTCAATTCAGTTTGCATTCATACCATCAAACATGATCAGATTCAAATGATAGAAGACCTATATAAGCATAATGGACTTAGCAGCGAAGTTACACTTCATAATGCAGAACACCAGTTACATTTTTTTTTTTTGTACGAATTAGTGTGTAGAACTCGAGCAACTCAACATATTAAGCACAACAAGGAAAATCAAGCTTTACAATAGAGTAGATGGGGACTTAGCTTTTAGAAATGAGGGGCGCTGCTCTGCTTAGTCAAGCCGAGAGACGATATCTGGGCAGCGACTCGCGGGAACAGCAACGTCCACGGCGTCGAGCGGTGAAAGGCAGATGACTCCCCACCTCGGCGATGGCGCTCGCCGATTCTGGATTGCAGCAGCGGCGGAGTACCCTTCGCTCGAATCCAGCAGCAGCGTGGCGTGGCTCGAACCGTCGACCCCGGGGAAAACGGTAACGGCGGAGCTTTCCCTACTCGCTGGAGAAACGCAACGGCTGCGGCAAGATTGAGAGTGGAATGAGAGGACCAGGGCTCGACCTCTGCCTTGGGTGTGTGTGTGCGTGTTCCCGGAGCTTCCAGAAGGGAGAAGAGGTGAGGAATGGCGCCGGGCTCAGGCTCTACACCGGCGTCGCCGATTTGAGAGAAGGAACGAAGACTAGCAGCCGCTGAATTTACAGAGTCCACGGCGAAGGCGATTCGAGACTTTGCGCACGTACATACAGAGAGAAGGAGAGATCGAATCTCGTTGGATTACAGAAGCAGCGGCGTCGCGGAGGAAGGCGGCGGCCGCTCACCGGTCTTTCAGTTGCAGCGGCGGCGGGTTTTCGACGGCAGGGGAAGAGCTAGGGCTCGATTTTGGAAGGGGGTGGAATTTGGGCTCGATTTATGATCTGCGACTGAATTGAGGAGAGAGATGTCAACGCCGGGATTAAACGCGTCAATAGCCGACGCCGGTGGTAGCAGGCGACGGCTGGATGGCCGGAGAAGGAGGAGCCGAGCGATCCTCGGTGGGAGAAGAAGAAGTCGAGCGAGCGGCTCCTTCCGAAGGAAAGAGGCGAGAGTTGATTTTTGAGAGATGAGAGAGACCGAGTATTGAGGGTGAGAGGAAGGCATTTGGGCTTTCTTGATTATTATTGTAATTGGGCCTCCTATTTATTTATTGGGCTTTGTATTTATTTTCAGTGGGCTTGAGTTGGAATGAGTTATTTATTGATTTTGGGCCGATTTTAAATTAGGAATTGGGCTTCAGAATTTATTTATATGGACCGATTTTAATTACTGATTGGGCCTCCGATTTTATTTATATGGGCTTTGATTTAATTGTTGTTTTGATTTGTATGGGCTTCATTTAATTAAGTTGGGCCGAAAATTTGGGCCTTTATTTTATTTTCTTTGGGCTTCATTATTTATTTATCTTTGGGCCTTGTTGCATTTATTTTCATATGGGCCTTTATTATTTCTCTTTGGGCCGAGTTTACTAATAAAAGCCCAACTGCATTCTATTTTAATTGGGCTTTAGTTTAATTTATCGGACCTTTGTTATTAATTCAAATTGGGCTTTAGTTTAATTCATTGAGCCTTTGCTATATTATTTCAGTTGGGCCTTATTTATTTCACTCAGATGGGCATCTATTACATTATTTCATTGGAGTAAATTATTTAAATTAAAGCCCATCTATTTTATTGGGCCTGTTATATTATCTTCGTTGGGCCTCGTTTGATTTATTTAATTGAGCCCAGCTAATCAAATTATTTATTTATTGGGCCAAGATTTATTTAATTAATTGAGCCGATGAATTATTTAATTAAACCCAACTAATTGTCTCCTTATTCAACCGGGCCCTAAAATTATTTAATTACTTGAGTCCATGAATTACTCCAATTAAACTTTTCAATTTAATTATTGGAATGCCACGATTTATTTAAATCAAGCCCATATTTGTTTAATTAATTATTAGGCTGCCTTATGTTGAGCCTTTTAATTATTTAATCTTATAACATTACTTGTTCCTATTTATTAAGCCCGATTAATTATGAGGTTATAAAGCGAATAAGTTGAAGTATTATTTATTTTCTATTAACTACGAGGAATGGGGCTTAGAACACCCTAAGAGAACGGATTAATTTTTATTAATTATCCGGCTTCATGAAACGAGACTTAGCTTTTGTTTAAATCCGATAGCTTTGATTAACAATAGAAATTCCTTGATTATTATTTCGGAATAATAATTCATGCATATAGATCATGCATAGTTAATTCTGTATTCTCATTATTTGAGGATATTACTTGAGCAGTATCTTATTTATATTCTCGTAATAAAGGTCAAGCACGAGATTAATAATCAGTCAAGGAACTACTGTACCACAGAAAGTTTATATCAGGTGGGCATTACTTTCATATATATCAAATGAGTTTAAATGTTATGTTCAAGCAAGTTATTTCATGATTAAATTAATTGAAGATATTTCAAATTTTGTCTTGCCATAAAATATTTAAATTTCAGTATGATATCTATCTGATGTGACTTTTATCATGTAATCGAATTCGGGCTTGAGCAGTTGATAGCTATCCTGCCAGGGCTAGTGTACACCAGTGACCGTGAGTCATCTAGCGGGTTGGCCGGTCAAGTGACCGTGAGAGGTGGCCACCTCTCCGGCACAAAGTTCCAGATATGATAGATTACAAGAGAACTTAGACTGCAGTCAAACTTTAAGAATCACAAATGAATTTAGTAAGCTTGGGCCTTTTAGCGAAAAACTCCCTTGCTGTACTGTTTATTATGGCATGACAATTTACAGTTTTGAAGCATGTATTTTATACTTAGGCATACGTGCCCACTGAGTACTTTTGTACTCAAGCCCTGCATATATTTCTAAATGTGCAGGTTGAGCAGCTGCCGATGTTGATGAAGTGACGAGCGGGATTCTTTTGTCTTATTATGTATTAATGAACTCTAGGGTTACATGTCTTCATACATGTAATCAGAATCATATTCCGCTGCGTACTCAGAAGTTTTATGTTTATTTGGCTAAGTCAGAGATATCTGAACTTACTAGTTATTTGAGTCTATATGACTAAACTTCTGTTATATTATAAATATCCCTTTTGTTAAATGATGAATTGCGATCCTTCCTTGTTTGATTATCCCCTTTCTACCCCGCTTCTAATCTCCCTCCAATAGTCACGATTTCCCCGGCTTAATTATCCTTAATTAGGACCGGTCGTGACAGAGTGGTATCAGAGCAGTTCATTTGCTCTGAACCCTAGAGTTAATAAATTTTTCTAGTATGATCACTAGTATGAAAGAGTCAGTCGGCAAAAGCTCAGCACTTCATCACATCGCTATGCTCAACAGAAAGGAATGTAACAAAAAGTTTTGAATGTTGAAGTTTATATTTCGCCTTGATGCAAATGTTGATTTTACTTATGCCTTTTTATGGAGATGTTACTCAATGAACTTAGATGCGCTAAGGATGCATGATCACTGTTATGAACACAACAATAGAAGGAATTTAGCAAGAACATTTTTGCTTTTCTCTGTAAATTGAGGCGATGAGTAAGTTACAAAGTTAGTGAACCAGACGAGAAATCAACAAACAAAATACAATGGGGAGTAAAGAAAAGTGTCACACACGAGATAGTGACACGGGCATAGATCTTCGTTCGGATTATTCACGCGAGGCGGATACCGAATCAACTATTGCCTTAATCAGAGTATAGTGGGAACACTTTTCATAGTAATAAGAATCCCCTACATAGTTTGGAAACTGCAACATAGCGGAGTTATCTCTTTTCAAAAACCTAATTAGTACTAGTTGCAGCATATTTAAGACTTCACGAGTTATATATTCGAGTCTAGTGTTAGGCTCTTATGATTATAATACCGTGGTTTGAATTTCGAGACCTCAAGTAGAATTATTACCTTACTGTTGTAGATATGTTTGAACCCTACTGTTTTTGCCACCTATTTTGATATTCGTGAGTTTGATTATGCGACCTTCATGTATAGATGGCGAGGATGCGCTTTACCAGACGACGGCCGTTGCGTCGAGATGCTAGTCCGGATACTATCAGGAACTCATATTTTACTTATCGCCGATGCCACGGTGATGACTTAGGCCAATTCTTGGCCGGCTTCCATCGACACTGGGTCGCTGCAAGAGACCATGGGATATCGGACTATGACGGAATGGAGCGGCTAATGGATTTGCTGCCATCAGAATGGCAGGGATGGGCGAGGATGATTTCCGCTCACTACATCACTCGTTCTGGCAGGTCCTATGATTTGCATTATGACTTCTCTGGATTTACTGCTGAGATCCAGGCACAATTCACTCGTTGGGGAAATGCTCCTCGAGGGCCGTATATACGTCCGGGAGACCTTGCTCGAGTCGGAGTACCTTCGCCCGACGAACTACTGGACCCACTTCCGGAGCCGACTCCACCAGCAGCCCCTATCTTAAGGCAACCCAGGAGGCACGACGCTGAGGCAGGCCCCTCTAGGCCTCAAGCCTACAGAGATTTTCCACCTGGCACGGGTTCAGTGCCATTAGTCTGTGAGCCACCATTGTCATCGAGGCAGTTGAGCAAGGCAGAGATAGCAGCCGCTATGGCCGACGTTGACAGAGTCTTAGCCGATACCATTGATTTCCTCAATAAGGGAAAAGCCCCGGCCATGGACGACCGCCCAACTCTTCGAGTCACCTTGAAGATGATTCGCTCAGCCATCATTGACCAGGCAGCAGGTGAAGGAGGGGGTGAGTCGCACCCATCGGGCGGAGAAACAGATGAGGATCCAGAGGAAGATCCGGAAGAGGATCCAGAGGAAGATCCGGAAGAGGATCCAGAGGAAGACAGCCATGCCCCGACCCAGGGATCTTGTACCCTATCTTCTTAGACCGGTTTATATATATGTCTAGTATGATGTTATTTAAATATTCCAGAAACATAGATAATTTTAATGCTTTTTGTATGCCATATGCCGGCATAGTCTTTTGACTAGTATTAGTACGGATACGCGAAACCTTGGGGCGCTCTGTGATTGAGTACTTTTTGTAATGGCTTCGCTGGATAGCCAGTTCATCATGTGTGGTACTTACATAGATCTTTGAACCTAGATTTTTATGATGATGTAAAGTCCTCATTGAGGCAATTTTCCTATGTTATATATGGTGACCTTATTGGTCTTTCGTGGCAAGTCATTCCGCTATGTTTTATTTATATGTTCGCTTAAGTTTTAACAGGAGCAGAACTCGATGAGTTAAAGAGTAACTATAGAAATGATAGTATGTCCTTATTATATTTTAATGCGTTGACAACTTATGTTTTGACCTAATAGAATGCCGCCAAAACGAGGACGACCAAGAGGAGGGGGCAGGATTCCCCGAAATGAAAGAAGAGACCCAGAAACAGTGCCAGAACCAGAACCCGAAATAGTTCAACCACCTGTTCAGCCAGAACGACGGATTGAAGAATTATTTTTGCGACAGAACCCACCTACTTTCAACGGGACAGGAGACCCGGCAGAAGCTGAAACTTGGGTTCGCGCTATTGAACGTATTTTCAACTTCCTGCGTTGCACCGACCAAGAACGCCTGACTTGTATGTCCTTTCAGTTGACTGGGTCAGCTGATTTCTGGTGGGAAGCAAGGATGAAAACGATGACAGCAGAGCAGTTAGAAAATCTGACCTGGGAACAATTTAAAGCCGGTATATATGACAAGTATATTCCCAAGAGCTACCGCAAGAAAAAGGAAGCTGAATTTTACAATCTGAAACAAGGGAAGATGTCGGTAACTCAATACGACAGGATGTTCTGCGATATGTCTAGATATGCACCGGAACAAGTTGACACAGATGAGAAGATGGCTGAAAAGTTTTGTGCCGGTCTGAGGCACGAAATTAGGATGGCTTTGGCAAGCCACGGAGGATTGTCTTACACTGAGTCGCTCAGCCGAGCATTAGACATTGAAGCAGCCATGCCAGGAGAAAGACCTGCAACTGTACCTACGCCAGCACCTTCACATGATCAGAATCATAATCAAAATTTTAGAGGAAAGAGGAGATGGGACAACAGTAACCCGAACCAAGGTGAGAAGAGGCCATGGCAGGGACGGGTTTTCCAGTCACAGGGCTATGGAGGCCAGAGTGCACCGAAACAGATGGGAAATAACCAACAGAGGGCCCCACATTGTCCCAAATGTAACAAAAATCATGTGGGAATCTGTAAGGCCGGCAGTGATAGTTGCTATATCTGTAACCAGAAAGGGCACTATGCAAACCGGTGCCCGAATAAGCAACATGGAACGAGTTCAAGGCCAAACCCACCTATCCAGGCTCCGCATCTTCGAGCAATTCAAGCTTTGCCCCAACCATACCCAAGGCAGCAACCACAGTATCAGCAGCCACAGCAGCACCAACAGCTACAGTACCAACCACAACCTCAACAACCATATCAGCAACAGGCCCGCCAACAACAGCAGCGACAACAGAAACAACATGAAAAACCTCGTCATGCTAGAGCCTATGCTATGAGGCAGAAGCAGCCCGAGAACAACCAGGGAAACCTGGCAGGTATGGGCATGCTACTCAATACTCCTGTTGTACTTCTATTTGATACGGGCGCATCGCATACTTTCATTTCAAGTACATGTGTTGACACATTAAAACTTAAAATGGAAAGAGCTGACCAAGAGTTGAGTATATCATCACCTATAGGAGGGATGACGACAGTAGATCATGTGTGCTTGAACCTAGAACTGAACATAGGGTCACACAAGATTGTAGTGAACAACTCCTATGTTATACCGATGGGAGATGTGGACATAATCCTAGGAATGGACTGGCTAGCCGAGAACTATGCCACCATCCTTTGTAACGAAAGACGGATATCGTTTCGACCCCCAGGAAGGGAGCCGTCACATTTCCACGGAATTAGTATGGGAAGAAGAAAGATGATCATCTCCGCCCTACAAGCAACGAAAATGATGAAGAAGGGATACCCAGCTTACCTCGTATATTTGCACGGAGAACTGGGTACTGAAAAGAGTATAGAAGATGTAGCAATTGTACGGGACTTTTCAGATGTATTTCCAGAGATTCTGCCAGGGCCACCACCGGACAGACCAATTGAGTTTACCATTGATTTGGAGCCCGGGGCAGCTCCCATTTCGAAGGCACCATACCGGATGGCTCCTAAAGAGTTGGAAGAACTCAAAATACAACTGCAAGAACTTTTGGAACTTGGATTCATTAGGCCAAGTGTATCACCTTGGGGTGCACCTGTACTTTTTGTGAAGAAAAAGGATGGCACATTGAGAATGTGCATAGACTATAGGGAACTGAATAAAGTGACACTGAAGAACAAATATCCTCTACCAAGGATAGATGACCTCTTCGACCAGCTCAAGGGAGCAAGCGTGTTCTCGAAGATTGATTTGCGGTCTGGTTATCACCAGCTGAAGATTCGACCAGAAGACGTACCTAAGACGGCATTTCGAACTAGGTATGGCCACTACGAATTTGTAGTTGTGCCATTCGGGCTAACTAATGCGCCAGCCGTGTTCATGGACCTCATGAATCGAGTATTCCATCCGTATTTAGACAAATTTGTCTTGGTATTCATAGATGACATCCTGATCTACTCGAAGAACGATAAAGACCATGAGGAACATCTGAGAATTGTTCTAGAAACGTTGAGGACAGAGCGCCTTTATGCCAAATTCAGCAAGTGTGAGTTTTGGCTCAGCGAAGTCACGTTTTTAGGACATATTGTATCATCAGAAGGGATTAAAGTGGACCCTGAAAAAGTGCAAGCAGTGCGCGAATGGAAATCGCCTACTAACCCTAATGAGATAAGAAGTTTCTTAGGATTGGCAGGTTACTATAGGAGGTTTATGGAAGGATTTTCCAAAATTGCAAGGCCAATGACGCAACTACTCAGGAAGGGAATAAAATTTTCTTGGACAGAGGAGTGCGAGAAGAGCTTCCAAGAACTTAAGGAGAAGTTAACTACGGCACCAGTGTTAGCCGTCCCAACAGCTGATAAGGAATACATGATCTACACAGACGCGTCCAAAAATGGACTTGGTTGCGTGCTGATGCAAGAAGGAAGAGTGATAGCATATGCGTCACGACAGCTTAGGCCACATGAACTGAATTACCCGACTCATGATCTGGAGTTAGCTGCAGTGGTGCATGCGCTGAAGATTTGGAGGCACCACCTATATGGAGTTAGGTGTGAAATATTCACGGATCATAAAAGCCTGAAATACTTTTTCGAGCAAAAGGACCTCAACATGAGACAGAGGAGATGGCTCGAACTAGTGAAAGACTATGACTGCGGTATTAACTACCACCCAGGCAAGGCCAACGTAGTGGCTGATGCATTGAGTCGTAAGACCCAATCTAAATTGGGAGCTCTCATCACTCGAGAGACGGTGCTCATAAGGGAATTTAGCAAAATGAGCATAGAAGTGGTTAAACCACCAGGGACGATAGCAAGCGTTGTGGCAACAGTACCTAACTTGAGGAAGATGATCGTAGAAGCACAAAAAAAAGACGGGAAGATGGAAAAACTACGGGAAGCAGTAAGAAAAGGAGGCGTCAAGAATTATCAAGAAGCATCAGATAATGTTATCCTCTTTGAAGGAAGAATATGCATCCCCCACGATGATGAGCTTAAGGATAAAATCATGAGTGAGGCTCACGATACCCCTTATACTGCCCACCCAGGCAGTACTAAGATGTATCAGGACCTAAAGAAACACTTTTGGTGGGAAGGAATGAAGAGAGACATAGCGTCATTTGTGGAGAAATGCCTAGCATGCCAACAGGTGAAGGCCTTACACCAAAGGCCATATGGAAAACTACAACCGTTGGAAATTCCAGAATGGAAGTGGGAGCACATCGCAATGGATTTTGTGACCAGTTTGCCCAAAACAAAGAGAGGAAACACTGCCATTTGGGTAATAGTGGATCGACTCACAAAATGTGCTCATTTTATACCAATACCGATCACACATGGGTCAGACAAGCTAGCTCAGTTGTATGTTCGAGAGATTGTACGCTTACACGGTGTACCAGTGTCGATCACATCAGACCGAGACTCAAAATTTACTTCTAGATTTTGGATGAGCTTACAGAAGGAGTTAGGCACGAGGTTAAATTTCAGCACCGCCTTCCACCCGCAGACAGATGGGCAGTCTGAAAGGACAATTCAGACCCTCGAAGATATGTTGAGAACAGTGGTGTTAGATAGAGGTGGAAGTTGGGAAGTAGTGCTGCCGTTGATTGAATTTGCCTATAATAACAGTTACCAGGCGACTATCGATATGGCACCATATGAGGCATTGTATGGAAGAAAATGTAGATCACCACTTTATTGGGATGAAGTGGGTGAGAGAAAAGTTTTAGGACCAGACATGGTAAATGAGATGATTGAGATAGTCCGCCAGATCAGAGGGCGAATAAAAGAGGCACAAGATAGACAGAAATCTTACGCTGATGCACGTCGAACTGAGTTATGTTTTGAAATAGGAGACAAGGTCTTCCTAAAGGTATCTCCTACCAAGGGGATAACTAGGTTTAGTGTCAAGGGAAAACTTAGGCCCCGATTCGTAGGACCTTATGAGATTTTGGAGAGAATAGGCCCAGTAGCCTATAGGTTGGCGTTACCGCCAAGCTTTGGAAACGTTCACAATGTTTTCCACGTATCACAACTCAGAAAATACGTTTTCGATCCAAAGCACATAATCCACCAAGAAGAGATGATCCTTTGCCCAGACTTGAGTTATGAAGAGAGACCAGAGGCCATTCTAGATCGAAAAGTACAACAACTCAGGAATAAGGCAATCACATCAGTGAAAGTCTTATGGAAACACCACGGACAAGAGGAAGCCACGTGGGAGCTTGAAGACAAAATGAAGGATAAATACCCCGAACTGTTTTAGAAGAAATATGCAAATTTCGGGACGAAATTTTTGTTAAGAGGGGTAGTATGTAGTGACCCGCTCTTTTATAAATATTAAATCCAGTAATGAGTGTTTATTTATGTTCATCAGTGAATGAAAATGGTTATTATTCTGATATGAATTCAGCTTATGATCCTGAATTTATATTGTTTAAGCAGTCAATGATATTATTTCAGAGTTATAACTGACTTAGCAAAGTCACGTTATTTATTTAAGCGAGATGGAATTAGATTTTATTTTTACTCAAGTTGTGGATTATTTCCGACTCGTGAATTAATTAAATCTGCGGATTTAATTTATATATTAGAACAACGAACGAATTAAATCTACGGATTTAATTTTGATTCATTATATAACTTATCGATTTTAGCGAGATATCACATGTCGAAATCGAGATTTATGTAAATACAGTATCAAGCAGAATCGAAGCCAGTATTTTATTTCAGTTACGGAATCACCGAGACATAGAAAATACATCATTAATTCTTCTCTATTATTTTTCTTTTTATTTCCATCAATCTTTGACCACTCATTTTTCACCCCAACCATTCACTCTTTCCCAATCACTTTCCCCCATCACTCATCATTTTTCCTACCACTCATCACTCAAGTGCACTCCATCGTCCCTTTGCCTTCCTAGCCTACAAGTTCAGCCAAAACACTCCCTTAATCACCAGCAAACCAAGGGAAGTAAATAGTCTAAGCTGCTGCCAGAAACTCCAAGGTGAGATTTGGCTTTCATTCATCCACTTTCCTTCATTATTCACCTGCATTTTAAAGCAATAACACCTTCATTGTATTTCAGTTATTCCCCATCTCAATCATCAATACCACAACAGCCAACCAACAAGCTAGATACTCAAGGTATTTATGCGACCTCAGTTATTCAATTCAGTTTGCATTCATACCATCAAACATGATCAGATTCAAATGATAGAAGACCTATATAAGCATAATGGACTTAGCAGCGAAGTTACACTTCATAATGCAGAACACCAGTTACATTTTTTTTTTTTGTACGAATTAGTGTGTAGAACTCGAGCAACTCAACATATTAAGCACAACAAGGAAAATCAAGCTTTACAATAGAGTAGAAGGGGACTTAGCTTTTAGAAATGAGGGGCGCTGCTCTGCTTAGTCAAGCCGAGAGACGATATCTGGGCAGCGACTCGCGGGAACAGCAACGTCCACGGCGTCGAGCGGTGAAAGGCAGATGACTCCCCACCTCGGCGATGGCGCTCGCCGATTCTGGATTGCAGCAGCGGCGGAGTACCCTTCGCTCGAATCCAGCAGCAGCGTGGCGTGGCTCGAACCGTCGACCCCGGGGAAAACGGTAACGGCGGAGCTTTCCCTACTCGCTGGAGAAACGCAACGGCTGCGGCAAGATTGAGAGTGGAATGAGAGGACCAGGGCTCGACCTCTGCCTTGGGTGTGTGTGTGCGTGTTCCCGGAGCTTCCAGAAGGGAGAAGAGGTGAGGAATGGCGCCGGGCTCAGGCTCTACACCGGCGTCGCCGATTTGAGAGAAGGAACGAAGACTAGCAGCCGCTGAATTTACAGAGTCCACGGCGAAGGCGATTCGAGACTTTGCGCACGTACATACAGAGAGAAGGAGAGATCGAATCTCGTTGGATTACAGAAGCAGCGGCGTCGCGGAGGAAGGCGGCGGCCGCTCACCGGTCTTTCAGTTGCAGCGGCGGCGGGTTTTCGACGGCAGGGGAAGAGCTAGGGCTCGATTTTGGAAGGGGGTGGAATTTGGGCTCGATTTATGATCTGCGACTGAATTGAGGAGAGAGATGTCAACGCCGGGATTAAACGCGTCAATAGCCGACGCCGGTGGTAGCAGGCGACGGCTGGATGGCCGGAGAAGGAGGAGCCGAGCGATCCTCGGTGGGAGAAGAAGAAGTCGAGCGAGCGGCTCCTTCCGAAGGAAAGAGGCGAGAGTTGATTTTTGAGAGATGAGAGAGACCGAGTATTGAGGGTGAGAGGAAGGCATTTGGGCTTTCTTGATTATTATTGTAATTGGGCCTCCTATTTATTTATTGGGCTTTGTATTTATTTTCAGTGGGCTTGAGTTGGAATGAGTTATTTATTGATTTTGGGCCGATTTTAAATTAGGAATTGGGCTTCAGAATTTATTTATATGGACCGATTTTAATTACTGATTGGGCCTCCGATTTTATTTATATGGGCTTTGATTTAATTGTTGTTTTGATTTGTATGGGCTTCATTTAATTAAGTTGGGCCGAAAATTTGGGCCTTTATTTTATTTTCTTTGGGCTTCATTATTTATTTATCTTTGGGCCTTGTTGCATTTATTTTCATATGGGCCTTTATTATTTCTCTTTGGGCCGAGTTTACTAATAAAAGCCCAACTGCATTCTATTTTAATTGGGCTTTAGTTTAATTCATCGGACCTTTGTTATTAATTCAAATTGGGCTTTAGTTTAATTCATTGAGCCTTTGCTATATTATTTCAGTTGGGCCTTATTTATTTCACTCAGATGGGCATCTATTACATTATTTCATTGGAGTAAATTATTTAAATTAAAGCCCATCTATTTTATTGGGCCTGTTATATTATCTTCGTTGGGCCTCGTTTGATTTATTTAATTGAGCCCAGCTAATCAAATTATTTATTTATTGGGCCAAGATTTATTTAATTAATTGAGCCGATGAATTATTTAATTAAACCCAACTAATTGTCTCCTTATTCAACCGGGCCCTAAAATTATTTAATTACTTGAGTCCATGAATTACTCCAATTAAACTTTTCAATTTAATTATTGGAATGCCACGATTTATTTAAATCAAGCCCATATTTGTTTAATTAATTATTAGGCTGCCTTATGTTGAGCCTTTTAATTATTTAATCTTATAACATTACTTGTTCCTATTTATTAAGCCCGATTAATTATGAGGTTATAAAGCGAATAAGTTGAAGTATTATTTATTTTCTATTAACTACGAGGAATGGGGCTTAGAACACCCTAAGAGAACGGATTAATTTTTATTAATTATCCGGCTTCATGAAACGAGACTTAGCTTTTGTTTAAATCCGATAGCTTTGATTAACAATAGAAATTCCTTGATTATTATTTCGGAATAATAATTCATGCATATAGATCATGCATAGTTAATTCTGTATTCTCATTATTTGAGGATATTACTTGAGCAGTATCTTATTTATATTCTCGTAATAAAGGTCAAGCACGAGATTAATAATCAGTCAAGGAACTACTGTACCACAGAAAGTTTATATCAGGTGGGCATTACTTTCATATATATCAAATGAGTTTAAATGTTATGTTCAAGCAAGTTATTTCATGATTAAATTAATTGAAGATATTTCAAATTTTGTCTTGCCATAAAATATTTAAATTTCAGTATGATATCTATCTGATGTGACTTTTATCATGTAATCGAATTCGGGCTTGAGCAGTTGATAGCTATCCTGCCAGGGCTAGTGTACACCAGTGACCGTGAGTCATCTAGCGGGTTGGCCGGTCAAGTGACCGTGAGAGGTGGCCACCTCTCCGGCACAAAGTTCCAGATATGATAGATTACAAGAGAACTTAGACTGCAGTCAAACTTTAAGAATCACAAATGAATTTAGTAAGCTTGGGCCTTTTAGCGAAAAACTCCCTTGCTGTACTGTTTATTATGGCATGACAATTTACAGTTTTGAAGCATGTATTTTATACTTAGGCATACGTGCCCACTGAGTACTTTTGTACTCAAGCCCTGCATATATTTCTAAATGTGCAGGTTGAGCAGCTGCCGATGTTGATGAAGTGACGAGCGGGATTCTTTTGTCTTATTATGTATTAATGAACTCTAGGGTTACATGTCTTCATACATGTAATCAGAATCATATTCCGCTGCGTACTCAGAAGTTTTATGTTTATTTGGCTAAGTCAGAGATATCTGAACTTACTAGTTATTTGAGTCTATATGACTAAACTTCTGTTATATTATAAATATCCCTTTTGTTAAATGATGAATTGCGATCCTTCCTTGTTTGATTATCCCCTTTCTACCCCGCTTCTAATCTCCCTCCAATAGTCACGATTTCCCCGGCTTAATTATCCTTAATTAGGACCGGTCGTGACATTTATCCAGCACTATATAGTGTTGGAAGAAGAAGAAGAAGAAGACACGAGTTTTAATCAAAGTAGTTTGAGTATATTGTGAATGGAGAAAATGTCTCATCTAAAGGGTAATGTTTTTTTTTTTTGAAGGGAACCTAAAAGGTAATGTTAATGATGATAATTACTTGTATTGTGAGTGGAGAAAGAAGCTAACATGTAATAGAATAAATAAATAAATACATTGAGAATAATATGTTGTGGAGTAATGTCTATAAATAAAAACGAATTATTTTTTATGAATGTATCAAAATAACAAAAATTAACTATTTTTCAGAGACTAAGGAGAGTAATTTTGAATTACTAAACCTACTTAAATTTTAATGAGGCCCTAATCCCAAGTGTTTGTCTTTCAAGTATATAGGTAGCCATTAACCAAGGGCCTACTTACTGGGGTCATAGAAGCAATTGTGTGGGTAGTAGCACAGTAGTAGTGGTTGCACTATACTTGGCATGTTTTGGCATTTTCTAATTTATGGATCATGACAATGATATTGATGGCCATTAATTGAGATGATATTTTTGTCTGTGGGAGAGTAAATCAAATTGTATGTATTATTACAAGAAAAATAAAATTAAAGATCAATAATTCAATTCTTTGACAATTATTACTTGCTTCACATAGAGAAACGAACGAATACGTACCGGTTGTGTTGGCAGTAAATTGGCTCTAAATTTTGCAAAGTTTAGTAAGCAATAATATACTACTATCCTAGTATATAGATTCCAACTAGCTAGACAAATTTAATTCATTAAAATAGGCAAAATTGGCTGTCAAAATTAATGGGAGGTTAGGTAGTCAGTTCGAGTCTCTTTTTTTTTTTTTTTACTTGGGGGAGTTGGGGAGGGGTAGCGGGGTTTGAACCCAGGATCTCACCATTCAAACAGGAGGTCGCACCGCTTGGTATCCCCTTGGAAACAATTAAAATTAATTATTAAATGTTGCCAAATGGGCTTCAAAGACATGTTAGTAGTACATTGATGTTTTAGCTAATTTACTTAATTTCCTCATCTCTTCCATTTTTATGTATCAGAAATCTTAATTTATATATAACTGGGAAGGGCTACCGTGAGAGCATCTCTTAAAATAAAATAAAAATTAGAATTATAAAAAGGGTAAATATCATGAAAACCCCTTAATTATACTCACTTTATCAAAAAATTGGTAAAATTTTCTCTCTCTCTCTATGATTCGAATCCAGGTAAAAAAATTCATCCTCTAGGTAAATATCAGTCATAGAATACATGAAATTAACAACTACAAATCAATCTAAGATCTCACCACATATAAATGATCTTATTGAAACGCTCCATATATATATATATATATATATATATATATATATATATAGGGGCGCGCTCCAGTGAGACCCCTTATTTTTCGTGTAACATGAGTACAATGAATAAGACATATAATACTAATGAACAAAACGTATATCTAATGAACAAGATGTATATACTGATGAAAAATAAAATTTAAAAAATTCGTAATGAATAAGACATATATACTGATGAACAGAGCCGTATATACTGATGAACAATGCAGTATATACTGATGAATAACAAAATTTAAAATATTCTGCTCCCTCCAGGATTCGAACCCTGCGAAAAAAAATCACCCTCCATATACAATATCAACCATAGGATTGATAAAATAAACGCACCAGATCGTGCCCTATATCTCACTAAAATTAGGGGGTCTCATTGGAGCGGCCCCCTATATATATATATATATATATATATATATATATATATATATATTTATAGAGGATGACTATAATAAAAACACTATTAAATGTATAAAATAGGAACCAATCTCATCTGGCCCAAAATCATTCTATTATTAAGGTTGGAATTACACGCCTAATACAATGAAGGTTATCAAAGTAATTTAATATTTCATACTCGGTTAGGAAGATTTAGTAATTAATAAATTTATTCTTTTCATATCCAAGCATATCTATATTCATTGTTTTATATATTTATCCATACCCATCATTCTCATGTGTAAAATGCTTTTGTCCAATTAAATTAATATTTATGCAATAGAGATTTTCACTTACAGTTGCATCTAAATGTTTATTGTTTGATAAGTAATATTGTCGAGATTCTCAACGTTTATTCAATAGAGATTTTTATATAGTGGTAGTAATGCACGTTTTTTTTGGGAGTCTTTGGGAAAAGGGTAGAAGAGTAAAATACTTTCTTTGACCTTCCGTGTACATATTTTTGGCCCCAAATTTTGCGCCGAGTCATTTGGAAAGGTTAGTTTTCCTTATGTGAAATGATTACACTTAAATGAATTGATTGAAGGAGTGATAAATACGTGTCATTGCATTTTCCTTATTCCTCATTTTGTTTACGCATAAGCAAAACAATATAGCTTTTTATCTCTTATCCCCGATTTTAATTTTTACCTATCGGTGTCTGATCTAATCGTCTTCTCCGGTGATATTCAACATTTGTGATTTTTGATTCGTCTTACATAATCGATTGCATGAATTATTTTAGCAATTCCTGAATCGAATTAAAATAATTTTCGATTCATGCTGTATCAATACGTAATGCATGCAATTTAATTTTCAATTCCTGTTGTATCAAAACGTAATTCATAACTAATATGCCTACGATATTCACACGGGTAATGAATCACACCATTAATTGCATGAATTATTTTAGCAATTCTTGAATCGGATTAAAATAATTTTCGATTCGTATTGTATCAACACGTAATACATGCAATATATCAAAACTTAATTCATAAAATTTAATTTTCGATCTGTTATGTATCAACACGTAATTCATGTGGTGGTGATATGACACAAATGTTAGTCAAAAGTGCAGGAAAAAAAATTGTGCATTACTACCACTTTATAAAAATCTCTATTAAATAAACATTGAGAATCTCGACAATATTACTATCAATAGTTTTAAATAGTAAATTTAGATGCAACTAGATATGAAAATATCTATTGCTTAAATATTAATTTAATTGGACAAAAGCATTTTACACATGAGAATGATGGGTATGCATAAATATATAAAACAATGAATATAGATATGCTTGGATATGGAAAGAATAAATTTATTAATTACTAAATCTTCCTAACCGAGTATGAAATATTAAATTACTTTGATAACCTTCATTGTATTAGGCGTGTAATTCCAACCTTAATAATAGAATGATTTTGGGCCAGATGAGATTGGTTCCTATTTTATACATTTAATAGTGTTTTTATTATAGTCATCCTCTATAAATATATATATATATATATATATATATATATATATATATATATATATATATATATATATATGGAGCGTTTCAATAAGATCATTTATATGTGGTGAGATCTTAGATTGATTTGTAGTTGTTAATTTCATGTATTCTATGACTGATATTTACCTAGAGGATGAATTTTTTTACCTGGATTCGAATCATAGAGAGAGAGAGAGAAAATTTTACCAATTTTGTTTAATATCGTTATTTATTAGTATATACTGTTTTATCCAGCACTATATAGTGTTGGAAGAAGAAGAAGAAGAAGACACGAGTTTTAATCAAAGTAGTTTGAGTATATTGTGAATGGAGAAAATGTCTCATCTAAAGGGTAATGTTTTTTTTTTTTGAAGGGAACCTAAAAGGTAATGTTAATGATGATAATTACTTGTATTGTGAGTGGAGAAAGAAGCTAACATGTAATAGAATAAATAAATAAATACATTGAGAATAATATGTTGTGGAGTAATGTCTATAAATAAAAACGAATTATTTTTTATGAATGTATCAAAATAACAAAAATTAACTATTTTTCAGAGACTAAGGAGAGTAATTTTGAATTACTAAACCTACTTAAATTTTAATGAGGCCCTAATCCCAAGTGTTTGTCTTTCAAGTATATAGGTAGCCATTAACCAAGGGCCTACTTACTGGGGTCATAGAAGCAATTGTGTGGGTAGTAGCACAGTAGTAGTGGTTGCACTATACTTGGCATGTTTTGGCATTTTCTAATTTATGGATCATGACAATGATATTGATGGCCATTAATTGAGATGATATTTTTGTCTGTGGGAGAGTAAATCAAATTGTATGTATTATTACAAGAAAAATAAAATTAAAGATCAATAATTCAATTCTTTGACAATTATTACTTGCTTCACATAGAGAAACGAACGAATACGTACCGGTTGTGTTGGCAGTAAATTGGCTCTAAATTTTGCAAAGTTTAGTAAGCAATGATATACTACTATCCTAGTATATAGATTCCAACTAGCTAGACAAATTTAATTCATTAAAATAGGCAAAATTGGCTGTCAAAATTAATGGGAGGTTAGGTAGTCAGTTCGAGTGTTTTTTTTTTTTTTACTTGGGGGAGTTGGGGAGGGGTAGCGGGGTTTGAACCCAAGATCTCACCATTTACACAGGAGGTCGCACCGCTTGGTGTCCCCTTGGGAACAATTAAAATTAATTATTAAATGTTGCCAAATGGGCTTCAAAGACATGTTAGTAGTACATTGATGTTTTAGCTAATTTACTTAATTTCCTCATATCTTCCATTTTTATGTATCAGAAATCTTGATTTATATATAACTGGGAATGGCTACCGTGAGAGCATCTCTTAAAAAAAAAAAATTAGAATTATAAAAAGGGTAAATATCATGAAAACCCCTTAATTATACCCACTTTATCAAAAAATTGGTAAAATTTTCTCTCTCTCTCTATGATTCGAATCCAGGTAAAAAAATTCATCCTCTAGGTAAATATCAGTCATAGAATACATGAAATTAACAACTACAAATCAATCTAAGATCTCACCACATATAAATGATCTTATTGAAACGCTCCATATATATATATATATATATATATATATATATATATATATATATATATATATATATATATATATATATATATATCACTACAAAAAAATAAGTGATTACCGGCGGCATTTCCCGCCGGTAAAAAAGGGACGGCCGCCGGCGATTCAATTACCGGCGGCAACTTACCTCCGGTATTTATCTCGTCGGAGATGTGAATCCCGGCGGCGAAGCTCAGCCGCCGGAGATTGGCGGCGGCCCTACCGCCGGTGGAGTTTCTCGGGAAGCTCAGGTGATTTCCCGAACGTTTACCGGCGGCAATGACCGCCGGTAATCAGCGGCGGCTATATGCCGCCGGTAATCAGCGGCGGTCGCATTGCCGCCGGTGATCACCACCACTACACCGATGGTCGTCGATAGTTGGGGATTACCGGCGGCCCTTGGCCGCCGCCAATTACCGGCGGGATATTGCCGCCGGTAATGAATTAATTATTTAAATTATTTATTTATTTATTTTATTTATTTTATTTATTTTATTTATTTTATTTATCTCCACTAATATTTTCGTATTTATACAATATTTCAAACCTTAGGCGAACTTCCCAGTGGGTCACCCATCTTAGTTATGCTCTAAGTCAAGCACGCTTAACCTTGAAGTTCCTTTTGAATTGTCCCCAGTAGAGAACACTCGTATAATTGATATATCTATTGCCTATTAAATCATTTAAAGGCTATTTCAATATACAATATATATCATATATTCATAACATTTGAATATGAGGAGATTATATCCAAGTAATGTTAATTACGGACCAGTCTCGTGCCGCCCGTATTTTTATGGCAAATAAATATTTATTTTTTAATTTATTTTTTAATTTTTTTAATTTTTTTTAATTTTTTTTAATTTTTTTTAAATTTTTTTATCAATATAGTTTATTAATCATAAGTATTTTAATTTGATAGTTTTAATGTATTTTTGAATTCATTTGCATATATGTCTTTATTTTTATGTCGAAACAATATATCTATTTATTAATCAATATGTTATTAATTTTTTTTATCAATATACGTTATAGAATATAAGTATTTTCATTTTGTAATTATAATGTATTTTGACAGAGAGAGAGAAGGAAAGGAGGGGCTTACCTTGACGGAGGCGACGGCGGCGACCGGCGACGGCGACAGGCGGCGGCAGCAGGGCAGGGCAGCGGCAGGGCAGGGGGGGGGGGCAGGGGGGCTGGAGGCGCGCGGGGGGGGGGGGGATCTGTTCTGGAGGAGAGAGGGTTAGGGCACGATTTTGGGCTTTAAAATTAGCGGCGGCCCATTACCGCCGCTAAAGCCCGACCCGCACTCTTTTTACCGGCGGCAAATTACCGCCGCGAATCACCGGCGGCATATGCCGCCGCTATCTGCTAAATATTAAAAAATAAAATTTAAAAATAAAATTCCCGGCGGCCTTAATATTTACCGGCCGCTATGCCGCCGGTGATCACCGGCGGTGACGTTGCCGCCGGTATCAACGCCATATATTCAAAAAATACGGGTCGGCAGCACCGCCGTCGGAAAGCCGCCGGTGATCGCCGGCGGCGAGACTGCCGCCGGTAAATCCTGCCGGTAAATCGGCGCTTTTTTGTAGTGTATATATATTTATAGAGGATGGGATTTGGTGTACCATTGGAGATGGTCTAACAATTCGCATTCAAAATAGTGTGCCCATTTATGCAACGTGTAACATCTCTTAGTCTCTTACCATACAGGAGTTTTACGTAGTAGATATATTAAAAAATTATAGTACATGGGAAAAATGACGTTTTAGGTAAACTCGAGCATGCATCTATAAATTAGTGAATGATAGCATTCCATATCATAGCATTAATTAGCAATCATAATAATAGAGAACTAAGCTTACTATTGTAAAGAAATGGCTGCATCGAATATGGCGACTGCTATTTCAAGCAACGTGAGGCATATCCGCCCTCCCATCGTCACTTACAAGCCAAGCATGTGGGGTCACATTTTCTCAACATTTTCTTACGATCATCAGGTATTAATTTTCTGCTAATTAAGAAAAAGAGTAATAGTCTGTGCAAATTATATATCCTACAAATATTTTGTGGATCACCCATGCCATCTCATCTTGTATCAAATAGTTATTGTTTTCAATTTATGTGAACCTATGGAAATTCTTTCAATTCATAATTAAGTTTGTCTGCATGCATATATAGGTGCAGGAGAAGTATAGCAAGGAAATGGAATCATTGAAGAAAGAAATAAGAAGCATGCTAATGGCTGCCAACTCTACCAAACTTATGGTTTTGATCGACCAAATTGAGCGTTTGGGACTCTCATATCATTTTGAGATAGAAATCGAAGAGAAACTCAAACAAGTTTATGATGCCGCAGACGATTGCGACTTGTTCACTACTGCGCTTCGATTTCGTTTGCTCAGACAACATCAATATCATGTTTCTTGCAGTATGTCCCTTTCACTCAGTTATTATATAGGAGTAATTCTTTCGCTTTACGTCATATATATTTAGTGGGTTAGATATATCTTATTAATTAAAAGGAGTAATTAAGATAGATATATCACTTTCAAGCAAGATCGATAAGGATCTTGTAAATAATAAAATTTAAAGACGGGCCCATTTTTTAGGATTAATTATAGTATAAATTAATGAACTTTCAACAAACACAAAAACTTGAGGTCAACCTCATACCATGAGACGGGACGGGTCGGGTCGGGTCGGGGCGCGGGTTTGACGGGTCGGGTGGGTTTTGGGCGCGGGTCTGGGATACCAGAAATAAAGTACACATTCTCATTAATAAAAGTAATAATTATTGTGAACAAATGTAATAATTTAGAAACATTATATTTCATCATATCAATAGTTACTTTTCCTCAAGACAATGATTATTTGAATTATTATTTGATTATTTTATCATATCAATAGTTACTTTTCCTCAAGATAATGATTACTTAAATTATTATTTAATTTTTTTTTTCTATATTCTATTTATTTTCTCCGTTATTCAAAGTAATTGTTATTATAATGAAAAGTAATTATTGACATGAAGAAATGTAATGTTTTTAAATTATTACATTTGTTCACAATAATTATTACTTTTATTAATGATAATGTGTACTTTATCCCAGACCCGCGTCCAAACCCGACCCGACCCGCGCCCCCGACCCGACCCGACCCGACCCATCTCATGCTATGAGGTCAACCTCACCCAAGACCTACTCTTCAACAAATGCTTACTTTTTATCCGAACTTTAAAACATTTATTAAAATTTACTCACCTATATATATATATATATATATATATATATATATTTGCATTTTGCATACTCACCCAATTTTTATCATGGTGTCATGACATAAATATCCTCATTTGACATAAATATATTCGCGTGCCACAAATATGAATGTGGAAAAATATAGAACCGGCACCGTTTCAAGATTAAAGTTTGGCCGAAAAATAGACGAATATACAAAATGATAAAAATTAATAGTTTAGTGATTATAATAAAGATTTTAAAATTTGTATGCAAAATAAGAATTTGTTGAAAATTAAGTGATTTATATATAATTAATCCATTTTTTTTAATACTAAAAAGTTGTCTTTGCAATAGAAAATCTAAGAAAAACCTCTTGTTGGCCAGCTCGACATATTTTTGATCAATTAATAATTAAATAATTAAATTTAAAGATCATGTCACAAGAAATTTAAACCCAAATTTTTTAATTTTAGGCATTAACCACTCTACCAATATATTAATATATGCACACACTAGCTCAACTTTTGGACACTAAAGAGTGGGCGGGGTCCACTTGTAGACGATTTGTTTTTGTTACTACTATTTGTCTTTTTTGAAACGAGACATTTATGAGAAACTTTACATACAAATTTAGGCTTTAAAATGATATTTTACTATTTCTGTAACATCCAATATTATTCTTGAGAAAAAAGAAAACGATTTCAGATTCATTAAGTATTATTAATTTGTCGCTTTCGAAAGCATGAGACGTTTATGAGAAACGTAGTGTGAAGTGATGCTGGCCCTTTTAATTATTAATTTATATCCAAATCCAATATTTGGTGATATATATGGTAAATTTGAATAAACTAAAACCTCACGTAATATGCTAATGACACAGATGTATTCGACAAATTTATTGAGAAAGATTGCAAATGGAAAGCAGAAAGCCTTAGCAGCGACTTGGAAGGCATGTTGAGTTTGTACGAGGCAGCTCATGTCCGAATTCGAGACGAAAAAATATTAGATGAAGCTGCGGAGTTGATAGTTGATGGATTGAATCATATGACATTAGAGTCTCTTATTAAAGAGAAAGTGGAGCAAGCTTTGAAGCACCCCATTCATAGAGGTCTTCCACTTTTGAATATCCGATTCTACATTTCCATCTACGAAAGAGATGGATCCGCAAATGGATTACTTCTCAAACTTGCCAAATTGAATTTCAATTTCCTGCAGAATATCTACAGGAAAGAACTCGCTGAACTTATGAGGTATATATAAAATCAAGTATTTGATTTCTTGATAGACGCAATTAACAATTAATTAGTTATTAATTAATAGTTAATTGGGTTAATTAGGATTTAATTAGGATCAATGCACCATGCATCCATATTTATATATAGTATAATACTAATGTTTATAATGATTTATTTTGGTGAAGGTGGTGGGATAAATTTGACCTAAAGAATAAATTGACGTATGCAAGAGACAGAATGGTGGAGTGTTATCTTTGGGGCAATGCGTTACGCTACGAACCTCAGTACTCATACCTTCGAGTAGCTGTCGCCAAAAACATGCAACTTGTTTCAATTATGGATGACACCTATGATAATTATGCTACACTTGAAGAAGATGACCTTTTTACTGAGATTTTGGAGAGGTACACACTAATATATACTCCCTCCGTCCGCGATATCGTTTCCACATTGTGCACGACATGGGTTCTAAGAAAAGTGGTGGATTGATAGCAGTGGATATGTAGTGAGTGGAGTTTGGGTCCCACTATTATTGTGAGTGGAAGTTTGTGTATCCTACTTCTATAAATGGAAGTGGAAATGATATCGCGGACGGACCGAAATGACAAATGTGGAAACGATATCGCAGATGGAGGGAGTATTAATCTTTTTTTGGTTACGTGTTTCTTTGATTGATCCACTATTTATATTTGTTATTTATATGTGATGTGAAAAGATTATAGTAAAAGTAACTAACATATATAATTAATCTTTGTCAGGTGGAATTTGGATGAGATTGATGTACTCCCAGAATTTATGAAAGTTGTTTATAGATTCATTATGAGTGTAGACGAAGATTATGTAGGTGAAGCAGAAAAGCAAGGAAAATCCTTCGTAGTCCCTTACTATAGAGAAACAGTAAGCCCTATTTCTAATTAATTGGTCAAATCTCCTACTTCAAACATTAACCAATAACTTATTTACAAGATCGTAGGTATTTTGTAATATTAATTTGGATATCTACATCTGTTAATATTTAGCTACCAGGTTAACTATTTTACATTTTAGCACAATTTTAATGTGTTTTCTTTTTCATTTCTTTTTTAAATGGGTGACAATAAGGTGAAACAACTTGGTAGAGCTTATAACCAAGAGCAGAAGTGGATCATGGAAAGGCAAATGCCAAGTTTTGAAGAGTATATGAATAATTCGGTGATTACGAGCTGTATGTATGTGATGTTCACATCTCTCGTCCCTGGCATGAAATCTGTTAATGAAGAAGCAGTTCAATGGCTGCTGAGTGAGCCCAAAATCGTAATTTCCACTGCTAAGATGGGCCGAACCCTCGAGGACTTAGCCAGCCATGAAGTAAGTGATACTACATGCATTATGTTTTTACTACAATAAAATGAAATAATTATCATTTAAACATTTGACTCAATTTGTAAACTTGTAAAATTTTACAAAGATTGCACATACACAAATTAAATTTAACTTTTATTGCGATCAAAACACATCCAAGTTATTCAGAGATCCAACTTATAGATTCCCATAATTCGAGCCCCTTGATTTGAGAAATGAAACGAATTTTGTGGAAGCAGTTGTCGTTCAACTGGATGTCGAAACTCATGCATAGATGTGAACAAGGTTGCTTGAAAAATGTGCCAACATGATTGTTATGATCAACTCTCTTTTAATTGATAAACTTGAATTACAAGTTTATATTTGCATGATGAAGCGCGAGAATAGGGAAGGCAAGCTGCCAACAGTGGTGGATTGCTACATGATGGATAAAGGTGTATCAAAGCAAGAGGCGCTTTGTGAGTTTGTGGAACTTGTTGAGAATGGATGGAAGGATATAAACGCGGAGTGGGCTAAGCGAAGCTCTGTGCCTAAGGAAATGGTGGAGCTCCTCCTAAACTACGGCCGCGTAGCTGAGATCACTTACAATAACAAAGAAGATGGCTACACTAACCCAGAAAAGTATGTGGGGCCATTGATTGCAGCTCTTTACGTGGATCCTCTTCTCATTTGACGAACTTGTTTGTTCGTTGTGCCCCATAATTCCTCATCAAATATATATATATTCTCCCTTATGGTGAATAAGTTTGGGGGGATGTGTATTTGTAGGTGCACTTATGTTTTTATTTTTTGCTTTTGGTGGTGTCTTTAGCGTTTTTAGTGTCTTGTTTTTAATTATGTTGATGTTTCTTTGAGTCTTGCTATGAGTCGTTTGTTTCTGTTGATTGCGAGACTTTGATGATGAGTTGAGAATTTGTGGGAATTTCTAATGATTGGCTTGTGATGATTTCTGTGAAAATTGGAGCAAGTTGCATATGTGTTTCTGCTTTTGAAGTCGAGTATGATTGATGAGCTATAATTGTGGCCCCGGCCTAAGATACTTGGGATCAAATAATTGAATTTTGAGAATTGTGAGAATTGAGCCTTGAGTGGTTTATTTGAGCATTGCATGTATTTCACTATAACTTGTTTTAGTTTCTCCCTTGAGATCACGTTAGTGTGCTTCATAACTTTGATATGATTTAAGGCCATCATTGCTAGCATATATAAATCTCATTGTTGTCCAAATACTTTATATGAACCTAGTTCACCCTTTTGAGCTTTGTTATCCATTTCTTTGATATAACCATGGGTGAAAACTTGGAGACTATTGATATAGGGTAATTACCATTATGGAGATGTGATGAATATTGGTTTATAAACCTTGAGTTTAATTGTACATCCTAGTACCCTACAAGTTGTTAGAATGAAAAGAAAACGAAAAAAGAAAGAGAAAAAGGAAAATTGTTGATAGATTGAAAAAAAAACTGACGAGATAAAAAGGGTACATAGGATGGATTTAGAAAGGTGAAATTCTTATGAAATTGTTGATTGGTTGAGAACAAGAATTTTTGTCAAAAATATGGTATTGGAAGGGTTAATGATGGTGTTATATTAGAGTTATAAGGCATGTGATTGTGTTCATGGTTTATACCAATTGAGTCACTTAGCTAAATTTATCTTACTCTACCGAAGTGCCTACGTTACAACCAAATTTAAAGACCTTTTTTTTATCATCTTTACATTTGGAGAACTTGACGACAGACTTGAAAATTGGCAGCAAGAACTGAAAAATCATCACAACTTTACGAGTTTTATTGTTGAATGATTTATTTTATTTTTGATTGTTCATCACAACTTTATCGTTGCTCATATTTACACTTGGAGAACTTGACGACAGACTTGAAAATTGACAGCAAGAACTGAAGAATCATCACAACTTTACGGGTTTTATTGTTGAATGATTTATTTTATTTTTGATTGTTCATTGCTAGTTTATATGTCTATGTGTGGCTAGTACGTACGTTTTTTATCCTAGGATTTTGGCAGTAAACTGATGGTTTTCTGACTTATTTTATTCAATTAATCAAAACTTGTTTTATCCTTTTTGTGTTATTGTGTTCATTGTTTACTTTATTGATTGACCACCAATTTTGCATGATTATTGACATTAGTTTGATATCGAAAGATTATTATTATTGCCTGAACTAAGACTACAAGAATTGAGCACATAGACAACACAAAATAGACAACAAAAAAATGGACAACATAGTTTAGTAACTTTGTTGTCAATTACTATATAGACAACTAATATAGTCAACTGTGTTGTCTATAACCACAAAAAAATATGGTCATAGACAACAGAATCTGAAATATGTTGTCTATGACCACTATTAGACAATAGTTTTTATTTTTTGTTGTTTATTAGCACAATAAACAAGCGGTGGTCCTAAAATGTTGTCTTTATTCGATACCTATAGACAACTGTTTAAAATATATATTGTCTATTATATCATTAGACAACAAATATTAACACACTTGTGTATTTTTAGTAATATAAAAAATAAACTCTCTCCTATTCTTTTTAAAATATCGATTGAGGTTTGCAGCAGTTTTTCTTTTTCTCTAGATCTCTATTTCTCGTCCCCAGACCCCGACTATGGAACGTTATTTTTTTCTCTCTCTCTATTCCCTCTCTCTGCCGCCCCCTCTGACCTTTTTCACCTCCGGCGATTTCACCGTTCATCTTCACAACCGGCACGGCGAACGCTGCTGGTTGCTGTCCTCTCGATCCACTCCCAATCTCTGAATCACAATTAAAACCCCTAATTTCATCTAGGGTTTTCAGCCTCTCGAATTTTCCAACCTTCCGACGAGCATCACCGTCGCCGTCGTCGCCGCGTCTTCACCCCGCCTGAGCCGAGACGCAGCTGCAGGTACTTCCCCCTTTCTCTCTCCATGGCGGCTGTTGCGGATTGCTGCTGCACATGCAGCGCCCGCGACCGCGCCTTCGCTGTGGCGTGTGGCCGCTGCTGCCCTCTCTTATTTCTCTCTTATAGTTGGCTAACTGCCGGACGAGCTAGGGCTGCTGACCGATCTGCAGTCTTCCACATAAACTCCAACAGATTCTACAGCCTTGTTTCTGAATACCTTCAAAAAATTGAAGTTGCTTTTCGAGCTGGATTTGATCAACAATCGTTTCGTCGGGTATGATTTGATTTCGATGCTTTCAGTAGTTTAGTGTTTAATTCAGCTCAGTTTCATCTCATGTTTTAGTTTGTGGTTCTAATTTGTAATCTCCTTGATGCCTTATTCATTGGATCTTAAGTTATTTCCTGATTATATTTGTCGGATTTTGTGGTTGGTTTTTTCTGAATTGTTTATTCGTTCACACCATGTGTTCCTTTTTTTTTTTTGCTTGAAGGATAGTTTAAAAACTGAAACAACTAAGGAGCACGAAAAAATAGAGTGACGAGCCATATCTGTGTATTACAATATTATATTTATACTTGGGAGTTTTAAAGTCCATTGTCGGGGCTAGTGGGAGTGTTATTTTTTAAATTGGCAATTTGAAACCATATTAGTATATGTTTGGATGGCTGATGGGAGTGTAATATCTAAAGGTGATTTGCATGTTTTTATTAAAGTATTATTTATAAATTTTAAGTGAAGTATTTCTTAATTGAGTTTAGTGTATTAACTGAATTCATTAAAACTAAAACCTCATCAATGTATTTGGTTCAGCTACATAAATTTTCTTACTTGTTACTTGTTACATTAAAAGGTTAGGAGGCAAGGAGTACTTTGTTCTTAAAGGCATAATGACATTTCTCCCTCTAGAATTTACTTCTTAATTTCTTGTTCAGGTGTGAATTAATTTATTCCTCTATTTCCATTTGTCTTAGGATGTCTTCCTACACTTGCCACTATCCCCATATATATTGGGTTTTATAGAGCTCTTTCTAATACAGCAGATGAGGTAAACTCCCCCACCATCTTGTGCTTCCCTCTTCAGTTTCTTTTTCCTTATTTTAAGAATAGGTTAGGCTTTTCTGTTGTATGTTATGTTGAACCCTTTATTTTTTTTTAATTGGTCTTCTAACTTTAAAATCAAGCGATTGTTAATGGAAGGCTTCTTCTGGATACCCTCACTATTTGGTCCGACAACTGTTGCTGCTAGGCAAACTGGCAGTGGTACCCCTTAGCTTTTCCTCTACATTGTAAGACTTATCGTCCTCCTCCATTCTATATCAAAGATGTGCATTACTTGATGTCTAAAGTTTGCACGCATGTTTGTATTGGGCTAATGTGGTTGAATACCATTTGCATGATAATTTACTTGGTAATAGACCACCAAGTCCTGTTAAAATATTAAATTTGAATTCATATGTAATATTTATATTCATTACGTGATGTGCAAACAAGTTTTTTGTGATATGGAAATAGTAATGTTCAAGTGAAATCCTATTAACCAATCTTTTTTTATCTTATTTTAACTATGCGGTGGTATCATCTTTAATAGGTCTCTCTCTATGAACGTGATCCAGTCCCTTCTAATTCTTTATTTTTATGTTTTCTAACTCAGAAGATGGTCATCCTCCCCTTGGGTGGTCATATACTTTTTTATTTTGCATGTTCTTCTGGTTGTCTCTCAATATATCAGTACAGATCCTCCACAGTTTTGTCATTTCTATCACATATTTGATTAGCTTTTGCTACACTGGAAATAAAAGGTTGTTGTATATCTTTAGTTATGTGTTTTTTCCTGTGATGGTAAAGGAGGATATTGTGGGAGAGATATTGAAGTTAATAAATGTCACTTCAACACCCAATCAACCATTTACTTATGCGTGTTTATCTTTTAGCTCCCCATTTTTTGTCCAATTCTCTTATTTGAATAGATGACAGTTTTTTTTAATCTCTTTGACTTTTTATTTGAATCATATTTTGTTATTCTGTTCAAAATCTCCAGGTTTAAACAAAGAGAGGAAGAGATGAGGAAAGCTGAGGAGGCGGCAACTAATGGGCATCAGATTACAAATTGCTGTGAACGGTAATGAAGTAAACTCAGAATTGAAGGATAATGGGAGGTCATCTGCTGATAGGGAAGAAACTCATGATAAGAGTGATGATGAAGGTAAATTTTATATATATATATCTTTTGTTCATTTAATTTTAGAAATTTAGATGATTTTAAATCTTACAGCCGTTGTATGTTATTTTGTTCATGTAGATGGAAGCTAGGTGGATGGTTCAATTTATTGGATGCTTGGTGGTGAATGTTCAAGGCTGGAGATATTAGAGGTTTTTTTTTTTTTGTAGATAAATGAAGGCGTAGTTAGTGATGATTCAATTGTAATGTCTTTTGATGAAATATCAAACAAGATGTTTGACTTTTATTATATCAATCGAGTTTTTATTAATGGTTTCTGAGTATTGTTTGGTTATTTGATATTTAAGTATTTAATTTTATCACGTATGTTAGTATTACAAAATAGAGGATTTGAATATTATAAAAAAAATATTTAAATTCGATCATAGAGTAGACAATAGACATTACATGTTGTTTATAATAATATAGACAATAGATATTACATGTTGTTATTAACCGCTCAGACTATTGTCTATATTATCATAGACAACAGTTACTAAGAATTGTCTATCACCACGTGTTTGTTGTCTATGTTCACATAGACAACACATAATATATGTTGTTTATTATCTTCTGACTATTATCTATGTTAAAATAGACAACAGATAATAAATGTTGCCTATGAGCACCCCAGAATAGACAACACCGATGACAACAACAGACATTTTCTATGTAGACAACACTAAATATCTGTTGTCTATTGTCTATGTGCTCAACACACACACACGTCCACAACTAATTTCTCCAAATTTCCTCCTACCAATTAATAAATTCTCCATTATATATACTTATATTCCAACAAAGTGGTATCCGAGCCATAAAATCCTACCTGTGGAATGGCCAACCTAGAATCGTTTCAAGTCCCCATGCTCAACAAGAGCAACTTCGACAATTGGAGCATCAAGATGAAGGCGCTATTGGGAGCCCACGATGTTTGAGAGATCGTGGAGAACGGCTACGAAGAGCCGCAGGATGAGGCCGCACTATCCCAACAACAAAAGGATAGATTGCGAGATGCGAGAAAGAGAGACAAGGAGGCTCTCTGTCTCATTTATCAAGCGCTGGGGGACGACGATTTCGAGAAGATCTCGAATGCGAGTACCGCCAAATAAGCATGGGAGAAGCTCCAGAATGCGTGCAAAGGAGCAGAGCAAGTAAAAAAGGTACGACTTCAAACTTTAAGAGGAGAGTTTGAGTCTTTGCATATGAAAGAGTCCGAATCGATTTCGAATTATTTTTCAAGAGTCTTGGCGGTGTCTAATCAAATGAAAAGAAATGGTGAAAAATTGGAGGATGTAAGAATTATGGAGAAAATATTGCGGTCACTAACCTCAAAGTTTGAGCACATTGTGGTGACGATCGAAAAAACAAAAAATTTAGAGGAAATGACCATTGATCTCTTGTTGGGATCGTTGCAAGCATATGAGGAGAAGCAAAAGAAGAAGCAAGAAATTTCAGAGCAACTTTTAAAGTTGCAAGTAAGCCCAAAAGAGAAAGAAGAAGGTCCAAGCAATGTCTGTGGACAATTTGGGAAAGGATGTGGCCAAGGACAAAATCGTGGCAGAGGCCGAGGACGAGGAGCTTTCGTCAACAACAACGAAAGAAATAAGTTTACTAGTGGTCGAGGGAGGAGCAATCCGCAGTAGAGGTACGATAAATCTTCAATAAAATGTTATAATTGCCATAAATTTGGGCACTATGCTTCCGAGTGCAGAAATGCGAAATCAAAAGTTGAGGAGAAAGCTAATTATGTCGAGAACACTAGCGAAGTAAATGGCAGTGTGCTTTTGGCATATAAAAGAGAAGTTGGAAACCAAGCTGACACATGGTACCTCGACACCGGTGCAAGCAACCACATGTGCGGGAAGAGAAGCATGTTCGTGGAGCTCGATGAGTCGGTAAGTGGCAACGTCTCCTTTGGTGATGAATCTAAAATTCCAGTTAAAGGAAAAAGGAAAATTTTAATTCGCTTAAAGAATGGAAATCATGAATTTATTTCCAATGTTTATTATGTGCCCAATATGAAAAATAATATCTTGAGTTTGGGACAACTCTTAGAGAAAGGTTATAATATTCACATGAGAGATTATAACCTTTCAATAAGAGATGGCAAAAACAATCTTATTGCCAATGTGCCAATGTAAAAAAATAGAATATTCTTATTGAATATTCAAAATGACGTGGCAAAATGCCTGAAAGCGTGTTACCAAGATAAGTCTTGGTTATGGCACCTTCGGTTTGAGCACTTGAACTTTGGTGGTTTGGAGTTGCTATCAAAGAAAGAGATGGTGAGAGGCCTACCATCCATCAAACATCCCGATTAACTCTGCGAAGGTTATCTACTCGGGAAGCAGTTCAGAAAGCCATTCCCAAAGAAGTCAAGCTCAAGAGCCCAAAAACCACTGGAGTTGATTCATGCTGACGTGTGTGGGCCAATAAATCCAAGCTCCCTTGGTAAAAATAATTATTTTCTACTCTTTATTGATGATTTTCAAGAAAAACATGAGTATATTTCTTGAAGCAGAAGTCAAAAGTATTTGATGCATTCAAGAAGTTCAAAGCTGCCGTCGAGAAGGAGAGCGGACGAAAAATCAAGGCCCTGAGGTCCGATCGAGGTGGAGAATTCACGTCAAGGGAGTTTCTAAAATTTTGCGAAGCAAATGGAATTCGGCGGCCCCTGACAGTTCCGAGATCCCCCCAACAAAATGGAGTGGTGGAAAGAAAGAACAGAACAATCATGGAGATGACAAGGAGCATGCTAAAGACGAAAAATCTGCCTAAAGAGTTTTGGGCCGAAGCAGTGGCGTGCGCGGTGTACCTGTCCAACCGATCGTCGACAAGGAGCGTGTGGGGAATGACTCCACAAGAAGCCTGGAGCGGGAGAAAGCCAGGAATTTCCCGCCTAAAGGTATTTGGGAGCAAAGCCTACGTGCATGTACCAGATGAGAGAATGAAGAAGCTCGATGATAAAAGTGAAGCATTCATATTTATCGAGTACGACTCTAACTCTAAAGGCTATAAGTTATATAATCCAAATACCAAGAAAACAGTGATAAGTCGAGACGTGGAGTTCGACGAAGAAGGAGTCTGAGATTTCAGTCCCAGTGCTGACTTCACCTTCATCCCACAATTCGAAGATGAAAGGACAGTCGAGCAAGTTGGAGAAGTCCAACAAGAGGTAGTGACTCTGCCAGCTTCACCTATACAAGTTAGTGAAGACTCGCCACAATCTTTCTTAAATAAAAGAGCCACACCACGTGCAAGGAATTTGGACGAGATATATGTGGACACTAAAAGGTTAGAAGATCTCACCCTATTTTGCCTATCTGCTGATTGTAAACCTATTAGCTTTAAAGAAGCAGCAAATAGTGAAAATTGGCGAGTCGTAAGGGACGAAGATATCAATGCCATAAAGAAGAATGATACGTGGGAGCTCGTGACACTACCGGAAAGGCACAAGGCCATTGGAGTCAAGTGGGTGCATAAGGTTAAGAAGAATTTTAAAGGTGAAGTTGAAAAATATAAAGAAAGGCTCGTCGGGAAAGGATTTTGCCAAGTTCGGAGTTTTGCTCAGAATGACAAATCAAGTTTAAGGGGGAGTGTTGGAATATAAACATGATTTGTATAGATATTTTCTAAAAAGTATTCTAGAATAGTTGAGAATGAGATAGAAAAAGAAGAGTATTCTAGAATGATTGAGAATAAGTTAGAATTAAGAAGAAATAGCTAGATTTAGAGAAATCTAGAGTGTATAGAGAGTCCTAGAGAATGTAATAGTTGAGAGAATTCTAGATAATGTAGGAATTATGTAGCTACTACTACTTACCACTATAAATATGTAACCATGTAAGTGAAGAAAGCAATGAAGTGAATTGAAGAAAGATTGTGTAAGTAAACTACAATCCTCTCACTCAAATTCCTAAGCACACACACGTCCACAACCAATTTCTCCAAATTTCCTCCTACCAATTAAATAAATTATCCATTATATATACTTATATATTCCAACAGTATGTTGTCCGACTTCTTCAAAGTTAACTGGTTCACAATCAACAAATAGACAGAATAAAGTAAAATCTTCTAACCATTTAGTATCCACATATATCTCATCCAAACTCTTTGTTCCTGGTGTAGCTCTTTCATCTAAGAAAGAGGGTGGCAAGTCTTCACCAACTCGTACAGGCGAAGTTGGTGCAGTCACTAGCTCTTGTTGGACTTCTCCAACTTGCTTGACTACTAGCTTTTTGATCTTTAAATTATGGGATGAAGGTGAAGTCACTACTAGAGCTGAAATTCCATACTTTTTCGTCGAACTTCGCATCTCAACTTATCACTATTTTCTTAGTCGGGCTTCATAGAACGACGCCAAATTTTGTTCCAACTTAAAACACCTAAGTTGACTCGCAAGAGAACGAGATCAATTCTAGCGTATAGCGTAATAAGCTAACCCAAGTTGATTCTCAAGGAAAGCTAAACAGGGAGACTACTTGTACTACACTCACAGAAAGAAAAAGAAAGATCCTAAACATTCTAATCACAGTTTTGGGTCAGTCTCTGATCTCTACTACTCACAAACGTAAATCTTAACTCTAATTCTAAGGAAAAGATAAATACATAAATTTACTGAGTTAATCTTATAGCAATATTTAATCCTAACATTAAGCGTAAAATTATAACTAGATAAGAATTGAAATATAAATACGTTCACGCTAATTATAAAACCTAATTTCTGCATAAAAAGAACCCTGGGAAATTTAATCATAGGAAATGCAGAAAGTAAATGCAGAATAACTTAAAATCATAATTATGCTGAAAGTAAACACATAGGTATTCATAACTAAAATAGAAATCAAGGATTGAACGGAAATTCACAATTCACAGAAAAGTAAGAAAGAGTCTGACAAATTCTAGAATATCAATCATGCGACAGTGCAAAGATCAACAACAAAAATCTTAAATCTAAATCCACAATTCTTGTTTTTCAATTCAAAAGCATAAGAAATATCTAAGAAAAACTCTAGAGAACTATGAAACTGACTCCTACTATCTAGTGCAAAAACTACCATTCTTTTCCCGTCACGCCTCTTTTAATTAAAAGTGCATAACTGACGTCAACTACAGCCGCAGAGAGGACGAAGGCCGTAGGGAGGCTGCTACGGGTTTGAAGATTGCAGGCACAGAGGACTCGGCGAGCGTAGCATCTCCACGGGCGCTGGTGCACTGCGGCTGTCGTACTCTAGGGCCTTCAGTGCTCGTTCTTCCTAGTTAATATTCTCATACTTTAGCCACATCAACCACCTATCTCTTCCACGTCAGTCCTGTAATAGCATCAAAACATACTCAAAAGCACCAAAATATGAACAAAAACAAATCACAATAATATCATGCATAAGCATAAAATAGTAGCAAAACATGCTAAACAACTATAGCTTCTATGTCATCTCCGCTCTTTGCGTTCATACAAATTATCAGATTTCTTCGACGACATAGTGAGCCAAACCGGCTTTCCCAGCCATAATCGAGCTCGTACATTGGAAACCTACGGCAATTGGTGAAGAAAAACAACTCTAACTTTTCCATCATAAGCGGAATCCCTTACACAGAAAGATCCTGATGAACTCTCATTGTTCAGCACCTTTGTGATGTAATCGCCTCTAACTCTTCATATCGAACTTTTTAGCCGACGGAGATCTTCAATGGCGAATGCCATTGCTAACATGAATCAGTTGCCAAAAACATTTTCAAGAAGGCCCTGTGGCCTGGTTCTTGGACTTCTCATCAGTACGATATTTGGTCTTTCGATCAGTGCGGTTCCTAACATTTCGATTCTCTCTGTAGAATCTTTTATATGTGTTCAGCCTGGAGTTCATTTTGCTGAATCTCTTGGCCATAAGATTGTATTTTACTTTTTTTTTTCTTTTTCTTTTTGGTAAGAGGGAGTTTTAAATTTTGTCACGATAGATTCGAACTTAAGGTGTTTAATTAAGTTCATACATTAACTATTTCACTAATTAGACCAATAAACGTACACTTATCACATTATTTTATATGCTAATAAATTATTGGCTAATATTTTGTTTTCGCTATGACAACGGATATTTTCTGCTATTTACTCTTAATTAATATTATTACTTTAGGTATAAACTATATGTTTCAGTTTTCTTGTAATACAAAGTATGATTTCTCGCAAAATGATATTATTAACTCAATTATTGTAACGATATAAGAAAAGTAAATCATGGAGAGCAATAGGCATAATAAGGTGGTAACATAACATGCATCCTTCAAATACTTAGTGGAGCTAGATGAGGTTGATCTGGGCATCAAGAATTTTCAGGTCGTCTGGTTTCATAGTAACTATAGCTTCAATGTCATCACCGCTCTTGCCGTTGAAAAAAATAATCAGATTCTTGGACGACACCGATGACGTGGTGAACCATACCGGCTTTCCCCATCCATAATCGAGATCGTAAGTTGGAAAGCCGCGCCAGCTGGTGAAGAAGCACCACTCTAATCTTCCCATCACAAGCAGAAACCATAACTTAAACAGATCCTTCATGAAACTCTCCTTGTTCAGCGCCTTGGTGATGTAATCGCCTCTAACCTTTCGTATCGAGCTTCTTAGCTTCCCGATAAGCCCGTGGAGACGGAGATCTTTAATGCAAGCGAACGCCATTGCCAACATGAAGCAGTTGCCGAAAACATTCTCAAGAAGGTTTGGTGGGTTCGTTCTTGGTCTCACGTTCACTGCGTGAAGCGCAGCGTACATCTTTTTCGTCTTCGATTTCTTCAATTTGCCCTCTGTGAAATGCTTCCAAATGAAAGCCGAGACGAGCTCCACGCGGCTCGGATCTTTGATAGCAGATTCAGATGGGGTGGTAGCAGCTTGCCGCAGAGTATCGAGTTTTTCCTTATTAAACACGAATCTTTTCGTCATCAAATTTTCATTAGAGACGAAAAGTCTCTGGAATCTTGAAAGGGGATGAGTCTGAGTGGTGGGAAGTAAGCGGATGTGCTGAAGCTGCGGTGAGAAATCTCCACTTCCCCTCGGAAAGCGGCGGCCCAAGCATTCAGAAACGCCATTGCCGACGAAAGATCTGCAACTACATGTGAAAGAGCGACAGCGACGGCGAGACCTCCGCAGTCGAAGAAAGTAATCTGCACGACGCGGAGAGGTCGTGCTTGTTTGCCATGGTTGAATGTGTTATACTCGGAAGGAAAGTAGTGCTTCAACTGATCATCCATGTATAGAGAATCCATGAGATGAGCGCGAGCTCATGCCTCGATGAACTCGGCACCAACATCGTTGCAGTCCACAGAGAGGCTGCTTTTGAGGCGGCCTGCTAAGGGGTGAAACGAAGGTATATAGGATATTTGAGATGGACTGTTTCAATCTCTGTGATATTTGGAGATGGTTGATTTATGCTTAATTGTTCTAATTTTAGGGTTTTGTATGAGCTTATTTTAAAGATAATCTTCTGGAAATTGGTGCATTTTATGTGTTATTTTATGCTTTGCAGGAGATTTAGGTTTTATAGATGGAAGAGTGCAATTTTGGAGATTTTGGGGTTAAGAATGGCGTTGCAGAGTCAAAACCGAAATCAACAAGAGCTGAACTTCCCTAGAGAAGTCCGCTGCCAGAGCAGAGAAGTCCTATGCCAGAGCAGAGAAGTGCGCCAGAGCAGAGACGCTCGCCAGAGCAGAGCTGCGAAGATAGCGCTGTAGCGGACCAGAGCCGACCTTTCCAGAGCAGAGTTATTCCCGCCAGAGCTGCGATTGTTGGCCAAAGAAGGAGTGTTTTCCATGGCGCGCATCCAGCTGGAGTTGCCTTATCTTGCACGATTTTATTGCCTTTAGAGTTCTACTTTGCATGGCAACTTCCATAGTGATCAAGAGGGATTTGAAGTCTATAAATAGGGCCATACTTTTCATTGTAAAATACATTCGCCTTGCCCTATTCTTTAGTTTCCGCTAGGCAGCCAAAGTTAGGTTTACATGCTTTCATAGTTCTAGTTTCGATTTCTGTTCTAGTTAGTTTAGTTTATAGTTCTTTTAATTCATGTTTTAGATTAGTTCCCGTTTAGAGTTGTAATTACGTGACAGATTACTTCTCGAGACGATTTACGGTATTTCTTTAATCAAGTATATTTATTTGCTTTTACTTATGCTTTCTTTAAATTCTGCAAATTTAATTTACTTATGCGATTTTATGATGCTTTCTTTAAATAATGCACTTTGGTTTCTGCCTAGTTAGATTAGATTAGAAGTTTTAATTAAAGTTATTTAAATTTGATTTGCCTAGTTAATTCTTTACTTTAAGTTCATTTAATTCTTGCCTAGGGTTTAATAGTTTCACGCCTAGATAATTTTAAGATTAAGTTTTATTTAAGTTTAAATTACAAGCATTAGTTAATAATTCTTTTTCATGCCTAGATAATTCTTTAGTTTAAGTTTCTAGTTAAGTTTATTTTCCCAGCTTTAGATAATTTTACAGCTTTCAATCCTTAGTTTATAGCTTTCTTGTGACATAATTAATTGCCCTTAAAGATCTTCCTTGAGAGACGACATTGGGGTTAACTTACCATCACTAGGATGTCCTTGTTCTATTGCAAGTCAAACTAGCTAGAGGTGTTTCTAGGTTGAGTCAATGGTTAGAGGTGGTTAAACCTCTTGATTCATCAGCTTTGTAGAAGAAGATGAGGGGAATGTATAAGTCGTTAAACATTCTATCAATGTAAGAGAGCTTCAATTTTGAGGGGTGGGGAGGAGTTTGAGATGAGGGTTTCAGCATCTCCCTCGATATCACTTGCACAAATCCTTCCATTTTTCTTGTGTCAACTTATAAGTAGCTCTAAAGGGCTCATATTGCTTCAAATGATAACTCAAGAGATTTATAAGAGGAAGTCGGATCTTATTTTATTACTAAGAGAATATAGCTCCAAAATTAAACTAGCTGGCCATAATTTGGACGATGAAAAAAAAAACCATTTATTTCAGTACGAAAAAATTGTTGAACTGCAGGGGAATTAGCAACGAAACTAATTCTGTTATAAAATTACATCAGACTAACGATAACTTACATTTTGACAATTAATGACGGAATTTGCATCGAATCTTAAAATAATTAAAATTTAACTAAAAAATATTCCATAGTTAGAATTGTAAAATATTACTTAAATGTAAGTAAAGAATATTGTTGCAAGTCCGTCGAAATTCAACTCAACTGTTACGTCTATCTGCCCTCTGACGCCACCGTATCTCCTCCGTGAGTGGGATCCCCGTGAGATCCACCCAGCCATTTTACTCCACTGACAAGCCCGAGGCGCGAGCTCCTCTTCCCCCAAGCCTCAGGTCGTAATTTCTGTTCTGATATGAGTTTTGTTTCTCAATTTACATCCTAATGCAATTTACCATAAGTCTTGAGAGGAGCTCTTTGATTTCCACAAAATACGAAGCCACTAAGGTTTTTGCTCCTTTTCCTTACTCTGCAGAATTCATTTATTTTTGTAAAGAAGGCTGTTTTGGACATATTCTTCATCTCTTCTTGCTTGGCTGCTTAGGTATCCGAATTAACTTCACCTCCAAAAGCAAGTATCTTGTTTTCATGATGCAAATCTTCCTTTCTTGTTGGAGGAGTTTGAAGTTGTTATCAGACAGCCAAGGTGTGGTTTGTGTCACGGGACTAATTGGTATAACAAGTTTTGTATTGATAGGAAACATTAGTTCTGTCATTCTCTATAGGAAAGGAAAAGCATTAATTAGTTTTTAATCAATTTAGGTGTATTAATCTATTGCTCAATTAGCCTTGATAAAATATTTTCATTGACTTGTAGGAAGATGGCTGATGGGATTAGTGTCATGGCATGATATGCACGAACTGAAGTCATGCAGCACAAGTAGATGATAATTTAATAAACATATCAAATCACGTTCATCATGCATTGACTTGTTTTGACTTGTTTCAATATATCAGCAACTAGGTAATTTCATGTACTAAAGATTAATCCCACTTATTTATATTTAAATACAGTTAATGTACTTGACTAATTAAAGCTGTCAATCCTAAGTATACGTAGTTGTTTGATTGACACTACAAAAAAACCGTTGATTACCGGCGGCGTTTGCCGTCGGTAATGGCGAGGCGGCCGCCGGAAATTGGACTACCGACGCCGCCGGTAATTTTCTCGTCGGTAACACAATTATCGGCGGCAAAACACGCCGCCGGTAATTAACGGCGGTAGGTCCTGCCATTATATTTCCTCGGTGAACGGCGGAGACCTACCGGCACATTACCGGCGGCAATATGCCGCCGGTAATTACCGGCGGCGACGTTGCAAGTGTAATTTTGTTCCTAAACATAGTTCAAACAAATAGTTCCAAAACATGAATTAATTAAATAGTCCAAAACATGAAATTAATAGTTCCAAAACATGAAGTGCTGCTCAAGGTAGCTGACCCGACCGCCTCATGAACTCCTCGAATTGAGCTATACGCTGCTCGAAGGCCTCACGTTCTGCTCGAGAAGCCTCTCGTTCGGCCTCACGTGCTGCTTGTTCGGCCTGAAGGCGCTCTTCCAGCGTGGAGATCCGTGTCTCATACAGCTGCTGAGACATCATGGAAGTGCCTGTGCTTTGAGAAGAGCCCCTACTAACCTGGCTCCTACCGGCACTTCCAGTGCCGTAGAGCCGGGACCTGTCGGGCCGTACGACCTCCAAGTAGATCTCAGGCAGCCGGTCCTCTCGCCCAGTCTCAACAGCAATGCGACGAATCTCCGCCTAATTCAGACATAACAATTGAAAATTGTATTAAAATAAATACAATTCACTATGAATTACTAATATTTGATTAAACTTAAACGCTTACATCTAGTCTCTCATCCCTCGGTGACAGAAAAGTTCCATCCTCGCGCATGTGGAGGCGGAGGAAGGTGCTATAGTTCTGTGCAGCCGGGGGGAGTCCAGTCTCCAAGCTCTGTCCATGCATGCATATAAGATAAATAAGTTATTATTTGTGATATCATATATAGGGGTGGGTTAGAATAAAAACACTCTTAAGTGTATAAAATATAAACGTTTTTAAAGTACGAATTTTATCCAACGGGGTTACGAATTTAGCCAACATGGTTACGAATTGCGAAAAATAAATTTTTGTTACCTTTGGGATTCGAACTCAGGACCACGAATTCATCCAACAGGGTTACGAATCAACCGTAGATCTTGATGATCTAAGGGCTGAAAATCATTTATATTTTATACACTTAAGAGTGTTTTTATTTTAGCCCTCCCCATCATATATATATATGTATATATATATATATATATATATATATTACTTATGAATTTATTTGATAATTACTAACCAGACTCTGCTGCAGGATACGAGTGGACTGAGACCCTCCCACGTGCCTGCTGATCCCTGTACCGGGTCCATCGGGCTCAGACATCCGGTTCGCACGTGCTCGCTGGAAAACGGCCTGAACAGCCTCCTGACTCCAGTATGCCTGGAGTCCTGTCCAGAATTCGGCAGACATCCAGAGGGGTCTATCCATCTCCCGACCTTCATCGGTACTAGCCCTGAACTTCCTCTTGTAGTCACTCATCATGTCACTGTACCTCTTGCTGGCTTTCTGTTCCCACATCACCCTGACCAATAGTTCGTCCTCAAGCGACCAAGCAAACTCTTTCTGTTGAAAGAAATAGTTAATTTAATATATAACATTTTACAATAGATAATGATAAATTTATATGCACTATAAATTCAATCATACCTGTAATTCGGCATAGTACAAATCCTTCACAGCCGGGGGAGTCAACCTCCAAGTGTACCCGCCTGGGTTATCCACCCTCTTAAATGCTTTAGTGCAGGCTTTGGCCAGGCCCACTGGCTCCATCAAAGCACTGTGTAAAACTAATTTAAGGATTTGTTTGCTATACGAAAAATAATGATTTAAATTAAAATACTTACCCATTAGACATCCTCTGAAAGACAATCCTCCCATGTGCTTCCTTAGTCGAGCTGTTCCTGATGTCGGCAGCTGTAGGGCCTCTGGGCCGTCTAGCCCGTGAACTAGTAGAGGCCTGAGGAGTCTCAGGAGTCGCAGAAATCCCTGTACCGGACCCATCAGATGTGTCATCAATCGGCTGCTCATCCCGATCTGACCGACCAGATCGACCAAACGAAAATAAACTTCTACGCTGAGACATGTTACCTGTTTCAAATTGATTTAGATAAGCATTGACACACATAAAATATCATGAATTACTTGAATCTAACGAAATTTCGACAGCGTAACCCCCACTATCCATCAACCAAACAAACAAATACATTGTCAAATACTGGGTACAAACAAATACATTATCAAATACTGGGTACAAACAAATATATTATCAAATAACAGTTATAAAATACAAATATATCGCAAGATCAATATGTTCCCTAACCAACACTACTGTCATCATCACTATCGTCGTCATCAGATGTCAACGGTTGATCATCTGATTCTGGTTCATCGTCATCGGCAATGTCGACGATTCCACCGAGGGGATGAAGAAGAAGTGGCTGGTCAATGTCTATAGTTGTGTGGGTAGACATAATAGTAACAACCTCTTCTTGGAATGGTTGATCTAATGTTGAATTAGATGCGTCAGTAGAGACCTGAACCTTTGATCTTGCGTTGACCTTGCATGCTGACCACCAGTTTTTCTTTGATTGGTTCATACTGGGATAGGGGCAGTAAAACACTTGAACTGTCTGACTCGCTAAAACAAAGGGATCATACTTCTTATATCTTCTTGTATGGTTCACTGAAACCAACTTGAAGTCCGTATCAATAGAAGTTCCCTGAGCCGACAAGTCAAACCATTCACATTTGAACAAGACTATCTTCTTAATTAGATACCCTGGATACTCCAACACGTAAACCTCTTGCAGACGCCCATAAAAGTCTAGCACATCTCTGTCATAGACCGAGCCTTTAATGCAAACTCCACTGTTCACAGTCGCACTGTCCCTATCACGATCAGTAATGTGAAATCTATAGTCATTCACAAAATAGCCGGAGTACGTTTCAATCTCATTTAAGGGCCCGGCTGCAAGCGACTTAACATACGGGTTCAAATCATCGTTAAAAGGACGACTCACCTGTTACACGCATTGATTTTAGTTTGCAAGCCAATTTTAGTCACGTAAATGTATATTAGACATAAGGAAATCGCATCTTACATAATGGCTAAACCACACAAGAAAATTGTTATCATATGCAACCTCTAACTCCGCTCCGGTGATTGAAGGATTTGCATATCGCATTTCCCCCTCGACGGCGGTGGACTAACGGCGGCGGTGGCTCGGCGGCAGCGGCTGGGGGCGGGGCGAGGCGGCGACTGGGGCTGGTGGCGCGGCAGGGAGGGGGGAGGGTTTGAGGGGAAGTCGATCTGTGCGTGAAAGGGGACCTGCAAATATTTAATTGCAGAATTACCGGCGGCAAAATGCTGCCGCTAATTACCGACGGCAATGCCGCCGGTAATCTGCATATTATATAAATTTAAAGTTAAATTAAATTATTTTATAAATACCGGCGGCGAGCCGCCGGTAATTAGAGGCGGCGACAATACCGCCGGTAATGCCGCCAGTAATTAGCGGCGGCGACAATGCCGCCGGTAAACAAAAAAAACGACCCGCCTTGTTTTGCCTTCATTGGGCCGCCGGTAATTACCGGCGAGAATTTCGCCGCCGGTAATATCGCCGGTATTCGAACGTTTTTTTATAGTGTGATGAGTTGGTGATCTTATTCTGTATATTTAAGTCTATTTTTCTGCCATAATGCTTAAGAAGTGTGACAAGCTGGTATTATAGTCACCTCCAAAAGCTGAAATAGTTAATTAAGAAGGTCGGATTCAGCTGCTAATGCAAAAGACCAAACTGGTGGATGCAAAATTGATTTTTGGTATAGTGTTTTGAACTCACATCCTTGCTTGTTCTCGAGATTAGGGCTTTATCATTTCGCTTGATATCACTTGCACAATCCTTCCATTTTGCTTGTGTAAACTAGAGTTGCTCTAAAGGGCTCATATTTCTTCAAATGATAACTAAGAGATTTATAAGAGGAAATCGTATCTTATTTTATTACTAAAACTAAAAAAATATATTCCCTCGGTCCGCAATATCGTTTTCACTTTAGCTATTTTGATATATCTATAATATTATTTCTACTTTTATTTATTACAGTGGAGTCCATAGACTCCACTCACAATAATAGTGAGACCTAAACTCCACTCATAATAATATCTACTACTATCAACTACTCCCTCCGTCCACTAATTTATGACCTAGGGGAGGAAACATGGGTTTTAAGAAAAAGTGTATTATTTATTAGTTGAGTGTAGAAAGGGACCCACAAAATATATTGTTTATTAGTTGAGTGGAAAAAGGGACCCACAAAGTGTATTGTTTATTGGGACCCACCAATTAAAAAATGTATAAAGAGTTACTAAAAATGAGTAGGACATAAATTGGTGAACGGACCAAAAAAGAAAGTAGACCATAAATTAGCGGACGGAGGAAGTACTATGTTGTGAAGGGAGTAGTAAACAGGGGATCTAGCTAGCTACCATGAAAATAAAATCAAACCATTAATTTGATATATATATATATATAGGGAGCGGTTATTTAATAAACCACTCTTATTTTAAGAATTGCAAACCAGCAAAAATGCATGAATTTTATGCATAATATGCATGAATAAACTGTATAAAGGTACGAATTGCGAAAAATAATTTTTTGCTACCTTTGGAATTCGAACTCAGGACAATGAATTTATCCAACAAGGTGATGAATCAACCGTAGATCTTGATGATCTAAGGGCTGAAAATTATTCCTAATTTATATTTTAAGAAGCGTTCTTATTTTAGCCTTCCCCTATATATATATATATATATATATATATATATATATATAGGGGGCCGCTCCAATGAGACCCCCTAATTTTAGTGAGATTTAGGGCACGATCTGATGCATTTATTTTATCAATCATATGGCTGATATTGTATCTGAAGGGTGATTTTTTTTCGCAGGGTTCGAATCCTGGAGGGAGCAGAATATTTTAAATTTTGTTATTCATCAGTATATACGGTCATGTTCATCAGTATATATGTCTTATTGATTACGAATTTTTTAAATTTTATTTTTCATCAGTATATACATCTTGTTCATTAGATATACGTTTTGTTCATTAGTATTATATGTCTTATTCATTGTACTCATGTTACACGAAATATTCATAATCATTGTATTATATTCTAATTAACATTTTGCTGATCTAATTAATGACAGTGAAATATTCATAATCATGTGATTTAGAAACTTTTCAATGCCTAATCTCAAGTGAATCGGTATTTATTGTTAATTATAAATAAATTACTTGGACCATTTTTTTATAACAATGTATTTCGTGTGAAAAAATAAATTGAGGTAAAGTTCGTGTATTTTTTTTTTACAATTCTCAAAATTCGTGTGAAAAAAATAAAATGAGTCAAAGTTTGTATATTTTTTGACAATTTTCAAAATTCGTGGAAAAAGTCAAAATGGGCCCAAAGTTCGTATATTTAAGCGTCAATAACCCATTTAAGATTGATTTCGAATCATCCCACGATAGACAATTTCACTCAAATCCAATCTGACATCGCAGTGAGAAATTGCAAGTCATGTGACTATTTATGGGATTTGGGGATAAATTTTCCTATTCCGCTCTATTATTGGTCTGCAGTTTTTCTTAAATCTCATAATCAGTGGATTATTCATATTGGATATGGGCGAAATTGCAGGATGTAAGACAACTTATAATCAATTTTAAATTTATATATTTTCAGGCAAAAAAAAAAGAGTCTAATATAAATTTAAAAATTAATAAACTTTGAGTATTTTTCAATAATAATCCCTATTTTATAAATTATTAAGTTCGAAAAATTGGTGGATATTATTATATGGATAGGATTAGATCGAGTGGGAGAGGGAGAGCGACGCCCGCCTGCGTACGTGTGTTGTGTGTGTTCAGTACATGTGTGCGTGTTTTATAGAGAGGGAGTTAGTCTATGTTGGGCTTGTCGTTTTATTTGTATGGGGCCCGATTTTCTTATAAATTGGGCTAAGATTTATTAAAGATTGGACGCTATTTATTTATTTAAATTGGGATTCATTGGGCGGTTCTATTCATAGCCCATTTTTTCTCTCTCTATAGCCCTTTAAGTTAAAAAATAACATAAATATTACTCCCTTCGTCCCACGAATCTTGAGTCATTTCCTTATATGGTAAAAAAAATTCTCCTTTATTCACCTACCACACTTAACAGACTAAATACTACTCCCTCCGTCCCATAATAAATGGCCACATTCTTTTCGGCACGAAGATTAAGAAAGTGATAGTTAGTGGAGATTAAGTGTGGTCCCCTACCATTTAATGTATTTTGTGAAAGTTAATTAAATTTTTAATCTCAACCAACTTTTCAACCACCTTTTGCTGTTTTTATAATTATAATTTATTTTAGTTTATTCATTAAATTTATTTAAATCAAGAGGGGTTGCACCTCAGTCATCGGAGGGGGCTGCACCTCAATCATCGGAGAGGGCTGCACCTCAGTCTCAGGGACTTGCGTCCAACCAGCCGTGTCCACGTCGTCGTCGAGGGCTGTGCCGTACTCTCCAACAGACCACGGTGAGAGTGTGTCACAATACGGCCATACAGATCCCCATCCGAATCGGGGGTTTCAGGTGGAGATGGATAGGCTGAAGAGTCGGCGGGAGACGAACGGACCGGGTACCCACCCTTGAACCACAGAGGATTCGGGCGGATCGAACATCAATCTCCGCCGAGGCTCGCCCCTCACAGAGGATTCGGGCTCCGGTGACGCCGGAGAGGCGATGGAGTCGATGGGGTGAAAGGGAAAGCCCTCGCTCAGAAGGAGAGGCCACTCGCTGCTCAATTTCCGGCCAAACAATGGAGAATCGATTGTGGGAGAATGCTGTAGCAGCACGCCGCTCAGTGAGACAACCGGATCCGGTGAAGTCGGAGAGTCAGTGGCAAATTTCTTTCTCGTCATCGCGGTGGGTGAAAAGGGGCGAACCAGAGGGCGACGAGCTCCCGTGAGGCGAACCAACGGTGAAGACCCTCGATTCAGAGGGGTAACAGCCTTCTCAACGGCGATTCTACCGATAATCGACGATAAAAATCCTAGATGATGTGAAGGGCGATTGATGATAGAGAGAGAAACGAAGTTGTGGCGGCTAGGGTTACACGCATGAAAGTGTGAATAGGTTTAATATTGAAGGATTATAGCCCCAATAGGATCGTTTCTCAGATATCTTAATTCACCATACAACGATTAATCCCTAACATGCTCCTATGAATTTAAATGCTGCACATTGGAGTTAGAAACACTTACTTGAGAATTGTATGCAAAGGCTGTCGAAGACTGAGTTGAAAGACTCCAGTTCTGATCTTCTGAACTGTATCCCGCTCAACTTTCACCGTTGGATGGACAACGAGCTGTGAGAGTTCCCAAGGAGAAATCTGCCTTCTCTAAGTTGGCACCCCACTGCTGCTCTCGAAAAACCCTAAATATCGTGTGTGTCTTCCTGAGAGCAGACAGCTGTATTTAAAGACAAAATACAGTCCTAGGGCACCAGGAACTGTGATAGGCGAAAATTCTCCTACTAGGGCACATGAGACTTTGGGCCAGTCCAGGGACCAGATACAAGGAATAAAGATAGGCCTCTAATGAATTAATTTCTATGATTAGCCCAGATCATAATTAATTCATTCCACTAGAGAATCAATATTGACTTACCCCTTTATTGCCGGTGATGAGTCGGGGCTTGTATTTAGACTTATTAAATCTCCGTATTTAAAATATCCGACATCCATTAATTAATTAGAGCTCTGACAGCTTAAATTAATTAATCTCTTTGTAATCCTTAGGCAGTACCACTCAAACATTATTATTGCGTCTGAACTTAATCAACCTGCAGGGTTTAACGCAATAAACCTTGATGAGCTCCTTAAGGGGATGTCATTATCCTATACCGGATACGTGTACTAATACAGATAATCAGATATCATACATTGACCGCTATCACCCAAGATACAGAGTACTCAAGTTACTATATAACTCTCACCCATAGTAAGTCAAAGTGATATATGAATCAATATATATATATATATATATATATATATATATATATAATCTTATTAGTATTAACATTCTATTAAGTCGCCGAGATCTTGATTATTCACTTATGTCAGATAGAAGTATACATCTCATTGTGATCCTATCAATACGTTATGACGTACCAGTATAGACAAGTAGTCAAGACAAACTCCTTCCATCTATACTGCAGCCTAAACCAACGACTCGTCCTAGAGTCATTTCAGCTGTGATAATTTTATATATCTTAAGGTTATTCCAATTATATGGTCTTCTATGATCTACAACACACCATATAATCTACTTATATAGAGATAAAGAACATACGTATGCAATCATGAACACAATCAGATAGGAGATTAAATAGTGAACACAAGAATCATTGTATACAAGCATAAAACGTTCTTGCTTTCAGTATACAAATCCAACAATCTCCCACTTATACTAAAGCAAACTTTTAGTATACAATGTGTCTAAATACTAGCTATTACAACACTATCACTTCTCCCACTTATACTGAAAGTTTCTCTAAGTGGGTGGCATTAACCGCAATTCCATCTCTCGAGCATGCTTCTCGTAGACCTTCTGCGGTAAACTCTTTGTGAAAGGATCAGCTAAGTTCTCCAAGGCATTGATCTTCTCAACCAGCACATCTCCTCTGTGTACGATTTCTTGTATGATGTGGTACTTTCTCTCTATGTGTTTGGCCGCCTTGTGGGTCCTGGGTTCCTTAGAATTTGTCACTGCACCCGAGTTATCACAATAAATTATGATACTCTTAGGCAAATTAGGTACCACTCCTAGATCCAAGAGGTAGTTCCGGAACCATACAGCCTCTTTAGCAGTTTCGGAAGCAGCTACATACTCGGCTTTCATGGTGGAGTCTGCAATGCACTTCTGCTTTGCACTCCGCCATGATACGGCTCCACCTCCCAAGGTAAACACATAACCAGAGGTAGATCTCTTCTCATCCCGGTCAGCCTGGAAATCCGAATCGGTATAACCCAAAGGAGTTAGACTGTCTGACTGGTAAACTAGCCTATATTCTCGAGTCCTTTTCAGGTACTTGAGAATATGCTTTACCGCAGTCCAATGTCCTGGTCCATGGTTTGACTGATATCTCGCAACCATGCCAACGATATAGCAACTATGAGGTCTCGTGCAAAGCATCACATACATGAGGCTACCTACAGCGGAAGCATATGGTACCTTCCTCATTTCCTCAACCTCACTAGGCGTCTTAGGACACATGTCCTTAGACAGAGGAATGCCATGTCTGAATGGTAGCAACCCTTTCTTGGCTAAGAATGTAAGAGAATTTGTGTAATTCGTACACTCATTTGGACTTTAGATATTCTCTTCTTCGATTCAAACTTTGGATAGCAGTGAATAGGCTGAGTTGTAATTTTGGCATAGTTTCAGCTTGAGTGTTTGAATCGGTGAAGATTGCAGAAGTTCCTCGAGCTCTATTTATAAGCGAAGTCTTGAATAGATCCGTTGGCAAGATGGTCTTCAAGAATTTGGCCGTTGTGAGAAAGATTTGAATTTGGTTGAGGCTTCAATCTTCGAGGTTCCTGATTTGGTGAGGAATGGCGTCTCTAGGTGCAGGAGCATGATGCCTCTGAAAAGTTAGTACCGAAAAGGAATGCTCTGCAGGAAAGGACGATCTTCAATATCTCTGTATTTAATGCGGCTATACTTGGTGTGTACGTGGCTTCCTTTTAACTCAAGGTTCAGTCCGATGAAGAATGTCAACTGATACTTGACTTATGAATCAGTTCACTAATTCCACGTGGCCATCATTAGTTATTCAGTCACAACTGAATCTTCAGTGAGATCTTCGTCCATTTAAAACTTCAGTATTTGACTTTGGTCTTTCCACATGCTGTCTTCAGTCAGGTAGTCTTCAGTCTTTAGTCTTAAGTCCGACGGTCTTCAGTCTTTAGAACAACAGTCTAACTAGATAACATGAACTCTAACACTTGAGTTCAAAAAGTTCTAGTCTATTACAAAGAAAAACTAAGAGTTTTGGTATCATCAAAACTATGGATAAGATATTTCATTAATTTCTCAACAGGGATAATATATACAAATTCAAAATTTAAATGCGACTTTATGAAGTCACCAAATTTTAGTTGAACAAGAACTTGTTAAAAATGAATGTCTCAAATCGCAAATTGTATAATACTCCCCACCCCAATGAAAATAATAACTAGGGAAAGTCGGCACGAGTTTTAAAGAAAAATTAAGTATGTCCATGAATAAAAAATGTGTAAATATGTAATAATCTTAAAGGTAATAGTCAATGATATTATTTATAGAAAATGGTTAGGACATGTGGGCGGAATAAACTGACAAATTAAAATATAATGGAGGTTGTAATAAAATTTCGATACCTATATATCATTAATAAATAATTAAATTTTAAATATAACAATTACTTTAAAATAACATTAATTCATAAAAATCAATGTGTCCCACGACCGCAAAACTAGTTGAATCCAAAATCGTGTAATAAAGAACGATCAATTACGGATCTACGAATCCATAAATCTGAAAACGATGAGATGCGAGTGGCAAAGGAGCATTCTCAGATATGCGTTAATAATCATTTTCAAAGAGTTAAATGCACTATATAGATCTAATTATCAAATACAATTAATTTTATTTAGCACCAAATAATAGTTTTGATGTCATAAATTATCAATTAATGTAAAGATATGGGTTATTATTAAAAAAAAGTACAGATATGGTTTGTTAAATTAAATTTATTAACACCAATGTGATTTTTAATACATCAATGTGATTTTTTTTTAGATCTATCTAATATTTAAAACATCAAACACGTAGTTTATATAATACCTACAATTTTATTTTTAATTTAAATCCAACTCGGCCCAATGTAGGGATGACAATGGATCCTGGACCCGGTCCAGATTCGATGATCCAAATCTTTTTTTTAGGATCTGGACCTTAGGAAAGTTGGACCCAATGGATCTGGAACGGATCTGGGTTATTCCTATAATTTTGGAATCTGGAGCAAAAAATTTGAGACCCAGATCCGGTCCATGGATCCATTTATATATAAAAATATATATAATGTTATTTATTTTTATCTTACTCTAATCTAATATCTATGACTAATCTATAAATCTCTTTTAATAAATAATATATAATGCAATTAAAGATAATATTTTACTTTTATTTTAATTTAAATTATAGTTATTATTATTATTATTATTATTATTATTATTATTGATAACATTAATTTTCTTTTTTCTATGTAAAATAGAGGACACATTGTTCCACTGTTATTTAGTACTTGATTATTATATTCTTATTGTTATTAAACTTTGATAATATTTTTATAGAATATGGCTAATTCATTTATTTTGAATAATTGTTGAAAATCTATACAATAATTATAATTTTATTTGGGATTAATGTAAGATTTATAAATTTATTATAAAAGACAAAAAGTATGGATCCGGGTCTGGACCCGAGACCCTATGGATCTTATGGATCTGGACCTGAATCTCATTTTTTTGGATCCAATGGATGTTGATCGGATTTGGGCCTTAGTTAAAAAATTCGGATCTGAATATGGACCAAGTAAGATCCGGTCCAAATCCGACCCATTGCTATCCCTAGCCCAGTGCTCCATGTGCCCCTCTCTCCTCCTTTAACATCACACCAACAACAATAACTAACAATAAATCTAATAATAATATAGATATTAGATATTAATTTTTGGTATCGGTTCCACAACTCTTCTAATTAATTTGTGGAACCCAAACAAAGCCCTTCCATTAATTTTGCACGCTGTTGCTGCTCCTGTACTGCATGCATCTTCTGCATATCCTTATTACTATTAATAGAGTTTAACCCATAGAATTTCAATAAGAAATCAAGTTATATTATATTTTGTAATTAAAATTTGTAAAATTAACTTCTCAATCGGTTGATTGAATAGGGTTGGCGATTCGAGCTGTCTCCTTAGAGCACTCCCAGCAGATTACCTAAATGCATCACTAATTCTAAATTTAGGCTAAAACAATTGAAAATGAGATAAAAAATGCATACAGCAGATCCCCTAAATTGGATGGGGCCCACAAAAAAAATTTACACCTACCTAAATTCAATCTTAAATTTACACCCACCCTAAATTTATTTTAGACAAAAACTTATATGCGCGCTGCTTTAAACTTGCGCTCACACAATGCGCGCGGGTCTGGGTCGGGTCGGACAAATATGAACCGGGTCAGTTGACCCGATATATATATGAAAAAAAAAACGATGCTTTCCTTCTCTCTGGCTTCTCTCCTCGTCTTCTCTCTCTGCGGCAATCCATACCCCAACTTTCTCTATTCTCCCTTCGATCTCCGTCGGAAAAGTTCGTCGGCCGCCACCGACTCATGTCATCTCCTCACTCGATCGTCTCCCTCACATTCTTCCTGAATCTACTGAGCCCAAAATAATCCCCAATTTCTAAAATAAAATCCATAAATCCTCCCCCCAATTCCGGTAAGTCGGCGTCGCGACTCACCACCACCACACCTGCCTCTAAGTCCTGACAAGCTATCGTTCTTCTCCCCAGCTCTGGTCGCGGGTCGCCGCGCATCGCTCCACCCTCTACCTCTCCATCCGGCGCCGCATCACCGCAGCAGCTTCTCCAGCGGAAGCCCATTTGTTCCTCCATAAAAAGGAGTTGTCGCACTCTTCAAGTCATGGATGGCTCTGATCCATTATTCCTAATGGCTCATCTTCTTTGTGTAGTTGACTTCCCTCTTTGTTATGTTGCATTTCGCTGTTAATTTCGACGAGAATTGGCTAGTCACGTGAAGTAGGTTGTGAGCTGGGTGAGTGGCTTTGTTGGATGGGGAAAACCTTGTGATGTGGTGCAGTGAACAACCCTCGTAGCTTTCCCTCTTCTAGTTGGTGTGTGCTGTGCAGTCAAATATTTGATGCCAAGAGCATATTTTTCTGCAGATAAGGTGTTTGTTAAAATGTCTGAATGAAAAAAAAATTCAATAAATAGTGTCATTTATTAAGTTAAATAGTGTCATTTATATATATATAAAGTGTATATACAATTCAACTGGAACACTCACTTGTTTCAGTTGATGGGTTATTGATGAATGTGTGGAACGAAGAATTGGTGGTGTTATTGAAGCCTTGAAGGAGAAGATGTAGATGAGATAGATGAGCAAGCCAGATATGATGAGGAGAGATTTGAACAGGTTGTAGTTTGAGCATGGTGCAACTTATTTAAAATTCTACATTACTTTTCTTAGATGAGCATACTATATTTATATATAAATATCACTTTTAATATATAAAATGACACTACTTTTCTTAGTAAATGAGATTTTTAATATATTTAAATGACATTATTTTTCTTAATAAAAGACATTATCTGCACTCATAAATTATACTATACTTATTTAAATGACACCATTTTTCTTAGTAAAAGACACTATCTACATCATAATTGACATTGTTTGGATAAATGAATTATTATTAAATGACGATTTTATATAAAAAAAGGAAAGAAAAAACCTAAAAAAAACCCTTGAAAGCACAGAAGGAGCAGACTAAGGGCCGAACCTCATTAAAACCTTTTCACTGAAAACCCAGAGGGAAAAACCGTGAAAAGGAAAAAGAGTACTCGTCTAAACACAAAACGAAAGTAGGGAAGAGCGGAAGGGAAAGTTTCCGGAACTCCGGCCTAACCATCGTCCCCAAACTATCCCGGCTCTCACCCCACGAAAAAAAACTAAACGGGCGGTTAGAACCAAACAGCCACACATCAGCCCCAACTACCGTTTCTGACGCAGATGGCTATGCGAAGCCATGTCAAGACGAACCGCAGCCCTAATCTCCTCAATCTCGTGCGGCCACCACCCTTCCGAACGTTGTTGGTTAGCCATTAAATCGGCCGCCTTGTTTCCTTCTCTAAAGATGTGAGAAACCTGCAGCGAGAAATCATCTAACATCTTTAAAATCCTATTCCACGCCGCCTTAAAACGCCAAGGCACATTCAAAGAACGAGAATTAAGAATGAGTATCACGTAGGTGGAATCGGCTTCAATCCAAAGTCTGTGCCATCCACGATTGTGAGCAATTTGAATCGCCGAGATAACTGCCAGTAGCTCTGCTTCAAAGGCAAAACCCGAGCCACCTTTGAAGTGAAAACAACCACGCACCACATTCCAGTTATCTCTAAACACCCCACCTGCAGCAATAGTGCCCGGAGTTCCCGTCGCTGAACCATCAGTATTCACTTTGATCCACGGCGCCACCGGTGGCCACCAATGTACCTCCACAAACTCCGGAGGAGGAGCACTCCTGGTATTAACACCCACTGCCCGGAGAATCAGATAATCCGACCAAGAATTCCACATGTAGCCTAATTTAGCAAAGTTATTATCAATCTCTTTGAAAGCAACTTTCACAGTGTGGATGACACGACGTGCTTCGAACTTTTGATTATCAAAGATACAATTGTTTCTCTGCATCCAAATGGCCCAGATGACCGTGATGATACCCGCTTTCCAGAAATTACCGATGAGGGGACTAAGTTTATACTGCCAAGCTACCACCAAAAAACTATGAATATCACTCTCTTGCAACCCTTGATTGAAATTGAACCACCCAAGGAACGTAACCCAAATATTCTTCACACGCTCACAATTCCAGAAAAGGTGATCCTGAGACTCACTTCCTTTTAAGCAAAGCAAACAAATGTTAGGCGTGATCATACCGTAGCGGATAAGGCGATCAAAAGTCGGCATTCTATTATGAAGAAGACGCCAACATATCAAGGAACGTCGAATCGGAACAAAGGATTCCCAAAGCCAAGAACCCCAAGACACCTTCGGAAAATGATGACAATGCTTGTTGAAGGCCAGCGCAGTAGTGACATTCCCGTGCAACGAGGGTTTCCAGAAACGCACATCTCCGTCAGTGCCCAGAGGAGTGAGCAAAATATCACACACTATCTCAGGAAAAGCATTAACAAAGGCTTGCGTGAAATGCCAGACCCCATCATAGAAGTAATCTGCCACCGATTGAGTAAGAAACGGAAGCATGAAATGTGGAATACCGCATTTATTCAAAAGATTATACCCAAGCCAGTCGTCATACCAGAACGAAGTAGAAACGCCATCACCAATATACGAGTACGAATCCGCCACCAAACCATCAATTTCCTCACGTAAGCTCATCCAGATAGTAGAAGCAGCCACCAGAGATTTACTACGCCCAAAGCGATCGAGATATCTATCTCTAATTAAATCATATCCGAACTCACGCCCACCAACCACCTTCCACGCCATTTTCATGAGATAGCTCTTATTCATGAGCTCGAACGACCTTACCCCGAGACCGCCCTCCTCCTTAATCGAGCAGACCCTTTTCCAACTCACAGAACAAGACGGCGTTTGCTTGATGTTGCCAGTCCAAAGAAAATTACGGCAGCACGCATCGAGCTCCTTAATAAGAGCTGTCGGCCATCTATAAACCATCATGGAGTGCGTCAGGGAGCTTTGGATAACCGACCTGATCAGGCACATCCTCCCAGCCATCAACAACTGTAATCCCTTCCATCTCGCGAACTTGTTGATCACACGATCATGTATCGGTCGAAGATATGAAGCACGCACACGGCCCTTAAAGATAGGAACCCCAAGGTAAGAAATCGGAAAATTGCCTTGAGAAAACCTCAATATGCTCCGTATAGCCCTGCAGGTCTGAGATGGAACTTTGCTAGTAAAAAAAATTTGCGACTTATCCTGGCTAACAATTTGATCAGAAATTTGACCATAATACTCCATAATTTTCTGAATGGTATGAGCGTTCGTGACCGTGGCATGACAGAAAACCAGAATATCATCCGCATATAAAAGATGAGTGGGAAAATTAATTCCCTGTCTCATTTGCATCGGTGTAAGGGTGCCCGCGCTAACACAATTTGCAAAGAGCCTACCAAGAACATCCTCGGCGATTCCAAAAAGAATCGGAGAAAGAGGATCGCCCTGACGAACACCCCTTGAACACGCAAAATAGCCTTTAAGCTGACCATTGTACAGAATAGAAATCCTAGCCGAATGAAGAAGAATCTCAATCCAACTAATGAACTTTGGATCATAGCCAGCAACACGAAGAACGTTAAGCGGAAAGTCCCAGTTAAGAGTATCAAAAGCTTTTTTGATGTCAATCTTGCAAGCCATGTTTTGACCACGGCTCGTACGATGCATACAGTTCACTCCTTCCGACCCAATCAGAATACAATCGTGAATGGAACGGCCGCTAATAAAACCAAACTGATGACGGGAAACATAAACAGCAGCAACCTGACTCAGTCTAGATGCCAACACCTTAGTAATAATCTTGTAAAGAATGTTGGACAAAACAATCGGTCTCAGATCCGAGACCGAATTGACGACATCTTTCTTAGGGATCAACACCAAGGTATTAGAATTACAGCCTTGAGGAAGATATGAATTCCTGAAAAAAGCTTGAACAGCACACCAAATATCCACTTTAATAATCGACCAACAATGCTGAAAGAACTTACCCGAGAAACCATCTGGCCCTGGTGAGCTGTTCGGCTCCATCTGAAAAACCACAGCAGAAATTTCCTCTTCATCCGGCAAACGAATGAGCGAATTATTATAACGATTTTCAACCATCTCCTCAATAACCGCCTCCACTGCCGTAATATCAGTATTAGTATGGCTGCTAGTCGAAAACAAAGAAGAGAAAAAATCCACGATATGATCTCCAATAGCCGTCTGATCATAATTCATAACACCATTGATCTCCATGTGAGAAACGATGTGAGGTTTACGACGAAACCTAAGCATTGCATGAAAGAACTTCGTGTTCCTGTCTCCGTCTTGAAGCCAAGACACCCGACTTTTTTGCTGTAAAAGCGAGCTCTGCCTGGAAAGCACAACGTTGATCTTAGCTTGGGCCTCCACTTCTTTATCAAAGAGATCCTTCGTGTAACCATCCCTGGCAATCTGATCTTGAATCTCCAAAAGCTCTTGTTGAGTATTCATGATACAAGAATCCACATTTCCAAAAACATTCCGATTCCACTCGCGAAGAACCTGCCGAAGACGCTTTAATTTATACATAACTTTAAAAATCGGGCAACCAATCTCGGTATCCTTATGCCAGGACCCTTTCACCGTATTGAGAAAATCCGGATGTAAGGTCCACATGTTAAGGAACTTAAAGAAACGATGGCGAGGAGGAGCATCCACCATGCAATGAAGAACAAGCGGCGAATGATCCGAGGTAATACGTGGAAGAGCTTGAACAAAAACCGAACTCCAGAGATTCGCAAAAGAGTCAGCATAAATCGCTCTATCCAGACGAGACTCCACATGGGTTGGCATAAATCTACGACCAGACCACGTATAATGCAGACCAACCGTAGGCGCCTCAATGAAACCGGAGGCTTCAATGAAATCACAGAACTCCGCACAAGAAGTAGAGTTAGGCATACAGTCACTACTTCTTTCATGGGCGCCTTTTACCGCATTAAAATCGCCAATAAAGACAACATTACCATCAATATGATCCAGAAGATCCAACCACAAACGACGTCTGCCAGCATACGTGTTAACGCCATGCACCACCGCGATTTTAAAATTCCACGTCGACCATCTGCAGTTCATGATAACCACCTGCTCCGAGGAGAAAATCACATCATGAGTAACAGAAGGATGAGAAAAAACCCAAATATTCGAACTCATGTTGTGTCTTGAATTTTGAAAACAAGGAATAAGATTCAGAGAACGCCAAAATCTTGAATAAGTCTTCTTGAGATTCGTCTTAGGCTCAATAATCCCAACAATCACAGGGGAGAAGGAGTCGCAATGCTCCTTTAAAACTCGTTTGGACTCGTCCGTAAGGCCCCGGACATTCCATACGAGGACATTCATCATAAAGACTGTGAATTCGTGTTCGGGTTTTCACCCGATTCCACTTCAGCTGCCCAACTCTTGGCCGCCACATTATTCAGGGCTCTATCATTCTTCGAGCTCCCTGACGTAATAATGAAATCTCGAGGTTTATCTCCTGCTTCCCAAGCTTTGTAAAGTTTATTTTTGATGAAATCTTCAGCCTGTTGGTTAGGTTGCTGGTTAGGTTGCTGCTCCACCGACTTTCGGAGACGACTCTTGATACTATCTTCCCCACGAATCATCGGTTTCTTTGCCGCCAAATCTTTCGGCGGTCTCCCCCTTTTTTTCACCTGCGCCTCCGCCTCACAATTCCTGAAAGTTTCCACTATCCGCTGAGCTTTGATAGCGCTTTCCATCATCCTTTCCTGTTTCTCCCAATTTTTATCCTGATTGTCCGAACTTTCAAAAATAACGATCTGTTGTAAATTTGCTTCAGGCAGTGTATTGCCAACATCCGACTGCCCATCAGACTCGTCTCCCCAATCTCTCTCTTCCATAACCGGCATAGTGATCGCCTGTAAGATATCCGGACCCGATGTCAATCTATCTCCATTGACATCCTCAAAATCAATATTCCTATCAATTAAAGCCAACGACTGATTGTGGTTCTTTGTTCCCCGCGGTGTCTGAATCTGCTCTTCTTCAACAGCAACCTGTTCCAAAACCCCCAACTGATTTATAATCTGCTCTTCTTCGACAGCCACCTGTTCCAAAACCCCAAACTGATTTTCAGTGATAATCTGCGGTCTGTGAGCTTGGGCAGTACTATTCTGGTCCCAAGATTTAGGCTTCCAGTTAGGTGCCCTAACATCCTTGGCAGCTCCCTTATTAATTATTTCATTGTCTTTACCCAGCGGCATGTCTTTGGCCTTCCCCTTCCTGCTGTCCTCCTTGTAATTGTTCTTCATTCTATTGCAGTTATCAATAGAATGTCCAGTGATCTTACACTTAGAGCAGAAGGCCGGGAGTTGTTCGAATTCAAATTCGACGTGAAAGGAACGTTCTTCCCCATCAACCAGCAAAGCCTCCGGAAGAGGACGCGAGAGATCAATTTCCAACAAAATTCTAGCATAATGACCAGCCGCACCACGTGCAGAAGCCCCATCAACTTTAATAGGCGATCCCATCGCCCTTCCAATACCCGTAATGACATCCAGAGTCCAAAATTCTAAGGGCAAATAATAAATGCGCATCCAAACTTCACAAAGTGAGGAAATTTCTTTATAGGGATCGAAGAATCTTACCCATTCGCGTAATCGCATGGTTCCGAAAGGTAACTCCCAAGAGGTGCTTTTCTGAACTAACGCCTTGTCTTCAGCGGTATTAAATTTAATAGTGTAGAAGCTCTTTCCCATGGGGATGATTTGCCAATCATTGTCAAAATTCCAAGCCACCTGAAGATCACGTTTAAGATCCGTGAGGAGACGCGGCTTCTCTCCTTTCCTAAGAAGAAGACGACCAATTAAAGCATGCTCAAATTGATTTATCTTGGGCAGCAGATGCTCTTTTGGCACCCTAAGCGTTGGTATTTCACCAGAGAAATCCGGTTGCAGCGAAGTGAAGCGATGAACAAGCACATCCGGCGTACGTTCAATTTGTCGGGGTCTCCTCAGAAGCGAAGCAAAAGAAGTGGTGCTCGGCCGATGAAGCTCTGTCGCCGATGCATTCTTAGTATTGTTTTCATTGATCAAATTCGGAACCCTAGTATTGGATGTCGTCGGCGTAGATTCCTCAGCCACACCCTTAGTAGATTCAGCAGCAAATTTCTCTTTGTCGTGACATTCTCCATGGCTATGACTAGAGAAATTATTGGAAACTTTCGGCAGATTCTGCCCTGACTTATCAACCATTATCGACAACTGTTGTTGGTTGATTTGCATGGTTGGCGTCGATGACTTGCTCGTCGACGTTGGCGGCATCGGTTGGTCGTTCGACGGCGTGCCGGCGATCTCAGCAAAGAAATCCATTTTCCTGAAGGGAGCGGACCTTCACCAATGGCTGCAGGGCGGAGGCGGAGGTGGCGAACGCCGGGTGGCGGAGCCACCAGATCGGGCCACCAGAAACACCAGCCAACACCCACCAGAACGTGTATACCTTCGACGGGATCCGAGGGCGAGCAGCGTCTGCAACCCTCTCTGCGCCTGCGTCCAGAGCTTTTGCGGTCGCCGGATCCAGCAGCCCGCCTCAATCAGAGGGCGAGCAGCGTCTGCAACCTGGGTCGTCTGGACGGACGAGCTGCGCAGAACTCTTCGCCGGACGCTGCTGAAGCCACCGAACTCCTGGAAGCCACCACTGCTGATGCTGCTTGCTGCACCGGATGACTGATCTTCGTCGATCTGGTGGCAGCGGCAGACCGGAGAGAGATGGCGAGCGTGGCTACGCGCAACCGGAGAAGGCGGGGCGCAGCGTTGACTGCGATTTCTCACCGGAGAGCCGCGCTGCTGCTGCTCCTCTTCGACCAGGAGGCCGACGCTGCTGTGCTGCACCGAACGCGTGATCTTCGCCGGTCGTCGGTGGTGGCGGCAGACCTGAGATCGGCGAGCTCTCTCAACTGCTGCTGGATCGGCGATGAGGCGGATTGGCGATGAGGCTGGATCTCTCTGCTGGATCGGCGATACTGCTGCTGGATCTCTCTCCAGCCTCTCCGCCACGCCGAGCTCCGGACTGGAGGCGCTGCTGGAAAGTCTTCGATGAATAGTAGAGTTCAAGAGATGAGCTGCCCTATGTGTTTGGATAAATGAATAACACTACTTATGAATGACACTGTTAATACATCGAATTAACACTATGTGCTTTGTAAATGACACTATCATTTATTCAAAATGAAACTATGTTACTTGTTAAGTGACACTATTAATACATCGAATCAACACTATAACTTTGCAAATGACAATTCCTATAATTTATACTATTCAAAAATATAAATGACACTACTTGTAATAATTGACATTATAACGTTGTAAATGATACATTTAATAATTGAAACTATTCGGATATACAGATGAAACTACTTATAATAATTGACATTATAATATTGTAAATGACATTTTCTATAATTGACACTATTCGTAAATATAAATGACACTACTTGTCAAGTCACACTATTAATACATTGAATTGACACTATGTGATTTTGAAATTGACACTATAATATTTTAAATGATATTTGAAATGACACTTTAAGATTTAGAATGACACATAGTGTCGTTTTGAAATCTTGTAATCTCATTTTGAATTGTTATAGTGTCATTTGAAGTCTTGTAGTGTCATTTCAATTGTTGAAGTTTCATTTGAAATGTCATAGTGTCATTTGAAATCTTGTAGTGTCATTTCAATTGTTGAAGTTTCATTTGAAATGTCATAATGTCATTTGAAATCTTGTAGTATCCTTGGAAATGTCATAGTGTCATTTGAAATGTCATAGTGTTATTTGAAATCTTCTAGTGTCATTCAATTATTGAAGTTTCATTTCAATTTTGTCCCCCCAGGCTCCAGAGCGGAGGCTCCAGTGCGGAGGCTACAGAGCTGACCGCCAGAGCTGACCCCCAGGCTCCTGAGCGGAGGCTCCAGTTCGGAGGCTCCAGAGCGGAGGCTACAGAGCTGACCGCCAGAGCTGACCCCCAGGCTACAGAGCTGATCGCCTTATCTGACCGCCAGAGCTCCAGAGCGGAGGCTACAGAGCTGACCGCCAGACTATAAATTTTAAATGACACTTTAATAATTTGAATGACACTAGTAGATTTCAAATGATACTATAACACTTGAAATGACACTACTACATCATTTGAAATGTCATAGTGTCATTCAAATTATTAAAGTGTCATTTCAATTGTTGAAGTGTCATTGCAAATTTCAAAGTGTCATTTGAATCCTTCAAGTGTCATTTGATGTGTTGAAGTGTCATTTCAAATGTCATAGTGTCCTTTGAAATGTCATAATGTCATTTGAAGTGTCATTTCAATTATTGAAGTGTCATTGTTAATTGTTGAAGTGTTGAAGTGTCATTTCAATTCTTCAAGTGTCATTTCAATTCTTCAAGTGTCGTTTGAAGTGTTGAAGTATCATTGTCAATTGTTAAAGTGTTAAACTGTCATTTCAATTCTTCAAGTGTCATTTAAGTGTTGAAGTGTCATTTGAAGTGCTGAAGTGTCATTTCAATTCTTCAAGTGTCATCTGAAGTGTTGAAGTCTCATTTGAAGTGTTGAAGTGTCATTTCAATTCTTCAAGTGTCATTTGAAGTGTTAAAGTGTCATTTCAAATATTAAAATATTAAATGACACTACTATATTTCAAATGACACTACAAGCTTTCAAAACACACTTTAACATTTCAAAAGACACTTTAAGATTTTGAATGACACTTAGACATTTCGAATGACACTACAAGATTTCAAAAGACACTTTAACATTTCAAAAGACACTTTAAGATTTAGAATGACACTACAATATTTCAAAAGGCACTACAAGATTTCAAATGACGCTTTAACATTTTGAATGACACTACAAGATTTCAAATGACAATTTAATAATTTGAATGACACTACTAGATTTCAAATGACACTATAACATTTGAAATGACACTACAATATTTGAAATGACACTATAACATTTCACATGACTCATTAACAATTCAAAAGAAACTATAAAATATCAAATGATACTACTATATTTCATTTGAATGTTGTAGTGTCATTTGAATGTCATAGTGTCATTTTTAAATCTTATAATGTCGTTTGAAATCTTGTAGTCTCATTTTAAATTGTTATAGTGTTATTTGAAATCTTTTAGTGTCATTTGAAATCTTATGGTGTCAGTTGAAATCCCATAGTGTCATTTGAAATGTAATAGTGTTATTTGAATTCTTCAAGTGGAGTTTAGGGTTTAGGGTTTTAGGTTTAGGGTTTAGGTTTCAGGTTTAGGGTTTAGGGTGTAGGATTTAGGGTTTCAAGTTCAGGGTTTCAGGGTTTAGGTTTCAGGTTTAGAGTTTAGGGCTTAGGGTTTAAGATTTAGGGTTGCAGGTTTAGGGTTTTAAGTTTAGGGTTTAAGGTTTAGGTTTCAGGTTTAGAGTTTAGGTTTCAGGTTTAGGTTTTGAGTTTAGGGTTTAGGTTTCAGGTTTAGGGTTTAGGATTTAGGGTTTAAGGTTTAAGTTGAATAGTTAAAGTGTTATTTGAATTTCTCGAGTGTCATTTGAATTTGAGGTTTAGGGTTTTAGGTTTAGAGTTTAGGTTTTAGGTTTAGGGTTTAGGTTTTAGGTTTCAAGTTTAGGGTTTAAGGTTTAGGTTTCAGGTTTAGGGTTTAGGGTTTAGGATTTAGGGTTTCAGGTTTAGGGTTTAGGGTTTAGGGTTTAGGATTTAGGGTTTTAGGTTTATGGTTTAATTTTCAGGTTTAGGGTTTAGGATTTAGGGTTTGAGGTTTAAGGTTTAGGTTTCAAGTTTAGAGTTTATGTTTCAGGTTTAGGGTTTAGGTTTCATTTGTATGTCGGAGTAGTGTAATTTGAAATTTCAATATTTTATTTCAAATATTATAGTGTCATTTGAAATGTTAAAGTGTCATTTCAAATATTAAAATATTATAGTATCATTAGTATGTTGGAGTGTCATTTGAAATCTTATAGTGTAATTTGAAATTTTGTAGTGCCATTTGTTTGTCGGAATAGAGTCATTTGAAATCTTATAGTGTCATTCGAAATCTTGTAGTGTCATTTGAAATCTTATCGTGTCATTTGAAATCTTGTAGTGTCATTTGATATGTAGTGTCCTTTGAAATCTTGTAGTGTCATTTCAATTGTTGAAATTTTATAGTGTCGTTTGTATGTCGGAATAGTGTCATTTGAAATCTTGTAGTGTCATTTGAAATGTTAAAGTATTATTTGAAATCTTGTAGTGTCATTTGTTTGGCGGAGTAGTGTCATTTGAAATGTTATAGCGTGTTTTATTTTTCGGAGTAGTGTCATTTGTTTGTCGGAGTAGTGTCATTTGAAATCTTATAGTGTCATTTGAAATATTATAGTGTCATTTATATGTCGTAGTAGTGTCATTTGAAATATTATAGTGTCATTTCAAATCTTGTAGTGTCATTTTTTTGTCGGAGTAGTGTCATTTAAAATGTTATAGTTTCATATGAAATCTTGTAGTGTCATTTGAAATCTTGTAGTGTCATTTGTTTGTCGAAGTAGTGTCATTCGAAATCTCATAGTGTCATTTAAAATCTCGTAGTGTCATTTGAAATGTTATAAGGTCATTTGTATGTTAGAGTAGTGTCATTTAAAATGTGATCAATGTGTCATTCGAAAACTTGTAATGTCATTTGAAATGTTATAGTGTCATTTGAATCAAAAGTGTCATTTGATGCCCTCTCACTACGACGTGGCACTATTGCAGATTCAGTATCGACAGCTTGTGCGTTTTCTGATGAGACTTGGGGTACTACATCTTGCACAATTGGCTGAGTTGGTTGACTTGTCGTGCCAATGTCTTTGACCTCACCGAGGATGATTTCGCTCCTACTTTTGTGGTTATTTACATAGTCCTCTTCCAAGAATCTTGCGTTAGTGCTAATAACGACTTTCTGATCCTTAGTCTGGTCCTCTCTTGCATTTGTATACCCATTTGCAGCCAATGACCTCACGACCAACAGGTAGCAAACATTTCTCGTATACATCCATGGCAGTTATGGATTCATATTCAGAAACCATACATGCTTCCCATTCAAGAGCATCTGGATCTGCTAGTGCTTCTGAGTAAGTCCAGGGATCTTCTTCGACAAGCCCATCATCAACTGAATCCGTAGATTCATTGACAAACGCATATGTCATTTTAAATGTTAAAATGTTCATTTGTTTGTCGAAGTAGTGTCATTTGAAATTTTATAGTGTCATTTGAAATCTTAATAGTGTCATTTGAAATCTTATAGTTTTATTTGAAATCTTGTAGTCTCATTTAAGGTTAAAAAAATGACACTTTAAGGTTGAAAATTGATATTATTTTTCTTAATAAATGACACTCTATTAATATTTAAATTACACTTCTAATATGTCTAAACAACACAATTCGAAATTGTAGAGAATGTTTATATTTAAATGATACTATTTTTGTTAGTAAATGACACTAGTAATGACACTAGTCAATGACACTTTTAATAAATCTATATAACATTTTAAATGACACTTCTAATGTATTTAAATGACACCATTCGAAATTGTAGAGAATGTTAAAAAAATGACACTTTAAGGTTGAAAATTAATATTATTTTGCTTAATAAATGACACTCTATTAATATTTAAATTACACTTCTAATATATCTAAATGACACCATTCGAAATTGTAGAGAATGTTAAAAAAAATGACACTTTAAGGTTGAAAATTGATATTATTTTTCTTAATAAATGACACTCTATTAATATTTAAATTACACTTCTAATATATCTAAATGACACCATTCAAAATTGTAGTGAATGTTAAAAAAAAAGTTAATAAATCTATATAACATTTTAAATGACACTTTAAGGTTGAAAATTGATACATTTTTCTTAATAAAGGACACTCTATTGATATTTAAATTACACTTCTAACATATCTAAATGACACCATTCAAAATTGTAGAGAACGTAAAAAAAAATAAGCCATTCAAAATTGTAGAGAATGTAAAAAAAATAAGTGTAGGCGCACTGGGATTCGAAATGAAACGAATAATGAAACAAAATGAAACGAATAATAAAATAAACCCAACAAAAATTTTGTTCCTATTGGGTTTCGAACCCAAAGACCCACCCCCCACTTACACAACTACCTGCATCTAAACCAACTGAGCTAAGAGCTCTATTGGTAGTTAATGCATTAACAGTTATATATATAGTGAATAAAGTCTTTGTATTTTTAAAAAAAATATATATGAGATGGATCCGGATCCGGGTCCGACCCGACCCAGACCCGCGTTCACAGAATGCACGCACAAATAAAGCAGCGCTCACGTAAGTCTTTCTCTTTATTTTAAGCTTATACTCCCTCCGTTCGCCAAGATTATGTCGCAATTACTATATCGGGCGTCCGTCAAGATTATGTCACTTTCCTTTTATGGCAATGGTTCTATCATCTTCTTTAATATTTTATCCTTACTAACACTCTTTATTTACAAAAAAACCACTCAAAATTCAATCTCAATCACTCATCTCATAAAGTGGTGGGACCCTTTCTCGGTTTCTCCACTACATCAAAATCATCACCAATTTTATTAAATCTCGTGCCCAAGCAAATTGCCATAATCTTGGCGGACGGAGGGAGTAATTAGTAGGGCCCACACAGAATTATTGTTTTTATGTAAAAAATAGGAGATCTGGTGTATGCATTTATAAAATCGAGATCCTAAAATTAAATAGGGAAGCTCTAAGAAGGAATATAGGAGCATAATTTTGAGATTTTTGCTGGGAGTGCTCTTAATTTGGGATTTTACGTGACGTCTCCTATAATTTTTTAATTATATTATCTTAAAATTCTTATATTGTGCATTTTAAATTTTGATAGTTTTAAAAATTTTGAATCTCACCTCAAATTTTTAGTGGCTATCACAGACTGAAAAAACTATATAAAAGAATGAAAATATGCAGTTATATGACCATTTTGAACAAGTAAATATAAATTTTGGCCACTAATTTGAAAAACATAAAATCTGGCCATATTTTACGCGTTCTACCCAAACTACCCTTTTACCCGTCGGTCACGCCTATTTGTGTTGCACGAATGGTATACCAGTGACTATATCAGTGCTTGCCAATAGTGTCATATACTTGTGTTGATACACTGTCTTGTCTAATATAGATGGGTACAATCATATGGCAAATTTGAACACTTCTCCGTAGGGTTTAGATGCTCCATTTAGGATTTAGATTCCTCATTTAGGGTTTAATCATCGAATGATACTTTTGGCACTAATATTACCATTTGTGCCAAAAGTACCAATTTACTTGATTTTTTTTATATATAATTTATGTTGGTACTTTTGGCACTAATATTGTCATTTGTGCCAAAAGTACCAATTTATTTGATTTTTTTTTTTTTTTGCTTTCTGTATGTACTTTTGGCACTAATATTGTCATTTATGTCAAAAGTACCAATTTACTTGGGGTTTTTTTTTTTTATTACTCCCTCTGTCCCAAACGAAATGTCCTGTTTCTTTTGGGCACGGTTATTAAGGAGCAAGTTAATTAGAATATAAGTGGTGTTGTGTAAAGTTAAAAATTTAGTGGGTCCTACAATAAAGCACTTAATTAGACACTTTATTATCCCTTATTTTTTCCCAAAAAGGAAACAAACTCACGCGCAAACTTGAATTTGGTCCGCCCTAATTAAGAGCAAAACAGTCATAAAACGTAAAAAGGGCCAAAATTTGTCTTTTTTAGATGGGTGACCAAATATTGAATTTTATTACTCAATATGATTATCTCACAAGTTGACTCTAAAAGAATTATGTATATCTCCAATTCCACATTAAATTTTTATGAATCTTGATCAAATGAAAAATTATATAAAATGAGATTCATATTCTTCACGTTCTAATAAAAAAATTATTTTTAATTGTTGAGTCGACCTCAGTAACACATGCACCTTATATTATTTTTTTAATAGGAGAATGCATTTTTAAAAATGTTTATACGAGTATACCTCTGAAAAACATATCATTTAACTAATACAAATATTTTGTAAACATCTTAAGAATTTTTTAATTCAGCTATCTAAGAAAAATCGAACACCTAAAAATGAGACATTAATGTGAACCGGAAGTATCTTAGGCTGTGTGGAAGTTGCTTTGGAGGTAAGAGTTATCTTGTAGAAACAATACATTCTCGCGGTCATATTGAAGAAGGAAACACAAATTTTAACCAATGATTTAAAAAATATAAAATCTGGCTATTTTTTATATTTTAAGACTATTTTGCCCTTAATTAGGGTGGAACAGATTCGGATTTGTGCGCGGGTACACATGGCACTATTGCCAAAAGTGCCAAAAGAAAAAAAAATTCAAGTAAATTGGTACACTTGGCACTATTAGTGCCAATGGTGCCATATATGCATGAATGGTACTATTGACCATATTAGTGTCAATAGTGTTATATACTTGTGTCGAATGGTACATTAATGGTCATTTCATATCATGCGTTCCAACATTTGGAGTATTTGTACTAATGGTCATAGGTGCTAGTGCTACAAAAATTAGAAATAACATGAAATGCCACAAATTTGAAATAGCACAAATTCAAAACAACATGTTATTCGTTTTCTTCATTAATTTACAATAAATTCAACTACAAAATGCAAGTACACATCTTACAAAATAACACAAAATAAAACGAAATCACACAAAATTATTCGTCGATACATGGTCGACATGTACATTAAAAACGGCTTATCCCCCAAGAGGAAACAAAATCCATCAACTTATGCAGAACTTGGTGCGAATTGTGCGAAATGACTCGTACCGGGCATATTTTCAATGGATCCCTACTGTTCTAAGAATGGATGGTACCAATAGGTTGATTTGGACTATCTATTCGTTTGACTGTCGAGATATTGGTACAGATGAAATTAATGTAGAATGTAATTATGTTTTTATCTGTAATCTCATAAAAAATTAATATATATAGATGATAATTATTACTCCATCCGTCCCCTAAATAACTTCATATATTTCTTTTTTGGGACCTCCTTCAAATAATTTTGTATTCATTTTTGGACATTACCGAACTATTAATAATACTTTATTTATTCTTACCTTTCACCATTTCCAATACTAATTATATCACATTTTACCACTTTTAATACTAATTATAACATCTTTTCTCCACTATCAATACACTTACAGCATATTAGTTAAGTTAATACAGAGTAGTAAAGAGTTTGGTATTCTATAACACTTATGCGGATGGCCCTGCGATATGTGAAGGCCCTGAGCTAAAAATTCGGATTACACAGGATAATTAATAATGTCTCCTCCCTCGGATTAAGCAGGATAATTAATACAGCCCTGCAATTGTGTCCATTTTTAAGCTTATCTAACCTAGAAATATTGTAATACCCCGCCCATTAATATTAAGTTTAGAATAATTTTTGAACTTAGATTTAAGATGATTCACGCCGGATTGAGAAAAAGAAATCATTTTAATTCCAACAAAAATGATTTACAAAAGCATTTGTAAATTTAGTAATTAAATTTATATGCTTTGCATATTTATTTAATTAAGCATTCAAGCATTTTTATGAGTGAGCTTTAATTTCATGTTGGGCCTTATGTTTTATTCACATTTGAGTGCATAAATGAAAGCCCAACCCATCATCTTCCATCAAAGCCCAACCCACCTCTTTCCTTGATATTTTCGACCACCACCACCGCCTCACTGCTCTCTCTCTCTTCAATATATATATCTCCTTCGCTGCACTCCGATCTTTCTCTTCTCATTCACTCACTTCTCTCTCGTTTTCTCCCGGACTGAGCTTCGATCACTGAACTCCAAGAACAGCAACCAACGATTCACCCAACAAATCCAAGCCAAGGTTTCACCTTTAAAATCCCCTGCTTCTTTACTTCACTTTTCGTCCAATAATTCAAAATGCATGTTCATGTATTTGTGTGTTTATATGTGTTTTAGCTTCATAACTGTTAAATGAATAAGGAAAGGTAGAGTCATGAACTGTGCTGCTTTAGTTTCGAAGTCTTGAGCATGTTTAATGAAGGAGTTAAGGTTGGTTCGAACCATAGCAAGGGAACCCAAGAGGGCAGCCCGACTATGTTCTTCGTCGTCGCCACTTGTTCTTCGATTTTTGATAATCGATGTAACTTGTGTTTGTGTTTTAGGAGCATGCTAGGTTTGTTCTTTGTTTATCATTGTTTTTACCAAGCATGATAGATTGTAGGTTGTACAAATGGTTGTGCTGTGCGTGAACTTAGAAATGCATATTAGGGTTTTCTTGAGTTTTGTGTTCTAAGTTTGAAGTTGAGCATGATAAGTTAAGTTTAAGGTTTTGAGGAATGTTAGATCGAGAGAGAAGCATGAGTGTTGTTTTTGTTGAGTTGGTGCGTGAAGTCCAGCTCTGGCGTTCCAGCGGGTTCGTTCTAGCTCTGGCGTTCCAGCGGGTTCGTTCCAGCTCTGGCGTTCCAGCGGGTTCGTTCCAGCTCTGGCATGCGGATTCCTCTGGCAGTTGATTCCTCTGGCGAGTGATTCCTCTGGCGAGTGATTCCTCTGTCAGTTGTTTCCTCTGGCGAGTGATTCCTCTGGCGAGTGATTCCTCTGGCGTCGATTCCTCTGGCAGCGATTCCTCTGGCATCGATTCCTCTGGCGCCGATTTCTCTGGCGGGCAAGTTAGCTCTGACTGCCAAATCAGCGCCGACAGGGCAGTTGAGTTATGTGTAAATGTTAGAGTTTGCATGAACTTAAGGCTGCTGTTCGTGTTCAGTTTCTGGAGTCATGCATTGCATCATGTTTTAATTGGTTTTTATAATTTCTATTACAAGAGAATGACGAGTAAGAATATTGTTGGTGTTCTTAACTCAAGAGAAATGTTTTCAATTTCTTATTCATTAAATTTTGAAAACCCGGCTAAGTGAATCATAGGATGATGAGCACTACACCACGACTTAAGATTTAATTCATGAGACCTATTAAGAATAGATTTCTTGTAGGCTTGAACGTCAGGAGGATTAGCACTGCTATTCCGATTCAGAGTTTAGTTAAACGACAGGCTTTGCCTAAACAGGTGGGCTTACTTTCCAAATGTATAAAGTATGATTGAGTTATTAAGCTCTAAATGTTTCAATGAAATGCAAATTATTTATTCAATGAAATGCAAACTGTTTATCCAATAAAATGTTTATGTGCACTCTGCTCTGTTTAAGGCTCGCAATTCATGGATCGATCGAGGTTCTCTTATGGCCTAACACGTTATTTGAGAATTGTGTACACTTGTTAGTTGTTTCGGTGGGTTGATCTCCATCGGGCACTAATTCATGTAAGAGACGTTATAAGGGTGCTTGGCTGGATGTGTTCCGGAGCATGTATCATGTAAGGCCTGCCTGGGTAGCGTCCCGAGGTCAATTCAACTTGTCTGAGTTACGTCCTCAGGGCAAGTGCAATGGGATAAATGGATCCGTCGGTGGCTAAAAGGTCCGGGATCACAGCGAGTCACGGAAAGGGAGTGTGACATGTGCGCACAAATGAAAATTATTTTAACATGTTTAGAAGTTATTTAAAACATTCTAAGTCATGCCAAGTATGATTGGATAAACTGTTCTTTACAAAAATATGAAATGTTTATGAAAATGCATGCCCACTGAGTACTTTAGTACTTAGCCCAAAAATACTTTCAAATGTTTTCAGGTTGGCTGGCTGGTGCTGACGGGGCGGAGCTGAGGCTAGGGTTCAACTTCCTATTAAGACTTCCGCTGTAGCACTCAATAATATCTAGTCTTTTGTTTTCCCTAACTTAAGGCTTTCATATTAAATTTCAAATGATATCCCTGATTAAGTTTAGACTCTAAACTCCTAGATTTATGCTAATGAATGTTGGTTGTCAGAAGCATGAAACAAAGCTTGTGATCCAAAGGGGACTAGCCCGACTTGTCTTATTCGGGTTTTAACAAGGTTGTTCCTTGTTTATTTCTATGATTTTAGTCGCACCTCGATTGTATTTATTCATTCAAGAATTGGGGTGTGACAAATATGGATACCAAACGAAAATCATGATTAATTAACCATAATAGCAAACAACTAACCAATATTAGTAACACATATTTATCCACGCTAATAATCTAGTTTACTAACTATACTGACTAATCCCTTACCCAAAACCAAACACACCTTTAACATCTTTTCCTTAGACAATGAAGCACGGTCTGTTGGTAAGACGCTTCACCTCCAACCAATAGGTCAGGGGTTCGAGTCACCTAAAAGACTAGAGTGTAAGCGTGTTTTTCCTTTCTTAATTTGGGTCGGTGTAACAATTTTTTTTTAAATAATTTTTCCTTAAAACCCGTGTCGTCTCATACTAGGAAGTTATTTAGGGGATGGAGGGAGTATATATAAAAATAACTAAATATAGCAATATTAGAAAATTAAGATAAATACTAAAAAACTTGATTAAATATAGTAATGCCAAGTACATAGGATTAATCTGTTTTCATACTCCCTTCATACCATTAATAATGACTTTTCTTTCTTTTTTCGTGTGTTTCATTAATAATGATTCCTTCGAAAAAGGAAATTTCTATCTTTCACCAAAAGTCGTGGCTTCACCACTATCCATTATTTTTATCTTTTAATTGTTTTTTTTTTTTTTTTATTATTGTAGCCAAAAGTAGGGAGTCATACTTAGTGGTACGAAGAAAGTATGTTATAATGATTTCGACTCTAGCTCCCTTTTAAGCTGATTCTTACTGTATCAGCAATTCAGCATGCATAATTAGTGGATTGACACAATAATTTATTTAATCAACTAATAAATTTTTAGGGGTTTGCGTAAGAGAATAAAACTTTGTATCAATATAGATGCACGACTTAATTCATATCGGAGTCTAAATAAAACTTAACACTATCAAATAATATAGTGTATGTCCCGAAGGGGACACCAAGCGGTGCGAACTCTTATCTACGAATAGTGAGGTTGAGGGATCAAACTCCACCGCTCCCCCACTTCCAAATGTAAAAAAATATATATATAGTGTATATATTTTCACATGATCGGTTTAAATTTGAATATGAGTCATCTGATGAATAAGGTCATCAGATCAAATAACGGTCCTTTTTTTTAAAGGATGCAGTCTCGTTATTTATTTAAATAACCCGATTACACAATTTGAATGAATCCAAAATTGTGTAATTAAGAAGAACAACAAAAATATGAGAATGATGAGAAGCAAGCGGCGACGGAGCAACAACGCACTGTGAGTTTCTTCTCAGCGCGCGCCATACCTCATCGGCGAGTCCACATCAAGATAAAGAAATATCACGAGACAGCTAGCCGTCAACATAATCGAGCATCGTTGACTCCTTAATTAAAAAGAGGTCGAAACGGTTCAAGATAACAAGAATTCATGATGCCTCTCTCCGCCTTCATACACGGCCTCGGTTGGCGACGGGCCGGGGGATTGCCGGCTGTCACAGAGGGTGGTGTCGAACACGTAGACGTACCTGGGTCGGTACGTTCAATTCCTAAAAATAGTTTTTGTTTGCCATTTTGATATGTTCACAAAAATTAGCCTAGCTTTTTTATTTATATATACACTATCGCATAATATACTATGTTTAATATATCAACTTATTTACCTATTACAATATATGTTGCGTTTTTCTGTACATTCATATATAATACAATTAATTAATTAATTATTTTTAACAATACTATCCCTAATGTGTGATCATTTTTTTCCCTCACAATACATTAAACCACTTTATTTAAATTCGTATTATCCTCTTCTATGGTCTAGGGACCCATGGAGTATGAATTAGTAATGTATTAAATGAGTGACTAATTTTTTATATTTTAATTCATTATTTAAAATGCATGGCTAGTATTGAAATAAGATATGAGTTCCACCTATATATAAATCTCACAATTATCATTCGAAGCAATACAAGCCTTATACAGCTCAACATTAGTTGATAGAATATTCTTTTTTCTTTTTTGTGTGCAAAATGGTTTTGGTTAAATCACACTTACAGCTCAATTACCTATTATAAAATAGCCTTATTTTACAAAATTTGATTTGCCTAATATGTCCCTATTTCTTAATCTATTTAAGGACAATAGTGTAATATCATATTATTATTATTATTATTATTATTATTATTATTATTATTATTATTATTATTATTATTATTATTATTATTATTATTATTATTATCATTATTATTATTATTATTATTATTATTATTATTATTATCTTTTTTTATTTATTGTCATAATAATGAACATAAAAGAATTCAACTCCAATCACAATTCTAAGCAATTAAGTTCGATTTTATCTATATTTATCACATATAAATCTATTATTTAAATCCAAGACTTATTAAATTTTTTAAACAAATTTACTATATAAATTCAATAAATTTATAAAGAAAAACTCGACGAAGTATGTTATTAAGTCCTACTAAAATCTAAATCTATATAGACAAAAAGATTCGAAAAATACATAAACACATTGAGGAAATACTTTTTAGTTAGATAAATACTAATACTTATCAAATAATAGTATTGTTATCCTTCTACGAAAATAAAATTAGTAAAGTTAAATTACATAAATAATTTTGTAACACCCCGTTTTTCCCTTACTAAGTTTAGAGTAATTTTGAACTTAGAAGTTAAGATGATTCACGCTGGAAAAAAAAATGAATTTACTTTAATTCTAACAAAAATGATTTTTGAAAGTTTATGTTATTTAAATTTTTATGCATCGCATATTTATTTAAATTGAGCATTTTATATTTACACGAGCTATTCATTTAGCAAACCCTGAAGAAATATTACAATCCCGATAATTTAATCCTGAGGGATTTTAATCATCTAATCCATCAACACTTCTCATCCATACCCTATGTTCCTACTAGCCATGGTAGGCTAAGCCATACTTCTTCAACACTCCAATACCTAGCTAAATTAGAGCCCATGCTGAATACCTACCCCTCACATCTCCATAGCAGCCATGCCTCCATGTAGGCTAGACCTCCCCTAACACTTAACATCACATACCCTCAAAGACCTCTTGCACACTTCACACCATTGGACAAATTCAAAGTTTACTACAACCAAAATCTTCTTTCTTTCGTTCACACAAATCATCCTTACAAGAAAAAGAACTCAAGCTTAAGAGATTACAACAGCCAAAACTATTCAAGGTTTAACTCTTTGAACTCCATTATTTGTGTTGCTGCATGTTTAAAGCATCCATTGTATGCTTCATACTTGAAACATTGGAACTTTTCCCAAACATAGAGACACAAACACACATCCATTGCATCATCCCATCGATATATATGCATATGTGTATTTCAATAGAGTAACATGATGTTTTATACATAAGAACAATGTGTGAATATATATATTTACATACAAGCATGAGTCTGTTTTTGAAAGAAAAGAAAGGTAGGATATGATTAGAAGCATGTTGATAAAAATTGGAGTCTTGAGTCATTGTTGGCCTTGTGGAGTGATTGCGGTGTTGAGTCGGGTCTAGAGTAGTTGGGCGGAGAACGGCGGCGGCCACGGGTTGCTGTCGCCGGGAGTTTTGAGAGAGAGCAGAGGGAGGCAGAGCTCCGGTGGCTACTGTGTTGCTTCCGAGTCGAGTCAGAGAGAGGAGTGTCGCGGATTGTGAGAGAGAGGAATGGGCTGGGAGAGAGTTGGAGGCGGCGTCGCCTGATCTACGGGCGGCGGCCGGAGATTCGAGGGAGAGGGGCGGACCGGCGGTGGCTGGCTTCAGCTGCGGTGGCCGTCGGGTTCTGCACAAATAGAAGGTGGGGCAGCGGCTGATCGCTGCTGAAATCATCGGAGGTCCGAAAGAGAGAGAGAACTGAGGGTGTCGTCGTTGCTTCGGCGAGCTCGGGCGGCGGCGGTTTTCGTTGGTGGAGGAGCGGATTTTGAGAAGCAGAGAGAGGGGTTTTGTGTGTGTGCGTCTGAGTGCGAGAGAAGGCGGATCAAGGGAGAGGGTGACCGGAGGCGGCGGCGCTTCGCCGTCGCCAAGAGGGGGACCGGAGGCGGTGCTCTTCGCCAGAGAAGAGGGTGGCGCCGCACCAAACTCTGGTGTGTTCGTGTGTTTGATAAAGGGGAAGAGGAAGAAAGATTAAGAGGAACTAGTATTATACCCGTGCTCCGCACGGCCCAATTATTTATACGTATTTATCATATATAATAACAGTAACATATAGAATTGTAAAAAGCAAAAAAAAAAGTGATACAAATCGCACAACATATATAATAAGAGTAGCATACCTGCACTTCGCACGACATGAATATTGATACGTATTTGTGAAGTATTGTAGCGGTACTATAGAATTGTAAAAAGAAAAACAAAAGTGATACAAAACATAATAGAAAGTGGTTAAACAAAACTAATCATGTACATTACATAATACAAAAAATAGGAATAAAAATAAAAAATAACTTTTATATCATACAATTCATATTAAAAGATAGTACAACACAAATATAATGATAGTACGACACAAATATATATTTAGAATTCTATTTCGCTACTTATAGTACTACATAAAATGACATATGTAAGCACTTTGACTCTACAAAATGATACACGGAAGAACTTTGATATTGTATCGAATATATATTTAGAATTATATTTTCTTTTATAAACTTAAAGCATTAAATAATTAAATAAGTAACTTATGTATTAAAAATATTTAAAAGACATAAAAAATCTGTGTGCATATAAGTAATTCTACATATGGACCAAAATCCATAGTTTTTTTTTTATTATTATTATTTTAATTTGGCCCACAACAAAATATGAAGGCCCAAGAGCAAGTAATTAATCGGACTAAAAGCATTAAATAAATATTGGTCTTATGAAAAAAAAAAAAGTTTTAGATTCTACATATTAATTTTTTTTATTATTTATTTAAATAATAAAAAAAGAAAAGTTTAGATTTTTTATGTATGTCATAAAATATAAAATAATTATTTTATATACATCATCCCACCGAACAATTTGTTATCTTGGTTATACCCGTGCTTCGCACGATCCAATTATTCATACGTATTTATCATATATAATAAGAGTAATATATAGAATTGTAAAAAAAAAAGTGATATAAAACATACCCGTGCTTCGCACGACATATATAATAAGAGTAACATACCCACGCTTCGCACGACATGAATATTCATACGTATTTGTGAAGTATAGTAGTGGTACATAATAAAAAATTAATCATGTATATTACATAATACAAAAAATAGGAATTAAAATAATAAATGACTTTCATATCATACAGTTCATATTAAAACATGTATTACAGTTCATATTAAATAGGGTTATTAGCCTGTAAATACATGAACTTTTTATATTTTCTGAAATTTAACATGACTTTTATTTTTAGCCCATAAATATACGAACTTATCATTTTTTCTGATTTTTGACATCGATATGAAAAAACTCTATTTATTGTTGAGGCGGAGGCCGGAATATATGATGTGGACTACGAAATATGCACTTGAATAGAATAATTTGATTCATTATTTTGATTTGAGAGTGAATGACATGGTATCCCGACCTTCACGTTAATAGTAAATTAGAATTTTTTCTTGTCGATGTCAAAAATCAGAAAAAATGCTAAGTTCGTGTATTTGTGGGCTAAAAATAAAAGTCATGTTAAATTTCAAAAAATATAAAAAGTTCGTGTATTTACAGGCTAATAACCCTATTAAATAAGTAACTTATGTATTAAAAATACATAAAAAAATCTATGTGCATAAAGTAATTCTATGTATGGACCAAAAACCATAGTTTATTATTATTATTATTATTATTATTATTATTATTATTATTATTATTATTATTATTATTATTATTATTTGGCCCACAACAAAATATGAAGGCCCAAGAGCAAGTAATTAATCGGACTAAAAGCATTAAATAAGTATTGGGCTTATGAAAAAAAAAAAATAAGTTCGATATAATTTTCTATGTATCTCATAGAAATAATTTATTTAAATAATAAAAAAAATAAAACTTCTAGTTTTAACAATAAATTGTATATCTATGATATATTTTGTTTTAACAATAATTGAAGAATCACGCTGACTTCGAAGCCCAACATTTGTAAAATGTTGATATCTATTATATATTTTGTTATATATTTGACTTTTGAAAAACATAACAAACAGTTTTCTAGCATTAAGTAAGTTTTTTGTATTAAATATTAGTACTAAAACTCTAGGTTTGTAATGATAGTAAATATGTGATATCTATTACCGTTTTATTATATCTTATATTTTAGATTTTTAATATTTCATATTTGTATTAATTTAAGCTTTAATATTTCAGATTTGTAATACGGTTACTGTTTTATTATATCTTATACAAAAAAAAAGTAGTACTTGTACAAAAATAAATAAGAGACAATATATTTTTCCATATATTTCTTAAATTTATTTGTTTTTATGAATTAAAATACTAAATATTAAGTCTAATTTCAATTTTAAAATATAGAATTAAATAATATCTTTTCTTAAAACCAAAATTTAAAATCAGAGAGAGGCCCAAATGCAAATTAACATTACATAATACAAAACATAGAACATCAGGCCCAAACAAAACTTGCATATTAACATTACATAATACAAAACATAGAACATCAAGCCCAAACAAAACTGGGCTACAGCATGAAAAGAGCCCAAATAAAAAATAATAATTGGCCTCAAACCATAATAAAATTGGAGATGATGTTGATGTAGTGGAGAAATGGTCCCACCACTTTATGTGATGTGTGGTTGAGATTGAATTTGGGGTGAGTTTTTTGTAAATAAAGAGTGTTTGTAAGGATAAAATATAAAGGTGAATGGTGGGACCATGACTTAAAAAGAAAAGTAGAATACTTTTTGCGGACGTCAAATATAGTAATTGTGGAATACTTTTGGCGGACGGAGGGAGTATTAAAAACGAAAGTTAAAAATCCGAAGAAAAAAAATGCAAAAGGAAGAAACTTTTTTGAAAATTTTCAACTCGATAAAAATTATAATCTGAATAGCCCGACACCCGATAGGGTCGGGTCGAAATTAACCCGAAATCCTATAGTGCTGATCCGAAAATAATGTCTTCGGTTGATTATATGAAAATTTTATTCGTATTTGATTTTCAATTTCATTACTTTACTTATGAAAATTAGTATAATAAAATATTTTTTTCAAAAGTTTGTAAAAACGTATTTTGATTCAATATTACTCATCATTTTACTTTTTTGTATTTTTTTAATTCAATGCTTAATATAAAATATTTAGATGTAAAATTTAAAAAGTAATACTTAATATTTAGTAAAAATATTGCATCTTTATATCTCTATGACTTGTATAATAGTCATTGTGTAAGTAAATATTGAAATGTTGGTTATTTATGCGTGTATTTATTTATTACAAATATAATATTATCAAGAGCAATTAATATAGTATTAGTTATTTTTTAAAAATAAAAATTTGAGGCCGATTACCCCGATGGGTGAGCCCGAAACCATAACATTTAGTGTTATGGTTAGAAATTTCTAACTCCAAAAAAAATTCAACCCAATCAGCCCGCACTCGAATAACCCGTAACCCGTTAGGGGTAGCCCGAAATCCCGTGAATTAGCCCGATTGACATTCTTATTTATGCTTACCTTTTTGCATATTCTTTTTCAACTATATGCATAGTACTATGCGACACCGTCAATTGACTCTCTACGCTGGTAACTTGACGGATCATACTTTGACAATGGGGTCACATAGTGATATTTATTTAAAAATAAATATTTAAACATTTTTAAATAATGATATTGATGAATATTTTTTAACACTAATATTAATATCTATTCAATTTTAAAAAATGAATTTATACTTCTAAAGTATATTTATATATTATACTTAAATTATGATGTACATTTGGACAAACTAAAATGTAAGAGCAATTGATTAATAATTATAAAAATTAAGATCAATTGATTATAAATATAATTCCTACATTTTTATAAGAGCATTTCCAATGCAAAGTTCCAAAGGAGATGCATCCTCATAAAAATTCATTGGGTGTTATATGTTGAGTATGTATGATTAGGAAAAAAGAGATGCAATATTGCATCCCCTATAATTGGCAGAATGTAGGGCCATTCGACATTTTTTACTTTAATTTATTTCCTATTTCTTGTTTTATTCTTTCTATTAATTTGTCATATTAATGTCTTCTCCTTCTTCTTTTTTTTTTCTCTCTAAACAACTATAGTTTTTCTCTATTCAATTTATAATAATTATTTTTAATTATTAATCTCAACAATTGTGCAATAGTTCTTTTGATTTACAATTTTATTATTATTTCGAAAGCTGCCTATTGCCAAATAGTAACACTTTTTTCTTAAATTTACTTTTTTTTTGTGAGTTCCTATTTTTCTTATTTAGTATGCATTCCTATTTTACGTTTTTCATGTTATACGGTTTCTATTAAATAAAAATCTTTATTATTTATAATTTTGTAATATAATATTTATAAAATAATTAATTTTCATATTAAATTAATTGAAGTGGGTGGAAAATGGCTCCACAATGATGTCAGCAAAAAAAATGAGTTTTAAAAAGGTATTGTTGGAGGTGAAAATAAGAACGGGGAATATGATGATGTGTCTATGATGATGCCACCAAAACCCTTAAAATCAGGATGCACTGTTGGAGATGGTCTAAATGAATAAGTTATTTAGCTCATTGAGATATCTCATAATACAATCCATGCAATAAGTAGTACTATTTTTTTCCTATAATTTTTAGAAGTGAGCAACGTGAATTACTATAGTTATACAAATAAATTTACAATCAAAATAACAAAAGTTCGTTAATATGAAATTCATATACAATTTAATTAATAAAATAGAATTGTGTTTTGTGTAAAGAATAAATAAAATAAAAATAAAAACATTCACGCTCCTCATCATTTTAAAAAACACGCCTACCCATATTACATAATAATTGTCAATATTATTTTGTAAATATATATTAATAGATATTTTGCTACATCATCCATATTTTTTGTAAAAAAATTTCACTTTTTTTGTTTTTATGTAGAGTAAACCCAATCGAAGATGTTATCCAAATTCAAGTATTTAATAATCAATTATTTAGGTAAGAGTACTGAAAAGATACGTGTGCATAATTTTTTGTATATAATTTTAAGAAAGATTTATAGATCAATTAATTGAATTAGAGTTTGAGAAAGTATGTGTGTATGGATTGTAATTCATAATTTTTAAAATAATGTAATTTTCAATTAGTTGGATAAAATTATTGAGTTAGTGTTTCTTAAAATAAAAGAAAAAAGAGGAAGGAATTAAAAATGTTAAATAAATTCACAACAATGGTAAATTTTTAACTAAAAATTTTCAATAGTTTTCATAAATTTATGAATATAAATTTATACTACTGTTTATTAACAAATTTACAATACTGTTTACATTTTAATATATTTAATATATGGCAGATATATAGTACTCCATACAACATTAAAAAGCTACTACTACTAATTTTCGAGAGCCCCAACCACAATATTTATTATTCAATAAACACAACATAATATAAATACAGAGAGGCATTCATTTTTAGGATTTCAGCCGCTGCCTTTGAATTCTAGAGTGTTCTCCACTTCTCCCAAAATTCTCTCTCATTAGACCCGCCGTTCTCACTTTGCAGATCCAGCCATCCATACATCTCTCATTTTAGGGTATACGCATGACCGGCGCCGCTATCTCCAGACACCAGATCTTCCATTTTCCTCTTCTCCCTCGTCTGCATACTCTTCCCCTTCAATTCCAGCCTTCTCCATATTCACCTTCTTCCAGCCTTCTCCATATTCCCTTTTCCTCTTCTCCCTCGTCTGCATCGTTTTCTTTGGCCACTCCCAAAAATAAAACCCTAACTTACGCCCCCTCTCACGGTCTCACCTCTTCTCTCTGAACACCTAAATTTCAGAATCGGACAAAAATACTGACAGCGAAAAAGGCGAAGCAGCTGTTAACGCCACCACATCTTCGTATGGTGGTGGGGAGCCGGAGTGAAGATCTATTTTTTTACATTTATTAGTTTTTTGTCTTTTAATTTTTAATTTTTTTTTGTTTTTATAGTATCATTTTTGTAGATCTATGAATATCATTTGAAAAGAATAAGTTTTTTTTTGCTGCTGATGAGCTTTTTTTGTTCATAGCATCATCAATAGATCTATGAATATCATTTTTTTGTTTTTATGAACATTTATTTCGTAGATCTGATTTTGGCATTATTTTTTGGCATCTGTTTTTGTCATTTGATTTTTGTAGATCTATGAACATTATTTTGGCATCTGATTTTAGTATTATTTTTTGGTATCTGATTTTCGTAGATCTATGAACATCTTTTTTTATCGCATGTAGATCTATGAATATCCACACAAATTCATTATCCTTCGACAGTGTTTGTTACTGATTTACATTCTCGTTTATTTTTACAACTTCCTAAACCTGCAGAGTAAACTTTGTTTGGTTACCTATATTTTGTAGGTGCTGCTCTCGGCGCTGGATGAACATCGAGGAAGTGAGGAAGTGAAGATGGATATTATGTGGTATCACTATTGGGTGAAGGCAAATTCACTACCGGTGATTTGTGTGAAGCACTCATTTTCTTGATAAAAAGGTATGATCACTATCTAACAATTTACATAAGACTTTTCTCTGGAAAGAGATACTTTAGAACCTCACAATAACACAAGTAATGTTTATGTTCTTCAAGCGCAGATCTTTATACACTAACACCCAATAAATCAATTTTTAAAGATTGTGAGTTATATATTGAAAATGCTTTCAAAACACTTCCTGCACTCTGGGTAGGGGTGAGGAGAGAGAGATAATCCAATCCTTGTCTATCATATTGGCCCATTTAGAAATTATAGCAACAATATATGATTTGCTCCACATTAAAACTCTTGAATGCTGTAAATCTTGAATATAAAAGTGTGATAATATGAAATTTCTTCTTCTTGATGCCAACTTGCTATAAATCTTGAATATACACTACTGAAGCACTCTTTGGTGTGATATGAAATTTCTTCTTTTTGACGCCACTTGCTATAAATCTTGAATATACACTAAAACCATCATTTTTTTTGTGTGGCTTTTGCAGATCTGACGTGCAATACTTCCTGCTGCATTGAGAGATTTTAGTGTTGATCTGCTGAGAAAATAAAAGTAAATAGCAAAAAACTGAACAAAATAAAAAAGAAATTTTGAATAACAAAAATTAAAGAGAAATTTTGCAGGAATTTACCACATAAAAAACATACAAAAGATTTAGAATAATCGAGATTAGAAAGAGAGAATAATCAAGATTAGAGAGAGAAAGTTTCAGTGGTGAAAATGTAGTCTGAAATAAATTTGATATTTATAGGCTCAAGTGATCTGCAAATCGACTCCAGATGAAAGTATAGAAAAGTTTCAGAGGAAAACATATTTATATGAACAAAAAAATTTCGGAGAAGAGAAAATGGCTTGTTGAAAAACTTCAGATTAAATCGTAAAAAAAGAGCAGAGCTTAAAATCGGATAGCTCAAGTGTGGGTTAGCAGCTGATGAATTGCTATTTATAGAGAAAGAAAGCAATAATTTGGGTTCCAAAAAATTTAAAATTCAAATGTGGGCTGTACTGTTGGAGCCAAAACTGCCTGCATTCTCAAACCCAGCGGATAAGAATCAGAAAGATACATTGGGCCAATTGATGTGGCTCTTGGCGGGAGCACACTATCCTAGAATTCTAAGCTTTAATATATGTATAGATAGATAGATAGATAGGGTTGGGGTGTGTTGGGCCATTACATTGGGCCGATTTGTATTTAATTATGTTGGGCCTCTGTTTTTTTTAAAGAATGGGCTGCATATGTTTAAGTATGGGCTATCACTATTTAATATAAATGGGCTGCCTTCTTATACTAATTAGAATTTATAAGTAGTTTAATTAACTAATTTAAAGGATGATTTCATAATAATGTCATATTATTATTATGTGCATATATGATTAAGCGTGAAATGATTTGCATCAAGTATTTTTGTGAGTGAAAGCATTCATGATTTAATTGGTTTATTTATAAATCCAATTATTTAAGAAAATCGAGTAAGGATATTATTGGTGTCCTCAACTCAAGAATTTAGTTTTCAATTATTTATTTACTAAATTTTGGAAACCCGGCGTGATGAATCAAGTATGTTTAGTACATCCACTAAGACTTTAAGTTAGTTTCACGAGACCTATTAAGAATAGAATTTCTTGTAGGCTTTATGAACCAAGGGGATTAGCACTGCTTTCCCAAGACGAGTTTATGTGATTATGATCTTCAGGCTTTGCCTATCCAGGTGGGCTTACTTTTCAAATGTATAAAGTATGATTGAGTTATTAAGCTCTAAATGTTTCAATGATGCAAATTGCTTATTCAATAAAATGCAAACTGTTTATCCAATAAAATATTTTGTGCACTCTGCTCCGTTTAAGGCTCGTATAAGTTAATCGATCGAGGTTCTCTCTTGACCTAACACATTATTTGAGAATTGTGTACACCTATTAGCTGACCTGGTGGGTTGATCTCCATCGGGCACTAATCATGTATGAGGCGTTATAAGGGTGCTCGACGGAATGTGTTCCAGAGCATTGGGTCCCAAATGGGAACTTGGTTGGGTTACGCCCTCAGTTCAAGCAAGCGGGAGTAATGGATCCGTCGGTGGCTAAAAGGTCCGAGATCACAGCGAGTAACGGAAAGGGAGTGTGACATGTGCGCACAAATGAAAAATGTTTTAACATGCTTAGAAGTTCTTTCAATTTAAAACCTTCTAAGTTATGTCAATTATAATTGGATAAACTGTCTTTACGAAAATATGAAATGTTTATGAAAATGCATGCCCACTGAGTACATTAGTACTTAGCCCAAAAATATTTTCAAATGTTTTCAGGTTGGCTGGTCGGTGCTGACGGGACTGAGCTGAGGCTAGTGTTCAATTTCTATATAGACTTCCGCTGTAGTAATAACTCTTATGCATCTTTTGTTTTCTCAACTTAAGATGACTTCATGTTGAGCTTCAATTTAAAATATCTAGTTTTATGTTAATGAACGTCGGTTGTTAGAAACATGAAACAAAACTTGTGATCCAAAGGGGCCTAGCCCGACTCGTTATCTTATTATTCGGGTTCTAACAAGGTTGTTCCTTGTTTATTTCTATGAATTAGTTGCACCTCGATTATATTTATTCATTCAAGAATTGCGGTGTGACAAATTTGATTGGATAAAAAGGCAAAAACATGGGTGAGACTGATCGAGTGTATGGATGAGAGGGTCGGGGAAGGGTGGGTCAGCGGGGTCTGGGCGCAGGTCGCGAGTCTCAGGCCGGTTGAAAAATACGGATAATTCAAATTAATTATTGTTGTGATGAAAAAATATAAAAAAAAATCCGCGATGATTGTCATTTTTACCCACGAGAGCTTGTATTTTTCATTTATTTGGACAAGTAATTATTATCGTAAGATAAGGTAACCATTGATATGAAGAAATGTAATGTTTCAATAAATATCATAATATATATAAAAAAAAGGCAAAAAAATATTGTTGCAAGGAGAACAAGAACAACCAAAGCAAACAGTGCACCCACAAAGACACATCCCCCCAAACTTATTCACCACCAAAGAGAATAAGTTTGAAAAGAAATTGTGGGGCACGAAAACAAACAAACAAAAGAAAAGAAACAAATTCACCAAAATTGGGTTGCCCCAACAAGCGCTATTTTTAACGTCGTTAGCTCGACGATCCAGTAGGTATAGGTGGCGGCCACTTTTCATCAAATTTGAGTACATCATCTGTTGCGAACCAATGATAAGGTGGTTTTCCAACCTTCAAAATTTCTTGAAAACTATGGCCATCCTGTGAACAATCAGAAGTACTACCACACTCCAAAAAGTGTTCATCAGATGAATCAAAATTAAAATCAAAATATGGAGTTAGATAAAAGCTAAAGAGACAAGCCTTCAATGATTTCCCTTGGTCGATGCAAGTGTCAACTACATTTTGGACATCGCGCTCTTCAACACTTTTAAAATTTTCATCCTTCAAGCTCATCTCAACTTTCAGAACTTCTTGCTCTTCTTCCATCGCTTGAGGCTCTTCATATGATGTATCACTTTCGAGCTCAATGGTCATACACTGCTCTTTTGGACTCACCACAGTATTGCTTGAGAATTGGCCCGACTGATATAGATTGCTAATAGCAGTGGTCACTTGAGTCATCTGAGTCTCAAACACCTTCATCCGGGTCCCTAAAGCAGCAGTAGTAGACTCAAGCTTCTCCATCCTCTCATTCGACTTGGAGATAAATTTCATCAATAGCTCTTCCAAATTAGGCTTTTTCTCCTCATTGATGACTCCATTGGTGACAGAGAAGCCCGGTGGAGCTAAAAACGAGTTATTCAGGCACCCTCCATGATAGAGATGTTGCCAACTCTGATTGTTTCCCAGCTGTACTCTTTGAAATCCACCCTGCTGAAAATTACTGAAATTCCAATTGCTGACAAAATTTGCCTCTTCCATCATCATCGGATTTATCACAGCTGACTCCATCTTAGCAATACTCAAAAGCATTTATCTTGGAAGACAATGCAGCGATTTGAGTGGCTAACAAAGTAACTGAATCAGAATTTGTGGTGGCAGCAACATTCTCCAAATATACCCTCTCGGCTGGCCATTGATAGCATGTAGTGCCCACGCTATCAAAAATCTCCATCGCTGCTCATGCACTACCTGGAAAAACTCCAGAACCAAAAAATAAGAACCAAAAGAAAAATAGAGAAAATAAATAAAAATAACAAAAAAAAATCCAGATTTGTATCAAATAATCAACAGATAGTACTGATAAAAATCAGTCCCCGGCAACGGCGCCAAAAACTTGTTCGCTATTTTATTAACACGCCGCAAGTGTACGGGTGCAATTGTGTATAGCAGTGACAAGGTCGAATCCACAGGGACTAATGGTTATCAATGCCTACTCTTAATTATTTTACTCTATCTAGAAAAACGAATCTTAAAGGTTTGATTTTGGAAAACAAAATTAAATTAAAATAAAGAAACACTGAAAAGAAATCAAGCTGTGAAAATGTGAAGTAACAGAAGAAAGAAAGTTTCCCAAAACTAAAAGTTCCTGGGATTAAAGCCTTCACAATTACTAATTCCCTTTAGAATTAAAATAAATGTGTTCTATGTTCTTAGTTCAGGTAATAATTTTCATCTCCCGATCTCAAATTAAAACCTATGATTATGCTAAATTGGTGATCAAACAATAAAGCAAACAATTATAACAAGAACATAAAAAGGAATAGAAATCTCAATTAATTGAATCAAAAGTCAGAAATTCGAGTCATGTTTACACCCTAAACCCTGGGAAAAAGAAATCTAGCCACACATAGACATATGACTAATATTCAAAATCTCAATAAAACTAATGAACATTAAACAATAAAAAACCGTAGTGAATTCGAGAATCTTCAATCTTGCTCTTGCTCCGTGTCTCACAGCTCTCAGGAAAAGTCAAAATATGATATAAGATGATAAAAGGTTCAGAGAATAAGTTCTTGGGGAGTATTTATATGCCCTAGGTCTCAAAATATAGGTCAAAACTCTGTAGGATCGAAAAATAACTGAAATAATAGAAAAATCGCGCAAAAACTATGCTGTCACGCGGCCCGAGGCGAAGCCGCGCGCCCAGCCCGCATGAGGCGCCACGACGTTCTGACAGCTTTGCGCAGCAATTTTTTTTTTTGCTCGTTCTCCCTTGTCCGAACTCCGATTTACAATCCGTTTGCGCTCACGAACTCCTCTCGAGACGAACTACAACTTGTATTTCAGTCAATTCTTCCAAATTCTGCTTCATTATTTCTGAAAATTCGTTCAAACACAAGCAAGTAACAAGTTCTTGACCATAAACGAATATAAGCTCAAATAGACCATCAAACACACAAAATCCTCACAACTAAGCATAAAAAATGACACTCCAAGAGGTAAAAATGCATGTTTATCAACCCCCCAAACTTGAACTATTGTCCGTCCTCGGACAAAACAACGATGAATCAAGAATGAATCAACAAGAGCGCAGGAAAAAGTGGATAACATTGTGGTTTCAGATTTGTCAACAAAAAACCAACATGCATTTGTATCTGCTATCATCAAGATATCACACTCATGACGAACTTCAAATTATGGTCTCAATGACTTGCAATCCTCACCAAAAGATAAAGAATTTAAGAACTCTCAACTCTCAAGTGTATCAATCAAGATCATGGACGTGTATACGCTCAGTTCAAGCTAGCAAGACAAGTGCTCAACCATAGGCTTGTCGATCGTCTCACCTCTCCACCACTACACGTGTGCTTCTATAACCAAGATCAAAAAGGACTTTATTGAGGGTTGTAATGTAGGCTCTTTGGTAGGGTAGGATATATTTGGCTAAGTGACTAATAGATACAACTCAATGTAGCACAATCACCAACCTTATAGCATTCTTACTCAACACAATCTTCCACCTTCCATAAAACCAAAATTTTCAATACAAAATCCATCACAACTCATCACTTATTCCTCATGACATTATGACTTTCTAAAGCATCCTATGTACCCTTTTCTTTTCTTTTCTTTTTTCAATTCTTTTTCATTTTCTTTTCTTTTTTTTTCTTCTTTTCTTTCATTTTTTTTTCAAACAAGCCATGGTACTAGGATTTTTCAATCAAGATAAAAAAAAACATAACTCATGATCATTCATCTCCACAAACCAACTATCCCATTTCAACAATTTCTAAGCTCCCACCCAAGGCTAAATCAAAGAATATGGATAATAAGGCTCAAAAGGAGTGAACTAGGATCATATAAAGATATAGGACAAAGATGGGATATATAGGGTAGCAAAGACGGCCTTCTATCATCTCAAAGTTATTAAGCACACTATGTGACCTTGATGGAGAAACCAAGACAAGTTCTAGTGAGACACAAGCATGCTCGAACAATCACTCAAGAATAAGAAATAAGACTGTAAAAATGGTGACAGTCAAGGCTCAAAACTCACAGCTTATTTCATTGATTGCAAACACATAGAGACCATGCTTATCATTCATCAATCATGCTCAATCACAACAATATCAACACAAATGCATGCAATTTCACAAGTTTTAAACAGAAATCATCATGAACCAGTTATCCAACAAAACTCTACACATCTCACATTATCATCAAGGTACATCACAAAGAGAACTACCAAAGCAAGACTAAAAAAAAACTCAACGACAAAACAAACAAGAACAACCAAAGCAAACAGTGCACCCACAAAGACACATCCCTTCAAACTTATTCACCACCAAGGAGAATAAGTTTGAAAAGGAATTGTGGGGCACGAAAACAAACAAACAAAAGAAAAGAAACAAACTCACCAAAATTGGGTTGCCTCCCAACAAGTGCTATTTTTAACGTCGTTAGCTCGACGATCCAGTAGGTATAGGTGGCGGCCACTTTTCATCAAATTTGAGTACATCATCTGTTGCGAACCAATGATAAGGTGGTTTTCCAACCTTCAAAATTTCTTGAAAACTATGGCCATCCTGTGAACAATCAGAAGTACTACCACACTCCAAAAAGTGTTCATCAGATGAATCAAAATTAAAATCAAAAGATGGAGTTAGATAAAAGCTAAAGAGACAAGCCTTCAATGATTTCCCTTGGTCGATGCAAGTGTCAACTACATTTTGGACATCGCGCTCTTCAACACTTTTAAAATTTTCATCCTTCAAGCTCATCTCAACTTTCAGAACTTCTTGCTCTTCTTCCATCGCTTGAGGCTCTTCATATGATGTATCACTTTCGAGCTCAATGGTCATACACTGCTCTTTTGGACTCACCACAGTATTGCTTGAGAATTGGCCCGACTGATATAGATTGCTAATAGCAGTGGTCACTTGAGTCATCTGAGTCTCAAACACCTTCATCCGGGTCCCTAAAGCAGCAGTGGTAGACTCAAGCTTCTTCATCATCTCATTCGACTTGGAGATAAATTTCATCAATAGCTCTTCCAAATTAGGCTTCTTCTCCTCATTGATGACTCCATTGGTGACAGAGAAGCCTGGTGGAGCCAAAAACGAGTTATTCAGGCACCCTCCATGATAGAGCTGTTGCCAACTCTGATTGTTTCCCAGCTGTACTCTTTGAAATTCAACCTGCTGATAATTCCTGAAATTCCAATTGCTGACAAAATTTGCCTCTTCCATCATCATCGGATTTTTCACAGCTGACTCCATCTTAGCAATACTCAAAGCATTTATCTTGGAAGACAATGCAACGATTTGAGTGGCTAACAAAGTAACTGAATCAGAATTTGTGGTGGCAGCAACATTCTCCAAATATACCCTCTCGGCTGGCCATTGATAGCATGTAGTGCCCACGCTATCAAAAATCTCCATCGCTGCTCATGCACTACCTGGAAAAACTTCAGAACCAAAAAATAAGAACCAAAAGAAAAATAGAGAAAATAAATAAAAATAACAAAAAAAAATCTAGATTTGTATCAAATAATCAACAGATAGTACTGATAAAAATCAGTCCCCGGCAACGGCGCCAAAAACTTGTTCGCTATTTTATTAACACGCCGCAAGTGTACGGGTGCAATTGTGTATAGCAGTGACAAGGTCGAATCCACAGGGACTAATGGTTATCAATGCCTACTCTTAATTACTTTACTCTATATGGAAAAACGAATCTTAAAGGTTTGATTTTGGAAAACAAAATTAAATTAAAATAAAGAAACACTGAAAAGAAATCAAGCTGTGAAAATGTGAAGTAACAGAAGAAAGAAAGTTTCACAAGGCAAAGGTTTCAACAGATTCTCCTAACTAACACGTTTGATTCAATTAATGAGATAATTTCCTAAGGCAATCTCAAAGTTAATTCATACCCACTCCCGTGGCATACAAATCGTTGATTACACGCAAGGTTACCATCCCTGGATCACACTTCTAACATGTAACTCCTAAAAGTTCCTAGGATTAAAGCCTTCACAATTACTAATTCTCTTTAGAATTAAAATAAATGTGTTCTATGTTCTTAGTTCAGGTAATAATTTTCATCTCCCGATCTCAAATTAAAACCTATGATTATGCTAAATTGGTGATCAAATAATAAAGCAAACAATTATAACAAGAACATAAAAAGGAATAGAAATCTCAATTAATTGAATCAAAAGTCAGAAATTTGAATCATGTTTACTCCCTAAACCCTGAGAAAAAGAAATCTAGCCACACATAGACATATGACTAATATTCAAAATCTCAATAAAACTAATGAACATTAAACAATGAAAAACCGTAGTGAATTCGAGAATCTTCAATCTTGCTCTTGCTCCGTGTCTCACAGCTCTCAGGAAAAGTCAAAATATGATATAAGATGATAAAAGGTTCAGAGAATAAGTTCTTGGGGAGTATTTATATGCCCTAGGTATCAAAATATAGGTCAAAACTCTGTAGAATCGAAAAATAACTGAAATAATAGAAAAATCGCGCAAAAACTGTGCTGTCACGCGGCCCGAGGCGAAGCCGCGCGCCCAGCCCGCATGAGGCGCCACGACATTCTGACAGCTTTGCGCAGCAATTTTGTTTTTACTCGTTTTCCCTCGTCCGAACTTTGATTTATGATCCGTTTGCGCTCACGAACTCCTCTCGAGACGAACTACAACTTGTATTTCAGTCAATTCTTCCAAATTCTGCTTCATTATTTCTGAAAATTCGTTCAAACACAAGTAAGTAACAAGTTATTGACCATAAACGAATATAAGCTCAAATAGACCATCAAACACACAAAATCCTCACAACTAAGCATAAAAAATGACACTCCAAGAGGTAAAAATGCATGTTTATCAAGCTTCTATAAATATTACTCTTAGGGGGCCCTTGCTACCTTATAGATCCATCAAATTATAAAAATATGCATGGCATTAGTTAGGAATGAGACTTTGGGAAGAAGACATATAATTTTGATAGTGTAAGGGGGCATTTACTATTGAGGGTTAACTTAATAGGGAAAGATAGCATATACTCCCTCCGTCCCGGCCAAGACGATACATTTGCTTTTCGGTACGGGATTTAAGGAGTTGTAGATAAGTGTGTAATAATAAAGTGATAAAGTAGGAGAGAACATGCAATAAAATAATAAAATAAGAAAGAGAATGTAATAAAATGATAAAGTAGGAGAGAAAATGTAATAAGAGAATACTTAATTAGTGTTAATTAAGTGTTTAAAATTCCTTATTTTTGCCGAATATAGAAATGTATCGTCTTCATTTGGATGGCTCGAAAAGGAATATGTAGCATCTTGGGCGGGACGGAGGGAGTATATGTTAACTCATTATTTATTAAGATGAATTCAAATTTTAAGATATCTCAATACCCTTGATAATTTCTATAGTTTAAGATAACCTACTTGAGTCTTATCCAATTGAAAGGGGATTGGAGAAATCCCATTAATAAGGATAAAAATTCTCAATTATGTATATTTTAAATCATGAAAAGTAAATGCATCTTAAATTATCTACAAAAATTAAAACAACCATTTTACTTAAGCAAATATTGATTCTAATAACAAAAATAAAAATATAATAATGCTGACCACTACTACCCAAAATGCTCTTTTATAAATATATATTTTTTGAACTTTTACAAAACAAATTTTGAAAATTTGATAGATTTTATAAAATTAGTTTTTACGAAGTTATATTTGTTAAAACAAATCAAAAACCTTCCATCACGTTTAATCAAGTGTTAATGGTGTGAAACGTACAAAATTTGGATAGTATGGCTACAAATTTGTTCACATTTACTCTATGGACAATTTTGTCTAAAGTGTTAAGCAAAATGATTATTTAAAGGTATTGACACAAAAGAAAAATGGGACATTCGTTATTACTGATCTTCAAATTTCAAGTATGAGTATATGAACTTTCTTTTTGTATGCTATGTAACTATAATAATTATAGCTAGCCATAATAACAATTAGTTTTATGATTTAGAAATATTTAATTGGATTAGTAGGACTATTAAGATGATAGCAAAAACTTTTTTTGTCTTGTAATTAGAAAAATATAATATGTGCATTTTCTTCGTCTAATCTTACTTAGTTATATTATAATATATTATCATTATAACTACGTACAATACAATTTTGATGGTCAAAATTCTACTCACATATATGATTTTATTTTATTTTTTATTTATTTCTTTCTACCTTCTTGCAAACTTTTATTTAAAAAAAATTAACTTTTTCTTAAAACCCGTGTCGTCCCATACTAGGAAGTTATTTAGGGGATGGAGGGAATATATATATAAAAATAAGTAAATATAGCAATATTAGAAAATTAAGATAAATACTAAAAAACTTGATTAAATATAGTAATGCCAAGTACATAGGATTAATTTGTTATCCTACTCCCTTCATCCCATTAATAATGACTTTTCTTTCTTTTTTCATGTGTTTCATTAATAATGATTCCTTCGAAAAAAAGAAAATTTCTATCTTTCACCAAAAGTCGTGGCTTCACCGCTATCCATCATTTTTATCTTTTAATTATTTTTCTTTTTAATTATTGTAGCCAAAAGTAGGGAGTCATACTTAGTGGGATGAAGAAAGTATGTTATAATGATTTCGACTCTAGCTCCCTTTTAAGCTGATTCTTACTGTATCAGCAATTCAGCATGCATAATTAGTGGATTGACACAATAATTTATTTAATCGACTAATAAATTTTTAGAGGGTTGGCGTAAGAGAATAAAACTTTGTATCAGTATATATACACGACTTAATTAATTCATATCCGAGTCTAAATAAAACTTAACCCCATCAAAGAATACAGCGTATGTCCCCAAGGGGACACCAAGCGGTGCGAACTCTTGTCTACGAACAGTGAAGTTGAGGGATCAAACCCCATCGCTCCCCCACCCTCAAAAGTAAAAAAACAAAAAAGAATATAGTGTATATATTTTCACATGATCGGTTTAAATTTGAATATGAGTCATCTGATGAATAAGGTCATCAGATCAATTGATAAAACATTGGTGTAGAGGATTCAATATAATTCGTCTTAGGTTCCTACTAACACAAAGTTCAATCACTTTGCCACTTTAAGATGGAATGTAATTAATGTTGCAGCAAAATCGTAACTTTTTAATAGGTTGTAAAATTAAAACTTCAAAAAAATTCTGGTCAACAGAGACTGGAAGCTAGTACACAGTACACGGTCTTTTGTTTTTTTTTTTTTAAAGGATGCGGTCTTGTTATTTATTTAAATAACACGATTACGCAATTTGAATGAATCCAAAATCGTGTAGTTAAGAATAACAACAAAAATCTGAGAATGATGAGAAGCAAGCGGCGGCGGTTGAACATGCGAGAGGCGGCGGAGCGACAACGCACTATGAGTTTCTTCTCAGCGCGCGCCATACCTCATCGGCGAGTCCACATCATGATAAAGAAATATCACGAGACAGCTAGCAGTCAACATAATCGAGCATCGTTGACTCCTTAATTAAAAAGAGGTCAAAACGGTTCAAGATAACAAGAATTCATGATGCCTCTCTCCGCCTTCATACACGGCATCGGTTGGCGACGGGCCGGGGGACTGCCGGCTGTCACAGAGGGTGGTGTCGAACACGTAGACGTACTTGGGTTCGGTACGTTCAATTCCTAAAAATAGTTTTTGTTTGCCATTTCGATATGTTCACAAAAATTAGCCTAGCTTTTTTATTTATATATACACTATTGCATAACATACTACGTTTAATATATCAACTTATTTACCTATTACTCCCTCCGTCCCACTCCAATAGGCTCGCTTTCCTTTTTGGGACGTCCCACTCCAATAGGCCCAGTCTTAATTTAGAAATATTTAGGGGTTCATTAATTAAACTTTCACACTTAATTAAGAGGGATATACCCTCAAAATAAACCCTAATCTAAGTCACTTTATTTCACATTACACATTCCTCTTCTTCTAATCTAAGCCCGGAGCTCTTCATCTCCACCCTGGTGCCTTGAGCGGGGAGACGAAGCGGTGGTTCTGAAGTCTGGAAATTAAAGCCGCGCCTTGTGCGGCCGGCGGTGTGGTACACAGCGGTGCCTGGAGAAGGCGACGACGCTGTGGTGGTGCGATTTGTCAAGCGGAGAGGTTGTGAAGAGTCGCGACCGGCGCGTTCTGGAGGCAAGAGTGGCTCTGCGAACAGATGGCGAACGGAGGTGTCGGCGGTGTTGCTCAACATCTGGAGAAGGCGGCGGTGCTATGGTGTTCTACTGTTGTCAATTTTCTTGGCTTTAAGTTTCAGATTTGCTTTAAATTTCAGCCGCTCTTTTCAATATATTGGCTTCAAATTTTTGATTTGCTATGGTGTTTTACTGCTGCCAATTTTCTTGACTTTAATTTTCAGATTTGCTTTAAATTTTCAGCCGCCCTTTTCAATTTATTGGCTTTAAATTTCAGATTTGCTATGGTGTTCTACTGCTGCCAGAGAACACCTGCCAATTTTCTTGGCTTTAATTTTCAGATTTGCTTTAAATTTCAGTTGCCCTTTAATTTGTTGCTTAATTCGTGCAATAAGATCTTGATAATGAAGCAAATATGATTAAGGAAAAATAAGGGAACACTTAAAACCTTAATTATTGGTGGACCACACCATTTACCTACAAAAAAATGAGTTTCTTAATCTCCGTGCCGAAAGGAACTGGGCCTATTGGCCTGGGACGGAGGGAGTATATCACATGTTGCGTTTTCTTGTACATTCATAATACAATTAATTAATTATTTTTAACAATACTATCCCTAATGTGTGATCATTTTTTTTCCTCACAATATATTAAACCACTTTATTCAAACTCGTATTGTCCTCTTCTATTGTCTAGGGACCCATGAAGTATTAATTAGTGATGTATTAAGTGAGTGGCTAATTTTTTATATTTTAATTCATTATTCAATTAAAATGCATGGCTAGTATTGAAATAAGATATGATCAGTTCCACCTATAAAGCTCCCAATTACCATTCGAAGCAATACAAGCCTTATACAGCTCAACATTAGTTGATAGCTAGAATATTCTTTTTTCTTTTTTGTGTGCAAAATGGAAGGATTTGTGCAAGTGATATCGAGGGAGATGCTGAAACCCTCATCTCAAACTCCTCCCCACCCCTCAAAATTGAAGCTCTCTTACATTGATAGAATGTTTAACGACTTATACATTCCCCTCATCTTCTTCTACAAAGCTGATGAATCAAGAGGCTTAACCACCTCTAACCATCTCCAAATATCGCAGAGATTGAAACAGTCCATCTCAAATATCCTACCTTCGTTTCACCCCTTAGCAGGCCGCCTCAAAAGCAGCCTCTCCGTGGACTGCAACGATGCTGGCGCCGAGTTCATCGAGGCACGAGCTCGCGCTCATCTCATGGATTCTCTATACATGGATGATCAGTTGAAGCACTACTTTCCTTCCGAGTATAACACATTCAACCATGGCAAACAAGCACGACCTCTCCTCGTCGTGCAGATTACTTTCTTCGACTGCGGAGGTCTCGCCGTCGCTGTCGCTCTTTCACATGTAGTTGCAGATCTTTCGTCGGCAATGGCGTTTCTGAATGCTTGGGCCGCCGCTTTCCGAGGGGAAGTGGAGATTTCTCACCGCAGCTTCGGCACATCCGCTTACTTCCCTCCACTCAGACTCATCCCCTTTTCAAGATTCCAGAGACTTTTCGTCTCTAATGAAAATTTGATGACGAAAAGATTCGTGTTTAATAAGGAAAAACTCGATACTCTGCGGCAAGCTGCTACCACCCCATCTGAATCTGCTATCAAAGATCCGAGCCGCGTGGAGCTCGTCTCGGCTTTCATTTGGAAGCATTTCACAGAGGGCAAATTGAAGAAATCGAAGACGAAAAAGATGTACGCTGCGCTTCATGCAGTGAACGTGAGACCAAGAACGAATCCTCCTAACCTTCTTGAGAATGTTTTCGGCAACTGCTTCATGTTGGCAATGGCGTTCGCTTGCATTAAAGATCTCCGTCTCCACGGGCTTATCGGGAAGCTAAGAAGCTCGATACGAAAGGTTAGAGGCGATTACATCACCAAGGCACTGAACAAGGAGAGTTTCATGAAGGATCTGTTTAAGTTAGGGTTTCTGCTTGTGATGGGAAGATTAGAGTGGTGCTTCTTCACCAGCTGGCGCGGCTTTCCAACGTACGATCTCGATTATGGGTGGGGAAAGCCCGTATGGTTCACCACGTCATCGGTGCCGTCCAAGAATCTGATTATTTTTTTCAACGGCAAGAGCGGCGATGACATTGAAGCTATAGTTACTATGAAACCAGACGACCTGAAAATTCTTGATGCCCAGATCAACCTCATCTAGCTCCACTAATTAATAGTATTAAAAGGATGAAGATTTGTAACCACAATGTTTTGCATATTAAATGTTGTTTATTATTTTTGTTATTTAATTAAATTTTATTTCATTAAAAATTGCTTTCGTAGGGACTATAAAATAGTGTTTTTTTTTTTTTTTTTCAAATAATCTAGGAATTTCAACTAGCGGTGTCTATAAGCACAAAACACACTGCTAAAAAGAGCATTGATAAAATTCGGTTAAAATTAGTAATTTAGTATCTTACATACCTACGATACCAGTTCTTAATTGATTTACCCTATAAGACCACTAGCTATGAAAACGGTGATTTGCATATATAAAAATTAATTTATATTAACATTTTTCTTGCCTTGAGTTTTATCATAAGTTCATGTTCTTATATCATTTTATCATAAGTGAGATAATAACAGAGAAATCGAACTTGGAATTACAAGAAATCTGAAACCTATTTTATGCTTAGTATTACTATAATTAATTAAGAGTCAATAGTAGAGAATATTAACTCTTGATGAATAATGAAAACAAAATACTAGGCTTCAGGATAACCTGTTTTTAGGTGAAAAGACAAACTCATCCCAATTCATAAATCCAATAAATATTTTAACTAAAAAAGATACTCCTTATCACCTCTCGATCCGGCTGTATTTACCCCATCTTATTACTATTGCAACCACTGCCACCAACATTTATTCTGTCTTCACTGCAGCGGTCATTTATCTCTCTTCGGTCCAGCAACAGCACACTCTGTCGAGAAAGTCTACCTCATTAATATTAAGATGTCCCACCACAACCCACCATTTTTGACAAAGCTTCTCAACGCCTTTATTGCAGTTAAATAGGGTGTGGAAATTGGCAACAATATATTTCTTCTGCACGCCTACCTTAATCTTCATCAATGCGGTAAATGAAAGATTTGCCGGCCTGTGAGAATTTCGTATGCAATTGCCGCTCGAGGGGAACAAATTTGCTGCTCAATTTCTCTATAAATTGAACTCAACTTGCCAAATGAAAGTATGCAACTGCAAAGGCATGAGGCAAAAGCAAGAAATAGTTTAGTGAGTGCAAGTGTCATTTATTTGACGTGGTCTCCTGTACATCCGGGTTGTACCCGACCCGGATCCTGACCCAGTTGAACTCTTGATCCATTTTTTCTTAAAATGACACTGAAACAAACACGAAATGACATTAACACAAACACGATCTTAGAATGTCACTAACACTATTTTGACATTATTTCGAAAATAACACTAACACTAGGATAGTCCAGTTGGGTCAGATCCGGATCGAGTACGACCCGAATATACCATACACTCGAATGTACAAGAGATTTTTTGCATTTATTTTGACACTCTTAATATTTATCCACTACTTTCCCAAAGCCACTTTGGCACGTTAAAAATAAAGGAATCCTCGTCACTTGATTCAAATTGAGCCGATTAAATTATTCAATTTTGAAGGTGAGCATGTTGAATCTTCTCTACTATAAGAATTTCTATTTGTGTCCTTACATCCTATATGGAGACGATGAGAAACCAATAGATACGAGTGATGATAAATGGGTCATCATGTACTGAAAAAATACTCCCTCCGTCTCAACTATCGTGAGATCTTTTTTTAGCACGAAAATTAAGAAAGTAGTGTTTTATGTGTAGGTGAAAAAGTGAATATATGAATAAAGGGTAAAACTTTTGCCAAATAAGAAAATGTCTCAAATAGATAGGACGCCTAAAAAGAAAACTATCTTAAGATAGGTGGGGCAGATAGAGTAATTAGTTCGACCTCGAGTTTTTATTGAACACAAAGGTAAGAGTGCACTTAGAAAACTATGTTGTGATTATGTGGTTGAAAATCAACGCAGAGTTGCATTCAAGAGCCTCTCTTCCTAAAGAAGTGGCCAACCTCTTGCTTTTGATGCTTCTTTTTTTTAATATATTTTAATCTTTCATATATATATCAATCCACCGCTATAGGCAATTCCCCCTTCTTGTTCTCGCGCTTTACATGCAAGCATATATATAAACTGTTTTTGTGGCAATAAGTTGAATGATCAGGTGATCTATCATTGATATATAATCATATAAATCGATGTAAAGACTAAATTTGAATAAGTATATATAGCATTGTTAGTGTTCTAAATAAAAGTGAGGATTGTCATTTAAATCACAAATTTTAACCCAATTTGTAATTCGTCCAAACTTTTAAAATGTAGAAAACAAATTCCCCATTTGGACAAAATCTCATAAGGGTACTTTGATGGATAAATTTATCAATGAAAAATGATGGATAACAAAAGTTTATACATTTAAATGTTTCCTGTCTTTTCTCACATTTTACACAAAAGAGAAGTTCACCATTTTTCCTTCCTTATTTTCACTTCATGGATGTATAATATTATCATATAAAAAATGGAGGGTTCTCCATCCTTGAAGTAAAAATAAAGAAGGAAAAATTGTAAACTTCTTTTTCGTGTAAAATATGGGAAAAGAAAAGAGACATTTATATATAGGCATAAATTTTTGATACCCGTCATTTTCTATGGATAAATTTATCCATCAAAGTAAACGCAGCCGAAGAAAAAAAAAGTACCCCGAAACAAAAACAAGTAACCAAATAATTAAACAAAAATCCAACTAAAACATTGGTGAAAAAGATAGTTGTTTTGTTGAACTTAAACTCGAAAGATTAAATGAGCAGAGGATCTATATAGAGAGCAGCAATGCGTGATGCTAATTGCCTTTCCGGATAGGTAAAGCCATCCTCTTTGTCCTTATAAAGCACCTCTGCTATCCCACCAAAGCATAGAACTTGCTCCACCACTTTTTTGGGCACATAATTTACCTTCACCAATTCTTCGTTCACATCCTTCCATCCATTCTCAATCAATTCCACAAATTTGGAAAGTGCATCTTGCTTTGATGCGCTTTTATCTTTCATATAGCAATCCACCACTGTAGGCAATTCTCCCTTCTTGTTCTCGCGCTTTACATGTTAAAATGTATATAATTTGTCTTTGCTGGATTATAATGAAAAATAGCAATTTCACTACAACCTAACCTTATATATAAATATATTTTGGTCAATCGTAATTTATGACATTAATCTTTGGAAATTTTTTATATATGACCTCAACTTTACAATACTTTTAAAATTTTGAATTTCTTAAAAAATTATTTAATTTTGTTCCGCAACAAAAGTTCCAGTATCAAATATCTCTGAATAAGCTCACCCGCAAACCATGTCTGTCACCTCATACGTCAATATTAATTTACACAAATAGCCTTAACCATAATTAACCTATAATTTTAAAAAAAGTAAACTTGTAAAAGGCGGAAGACATTTAAACCATTAGATATAATCAAATCAAAGGTTAGGATCAATTCTTTATTCTAAAAATATATACAATTCTCCATGGATCCATTCTCTATATATATATATATATACCAGCTAGAAAAACAAGTTTTACGGGTAAGCCTAGTCCATATCTGAAGTTAGAACTTTTAATGCAGGACAAAATTAAACTATAATATAATAAAATTGAGATCATAAATTAACAAATGCCAAATTTCAGGTTCCAAATTAAGTACTATTAACATACATATATATATATATATAGTTTATTATTGTTTAGTAGTGCTTACTTCATGGCTGGCCAAGTCCTGCAATTGCCTTCCTAACTTAGCAGTGGAAGTTACGATTTTGGGGGCACTGAGCAGCCATTGAATTGTTTCTTCATTAAAAGATTTCATCGTGGGGATAAAAGCTGTGAACATCACATAAACACAACTTGTAATCACTGAATTCCGCATATATTCTTCATAACAAGGCATTTCCCCTTCCATGACCCACTTCAGCTCTTGGTTGTAAGCTCTACCAAGTTGTTTCACCTGCTCACGTACAACACAAATTTGCAAAAAAGAAAAGTAAAAATGTAAAATAAAACACATCTTCATATACAAACCTAGATCTTATAAAAAGCTTATTAGTTTGGCATGAACATATTTTAGTTTAGGGTTAATTGTCTATAAATCCATAACGTTGTCACGGAATTGGTTTTTGCTCCTAATTTAAAAAATCTACTTTTAAATGCATAACCTTTCGTTTTTGTCTCGTTTTTGTTCGATCATCGGTTTTTTCTTACGCCGGCGCTGGAAACGACACGGTGACAGCCTAAATTGATGCGATAGCAGACGAAAATTGACACCTAAGTTATTTTTGACATGTGCAATAAAATAATAATAATAATAATAATAAAAATAATGTGACATGGAATAAACCCCTCCCTCCCACGTCTTCTTCGTTCTCCCCCCTTTCCCCCACCCGGCGCCGCCCCCTGCCACCATCATGCGCTGGCGCCCGCCGCCCCCTCCCCCCCCCCCATCCAAGACCTGCGTCGGCCTTCTCCTTTCCTCCAAATCCCATTGCATTGCATTTCAAGGAAAACCCTTTATCCCCAAATCCCATCAGATCGAAGCCCTAATTTTGTACAATGGCTATTGCGGTGACGACCGTGAGCTCCGTCGGTGGCCTACTGGCGATGCTGAACGGGAGCCACCCCGCTCTTAAGAAACACGCTCTGTCCAATCTTAATGCCTTCGTCAACTACTTCTGGCCGGAGATCTCCACCTATGTCCCAATCATGTATTATCTCGTTTCTTCATATTCTCATCTGATTACATGAACTGGGCCTTCTCTTCTCTATCTTTATTTTATTTGTTGTTGTTTTTCATTGGCGAGCTTTCTAGCGAGGATTTAGGATTGTTTTTTTATACAGGAGCCCAGGGGTTTGGTTGAAAATTGAGACGTTTGAGGGAGAGACAATGGCGGCGGCTTTGCCGCTACTGTCACCGGAATTTCAGAGAGGGGAGGTCGGCGGTTATTGAGGAAGAAGGAGAAGTGTGCTGTCGCCGGAATTTCAGAGAGGGGAGGACAGCCGAGTTTGTGAAAGAGGAAGAGAAAATGGGTTGTTCAGTGGTGGCAAGGGGCAGCGCCGGCGGTGGTGGCGGCTGTAGAGGGCGGCGGTGACGGGTAGGGTGGAGGGGAATTACAGTGGGAGGTTGGGGAAGATGATGTGGGTTGTTTTTTTTCTTTTTAAAATTTTTTTTTTCCACATGTCAAAAATAGTCTAGGTGTCAATTTTCGGCTACCACCGCATCAATTCCGGCGCCGACGTCAGAAAAAACTGGTGACCAGACAAAAACGAGACAAAAATGAAAGATTATGTATTTAAAAGTAGATTTTTTAAATTAGGAGCAAAAACCAATTCCGAGAATACGTCATGGATTTACAGGTAATTAACCCTTTAGTTTACTTATTAAATTTTATAATTTGTAAATGTTTACTTTAAATTTAATAATAATACGAATTTTATTATAGTTGAGTGTCATAATCTTATTTCTATTATACTCATCAACTATTAATTAAATGTAATATCGTAAATTAATTATGTAATTACAAAAAAAAATATACACAATACTCAAACTCCAAAAAAAATAAAATACCGCTTGTTCGAGCCCAAAAATCAGAGATTCAAACTGGACCCTGAACCGCTGGTTTCGGGCCTGGCCCGGAAGCTTCTCCACCCTGCCCATGGACATCACTAGGTACATCCACTCCAAGTATAATTTATTATTTTTTAATTAGAATTTATTGAATATTTCAATTGTAATTTATTAGGGCCGATGCATCATGCATATGAATGTACCAGTGTGTCACATACAAGAGTGAAGGAAATTTAAAAGAAAAGTAGTGAGACATACTGTTTCTTTGAAATAAGGAACCGCAAATAGTTTATCTTGTTTTGTTGCTTCATGTTCGTATTCCTGGAAGATGCTCATAATAAATCTATATGCAATTCGCATGTATTCAGGGAGTACATCTATCTCCTCCATATCCCACCTGAAACAAAATTGTCATTTATGATAATTAGTTACAATTTCTATACAAATAATATCTCATTATTTGTTTTTTGTGTGGATCAAGCTACAATCTACTTCTGCATTCAAGGAAGGTAACAAAAGAAAATAAAAAACTGTATGAGCATACCTGTCCAAAATGTGAGTAAAAAGTTGAGCTTCTTCAAGTGTAGCATAATTGTCATACATATCATCCATAACTGTAACCATTAGTACACTTTTGGCAACATCTCGTCGAACATGGGCGTATTGAGGCTCATAACCATATGCTGTTCCCAAAAGATAACACTCTACTACTCTATCTCTTACAAATGGTAATTTCGACTTAAGATCAAATTTATTCCACCACCTTCAGAAATTAAGATAAATTATTGAGAGAATTAAAAGGATGGACGAGTTGCAAAAATGTAACACAAAAACCTGTGGCTACGAGATCACTCTCGTGTTGATCAGCAGTACTATGAGAGGGATATTAATTTTGACAATTATGATAAACATAAAAATTAAAGAATGAAAACAAAATTAATGGGGATTTATAAACTCAGCGGGAACATATTACTTGAACTTGGGAGTTGGGAAGCTCTATTTTTTGTTTATGTTTCATAGAAGGATACGTATAGGATCGGAGGAGTCATTGCCTGTGTTGTTCTTAATTATAATCAAATAAATTCCTTAAATATTTTGAAGAGGCGACACCCATTACAAGTAGCCTTGTACGAATTAATAATAACTTTTTAAGAACATTATTATATAACAAATTATGAAAGTACCCCTCACGGGCTCCGTCTCTGACGATGAAATGGGCATATTTTTAGATTGGTGTTTAATTGTGAATAAATCTATATCCTGACACGTCTTACAGATTTTGACCATTGAGACTATTTTACACAAAATTCTCCAAAAGTAATAGAATAATAATAATAATAATAATAATAATAATAATAATAATAATAATAAAGCTTAATTACCTTGAAAGTTCGGAGAGTTCTTTTCTGTACATGTTCTGCAAGAAGTTGAAGTTGATTTTTGCTAGTTTCAGAAGCAGCTGATCATCATCCATTGATTCATAGATGGAAATGTAAAAACGGACGGTCAAGATGGGAACACCCCTATGAATGGAGAGTTGAAGAGCTTGCTGCACTTTCTCTTTGATGGGAGACTTTAATTCTGGTACCATACGATTCAAGTGATCAACTGTAAATTCTACTGCTTCATCTAAAATATTTTCGCCGTGAATCCTCACATGAGCTGCTTCATACAAACTTAACAGCCCCTCAACATCGTTACAAAGGCTTTCTTTCAATTTCTTGTCTTCTTCAACAAATTTCTCAAAAACATCTGTGTCAATAACATAACATCATTTAAACTTTAGTTCAAGCTTCATTACTTAGTAATGGTTTGTAAAAGTTAATGAAGAACTAATGATCAAAGGAGTGAGAAGTAGTGTCCGTGTGTTGACATAGTGATGGGTGGTTAATGCTCAAGGCCTGAGGTAAATGTACTGCAATTTTTAAATTTGTTTATTTACTTGTATAATTTATTAAAATAATAAAAAAGGCTAGGATCGTAAGAGTAACATACTGCAAGATACATGAAACTGATGTTGCCTGAGCAAACGAAATCGAAGTGAAGTACTTAACAAGTCGCCATAATATTCTTCCTCTGCAAAATCATAAATTTGTTTGAGTTTCTCCTCGACTTCTAACTCAAAGTGATATGCGATTCCCAAACGCTCAAGCTTGTCGATCAATATCATGAGCTTGGTAGAATTGGCAGCCATTAGCATTCTTCTTATTTCATTCTTCAATGCTTCCATTTCCTTAGTATACTTCTCCTGCACCTGTAGACACCCACTTTCTGTTTACTAGTATTTTTTAAATTGGTTTAACTATAGTTTATAATCTGAAATTTAGGCTTGTTTTGATTTATGATCCCAATTTCAATTTATTTATAAAAAAAGGGTCATAACTTTGAAAATTTGTTTAATTATGACCGGCATAAAATTTTCGGCATCACCCATAGAACATGTTTTTTAAACTCGAATGTTGAAAGAATGACGATATATATAGGACGCAAGAAACATGTTTTACTGGTTAGCCTAGTTTCATTTAAACTTGAGCATAATTAAACAATTTTACAAATTCAGACTCCTCTGGAAATTAATACAATGAAATTGATGTCATAAATGTTAATTTTAGGTCATTAAATGTTAATTTTAGGTCATTAAAATCCTTTTCAAATTTTCAATTTTGAACTTTGAGAACGTGACAAAGGCTAAGGCTACTGCTACTAATATAACTATATTTCACTAGTGTAAAAAATGTGACACAAGATATGCATGGCTGGTCTTGTATGGTTTACTAATGAATAGACGGTTATTCTTTTTCTTTCGAAAAAGGATTATATGTAAGCACGAAAAAATACAAATTGATACCTGATTATCGAAAGAAAAAGTTGAGAAAATGTGACCCCACATGCTTGGCTTGAAAGTGTGTATATGCCTCACATTGCTTGAAATAGCAGTCACCCTATTAGCTGCAGCCATTATATTGTTTCAAACACTATGCTTAGTTACTCTCTTTTGTGCTTCTGTGATATATATGATTGGTTTACGAACAGCTATCATTCACCAATTTATAGATCTACACTTTGCCCTTTCTTGGGAAAAGTTATAGTAACATTATCTTTTAACATATACAAAATAAAAAATATATTTCTATATGGTCAGAGATGGATCACGTCGCATAAACCGGGCACAATTTTATATTTTGGAAGCAAACAATTATAAGCTGTCACCAACGAATTTTAATATATATCCCTATATATATATATATATCTACTTAAAAAAATATTTTTATATGTTCAAAAAATAGGCACAATTTTATACTTTCTCCTTCCCTAAAATAGAGTTATTTAAAAATAGACGAGTTTTAAGAAATTGGTTTAATTTGTGTGATTGAAATAAGAATTCCATTTTTATTATTTATGGATTATGTGAAGTATATTTACTAAAAAAATAAGTACTCATTTTAGAGACGGATCAAAAAAGTAATTAATATTGATATTCATTTCAAGGACGGAAGGGAGTATTTTGGATGCATGCAAACTGTTATAAGTTGTCACTGACGAATATGAGAGAGATAGAAAAAGAAAGAGAGAGAGAGAGAGTTATAGAAGTCACAAAATTTGTTACATTTTTAAATGTAAGAAAATTTACTTACATTTCTATGTATAACTAAAGTATATAGATACATGAGCTAAACTTTATTATATTTCAAGCTAGATGTAACAAATTTTGTGACATATATATCTCTTGATGTCACTACTAGACAATTTTATCGTAGTGTTTGTTGGAGATTGAAGGTTCCTCACTACAAAAAACACGGGCTTTACTGACGGCAAATGCCGTTGGTAAGCCCCCGTATGCCGCTGAAAATTGCGTCACCGACGGCGAAAGAACGCCGCTGGTAAATAACGATGGTCAAGTCGCCGGAATATATCGTCGGCGAGAGAAGGTGGTTTCCCGGTACTTTACCGGCGGCACCCGCCGGTGATTACGGATGGCGTGCCTGTCATCGGTATTTGTTTAAAGAAAATTTTTATTTATTTATTTATTTATACCCTACAAGTATTTTCATATTTATACTATATTTTTAACTTAATTGCATACGATAGACGAACTTCGCAGTGGGTTACCCAATCTTAGTTGTGTTCTAAGTCAAGTACGCTTAACCGTGAAGTCCATTTCGAGTGGTCACCAGTACAGAACACTCGTATTATTGATATATCTAGTACCTATTAATTCATAATTTAAACTTTATTTCAATATACAATATCATACATTCATATGTCGAGATGATATCCAAGAGATGTTGTAAATCTAGCTTATACCCCATAAGTATTTTAATATGGTACTTGTAATGTATTTTGAACTCAATTGCATACGTTGAATTCAATCTAGCTTACCATTTTTATGCAGAAAATTCCGACCCGTCCCACGTATGCCGACGGCACACACCGGTAATCACCGACGGCAAACGTTGTAACATCCCAAATATTTAGATTTATTATATAAGTTTATTTATTAGTATTTTCTTGTTTAGCTTATTTTTTTAGATATATATAGATATGCACCATTAATTTTTTTATCTAGATTATTATTATTATTATTATTATTATTATTATTATTATTATTATTATTATTATTATTATTATTATTATTATTATTATTAGTATTATTTTTGTTTCCTATTAGAACTAGAACTCTTTAAAGACTAGTATAAATAGAGGCATAATATCTCCCCTAAAAATCACACGCAAGAAATATTTTTTCGGAAGTCTCGTCTCTCAGTTTCTGTTGCTATCTGTTTTCGTCCCTTTTGGTACGGTGCGATTAAGACCCTCATTCCGAATTTGTTTTATTTGTCTTCGACTTTAAGGTGAGGGATTTTACGCTTATTCATATAGTTATATATATTTTTATTCTCGCGTTGATTACTTGTTTACGTGCATCTTATGACTATGTTGTTATGTGCGATCATGGGACCTAAGCCATTGATCTATGTTATGTGCGATCATGGGACCTAAGCCATTGATCTATGTTATGTGCGATCATGGGACCTAAGCCATTGATCTATGTTATGTGCGATCATGGGACCTAAGCCATTGATCTATGTTATGTGTGATCATGGGACCTAAGCCATTGATCGATCATGGGACCTAAGCCATTGATCTATGTTATGTGCGATCATGGGACCTAAGCCATTGATCGATCATGGGACCTAAGCCATTGATCTATGTTATGTGCGATCATGGGACCTAAGCCATTGATCTATGTTATGTGCGATCATGGGACCTAAGCCATTGATCTATGTTATGTGTGATCATGGGACCTAAGCCATTGATCGATCATGGGACCTAAGCCATTGATTTATGTATGTGTTTGGTCATGGGACTTAAGCCATCGACTCAAACTATGATTATGTTTGTCAAGGGGCTCTAGTCTCTTGGCGTATGTTTGCAAGTATGATAATGTGATTTAATTATATATGTGACATATATGAATATTTTGTTATGTTCCTCACTGAGTATATTTTCAATATGCTCACCCCTTATCTTTTCAGTTTTGCAGTATTAGAGTCGAGGTGGCCATGGAAGTCGAGAATGACTAGAGATTTAGTATTTCCATAGAAATTTAAGTTGAAACATGTTACTTTTTAGTTTATCATTTTATGTCATGTTACTACTTTAGTTTTGACAAGTTGATTTTAAATTGGTTTAAACTTTTATAATTCAAGAAATTTTATTTTTATATATTAGTTTTCAAAGATTTTATATTGAAAAGTTTATGAAAATTGGGGTGTTACAAACGTCGTAGGTAGTATTAATCAAATAATAATTAAATAATAAATTTATAACTAGCGACGGCGCCGGTGGTTACCGACGGCTGCAATTGCCGTCGGTAACTTTACCGGCAGTGTGCACCGTCGGTAAATGTGCTATATCCTACCCATGTTTCTTGTCGTCGGTAAGTAGAACTTGCCCTCGGTAATTTTTCTCGGTATTTGGCGAGTTTTTTTTAGTGCCATAAGTGATTCTTAATTTAAACTTTCAATGCCCTCAAAAAGAAACTTTCAAACAATGGCTAGAACCAAATGATAATACACAATTTTTATTGAAGAAATTGTCGTATCCTCACGGAAATTACGGGTGTTGAATTTTGTTTGATTGTTTTCAAGAATGGTTCTATTTATAGTTTTATCATATGACAACAGTAAAAAAACTTATTTTGTGTCGTAACAAAGCATTGGGTACTCATTCACATGGAAAGAAATCTATGACATTGGACCATTGTCAACCGAAATTAAAATATTCTTTCACGGAGCATCTTTGTCCTTCAAGACAAATTAAGAACTGAGCACTCATCCACATGAAAATAAATCTATCGTATTGGATTATTATCGAAAAAATAGATTATATTTTCATGGTATATAGTGAACTCATAAGGTAACAGAAAAATGCTAAGATTTAGGGTTTTGTTTTGTTTTATGTTTTGTATTTTCTGATGGCGGGTATGTACTATGTAGTAGAGCAATATTAAAATTTGTTGGGGGTTGGGGACGACTCCAGAATCCAGATCAAAGTGGTAGGTGGTATATGTAGGAATTGTTAAATAGGGGTAGAATCACGATTTTTTTTTTTTTTTTTTGAAGAGGAATTGAATTCATTTTTTTTTCAATCTTATCGTTTATGTATTTTAATATCATGGTTCTGTATTTCCTTACGTAATACCCCTTGATCACTGATGAGGACTGAAATATGCACCAGCGCTGTGCTAAACATAACGGGAATATTTCTAGTTATTGTGGTTATTTTTTATATTTGATACAGGATTGCCCTGACTCTCGGCTTAGCTCAGCTCGGTTCCGCTCTCCAGCTCGGATGGCTCAATTGCAAGATGTAGATTAGAATAACGAGGCTTGGGCTTGATTCATTGGTCTAATGGACTTTAGGGGTCTAATGGGCCCAAGGGCCTTAAGTTTATGTTCATGCTTATAAATAGGGCGTTGGTGCATAGATTAGGGGAGATAGTCATTTTGAGCCTACAACTTGTAAACAGTAAACACTCTCTCATTATAGTGGAAAACCCCCAAAACCCCGTGGACGTAGGTCTTCTCGACCGAACCACGTAAATCCGATGTCGTTTACTGCTTTTGTGGATCGTATTATTTCTCGTTTCACCAACTGGCGCCGTCTGTGGGAAATTGAGCTAAGGCGTGAGAAATTGGGCTCCGATTTGATGTTTTTCCCAATTTTCCAGATTCCGATTTGTGCTTCCGTTTTTCCACTTTCCGGTAACGATGGTCACTGATCTTTCTTCTCCATAAATTTTCCGACGAAAACCGACACCACCTCCAACAGGTAGCCAGCAATTTTCGATCGTCCATCAGAAATCCCCAAAATCGCCATCTCCGGGGAAATCTGAAAGAAGGCCCAAATATCTAAGCCATTATCCAGTTCTCTCCCATTATTTTGTTTTCTGTTGAATCGGTGATCTCTCTTCTCCATAAATTTTCCGGCGAAAATCGACACCACATCTCCTCAAATCTGTGCTTCCTATCAGTTTTATGATCCAACACCCAGTTCCTCGAATCAAAATCGTAGAATCAACGTTCCTCTATAATTTTCTATCAAAGCCGGAGACGATCCCTAAAGTCCCCATGATTCCCGGCGAGATTCGCCACCCACAGCCAACCACGACCACCTCGAATGGAATAGCCCCAATTCCATACAACAATTCGACCTCCAATCAAAAACCACAAGGCTGGAAAACCACATTCTCCAAAAATCGACCAATATCAGATCCACAATCCCCATCGCCCATCTCTCTCGGTGTTTTTCAAAAACGAAAAAGAAAAAATGGAGTTTATCCCACAATCCCTAGAAGTCTCGGCTAGATCCGCCGCCCGCAGCCAACACCGATCGCCTTCGCCGCCGTTATCATCGGTCCCTAAAGCAACTAAAGTTCTGCAACAACCCATCTCCAGGAAAGGGGACGCCGGATTTCAGCAAAAATAAATGATGTTCCGTCGTCGTAGCTCACTGTCAGTGACTGGGCAGTCCAAGCGGTTGCCGCTGAACCACAATCATTTGCGGTGCCCGGATTTGGGTCGAATTACAGAAGTCAAGGGGAACTTAGGGAATTGCCCAGATTTGGAAAAATTCTCGAAAGGAACAGGGACAGAAACGCCTACTTCAGAAAGCCAAGTCATCTCTCTCGTTAAAATTAATCTTCTATCGTCGACAACTGACGGAGGGGAAAACGCCCAATTTTCTTAGCTAATATGTATCTCTCATCAATTTTGTGCAAATCTTGGTTAACCTTGTGTTTTTATCGTGTGTTTAGGGTGCAATCTATCTTCAACTCTGATGAAATCCTGAAATCGGGATTTATAATCGCCGTTGCCGCAGGAACGGCTCCTTTCTCTCGTTGACAACCAGCTGTGCTGCTTCTTAATTTGAGCTCTGTCGAAGCTAGCGCCTCACTAGCTCTGCGCTGCCTTTGTCCGGGTAACCAGTTCTCTGTCCACAAGCACGGAGACTCATGAAGATTCGTTAGGGGCTGATATGGGGAAAATGAATTGAGGGATTGGTTTCTGCGGGTTAGAGGCGTGATCCACCGGAAATCTGAAGAACGGTCACGTCGTGACCCATCTTTATGGAGCATGCCTCCATTCATTAAAGGGATTATCTCCATTAATTTCAGAGCAAGCTTGATTCCTTAATTTCTTTGCTTATTTTGCTTCTTATTGTGTGTCTGTTGTGTGTGAGGACAAAAGGGAGGTTGTGAATAGAAACAGGTACAGGGGATTCCCAAAATCAGAGCTAAGGAATTATGGGCTTCGGCCCTTGAAGTTGCGCACTACATATGCACATTTGGAGCCCTGTTTTTAGTTACTCGCAAAGCAGAGGGGCAGACCTCGGCTCTACCAAGGAGCAGAGCAGAGGAGCGGATCAGAGGAACAAAGCAGAGGGGCAGACCTCGGCTCTACCAAGGAGCAGAGCAGAGGAGCGGATCAGAGGAACAAAGAGGAGCGGATCAGAGGAACAAAGAAGAGGGGCAGACCTCGGCTCTACCAAGGAGCAGAGCAGAGGAGCGGATCAGAGGAACAGAGCAGAGGAGCAGACCTCGGCTCTGCCAAGGAGCAGAGCAGAGGAACGGACCAGAGGGCAGAACCTCGCCAGAGCAGAGCAGAGGATCGGAGCAGAGAGCATAACCTCGCCAGAGCAGAGAGGACCTCGGCGCTGTGGCTGCCGCTGCTTTCAACCGACGAATTCTCCTTCACAAATCTGGAAAATCCATCGCTGGTCTTCTCTCTGATGAGCGGCGAAAACGATATCAAGCAATATACTGCTACTCCCATGATTGTAGGGAAAATAATAAAGGAATTTAGGCGTCGATCATTAGGACCCAGCGGAGGCATTGCTCTGCTCTGAATGAACACTAGAAACAACAACGGTGTCGACGACGACAACCCCGCACATGAAGATAAGTGGTTTGATTATTCTCTGAGTTTGTGTATTCTGTTATTCCATATAAGTCATAAGAAGAAGGTTTCTAAATCAGTGGAGTTTATACAGAAGCTTTTGAATTTTAAATTGAAATGTCGAAAGCTTATACGTTTAGTGGGCGAATGAGGATATAAATACTTTAATAATTCGAAACAAAAATGTGGGCTGTTATTGCTAAGCTTAATGAGCTCAAGATTTTATCATTTTCTTTTAATGAGTTGAATGGCGAAACTCTGCTGAAATTTGGGATGAATTGTTTCATAACCTGATGCAGTTTGGGTTGTTAATAAGTCCCTTGATTCTTTTATTCTTTTTATGGTCTGTAACATAGTTCTTAATTTATGTCAGCAGCTGCGCCGCTGCGTCGATGCAGCGCAGGGAGGGCGAGCAGCTCATAAGCTGCGCCGCTGCGCTGATGCAGCACTTCTGTTCAGCCTTGTTAAGTTTTATCAAATTTGTTATTCCTTTTATGATACCTGCACCGGGAATACATACACATATATGTACAGAATTTTGAGCTTAATATTGTTATGATCTTCATCTGTTTTTGGGACCAATATTGCTAGTCTTTACTATGATTCGGCAGTAATCTCGGGAGTCGGAACGGATGCTATAACTTTGCTATGATCTTAGGACTGATTCGGTTCTAATTTTTGGAAACTCAGCCCTCTCTAGTTTTATTGTTACGATCAATCTGTTTGGGAGTCATTTGGAGATTAATTACATTAGTCATGTCCGGAATTTCTGCCTTCTTTATTAACGGGTTTACAGCCCTGGGAGGGCTCTCATATTTTATTAATACTTTTGCTTAAGAATCTTTACAGCACATGACAAACATATTTTGAGGAAAACACTTGAACAAGTATGGTACTCACCATAACACGAAAAGACAATCCACTAACGAGTGGCGATTCAAAGATCTTGTAGCACAGGGCAAACAAATTTGGGAAAGCTTTGAACAAGTATGGTAATCACCATAACACGAAAAGCTAATCCACTTGTAAGTGGTAATTCAGGTACTTCGCTGAACTTTATCTCGTGGAAGCATGTGAGCATGATGGGGGAGTATTATGCTTTATCACTAGGCAAAATTATGATCTTAGGGTATTTTATGGGAACATGTAAGCATGATAGAGATTTGGGAAATATTCCACTTCTTTACTTGGGCAAAACCATGACTTATATGATCTTTGATGGGATTTATGTAATCACAACATCATCTTGGAAGCTGCACAACTTCTGCATATGTGCTTAGACTTGAAATATGACATTATTAATAAACGAAGTTGCACACCTTCTGCATATGTGCTAGGGCTTGAAATGCAACTTGAATTATGTTACTTGGGAATTGTAATTATGCTAACTCCCTCACAATCATCACAAGCATGAGCACCAAACACACACACTTGACATGTTCATGCAGAGGCATTGCACATGTCACCAGAGGGGGGAGTAGGGTGTATACCCGTAGTCCCCAATTTACAAATTCAAAATTGCATCTCAGCAAGTCAAGGGAAAAGCAGAGGAATCATTGCTATCGTAAGCCGTGAAAGTTGGTGGCACCCCCTGGGTCCTCCATGCTCCGCGCAGAGGGATGCTATCGTAAGCCGCGAAAGTTGGTTGCACCCCCAGGGTCTTCCATGCTCCGCGCAGAGGGATGCTATCGTAAGCCGCAAAAGTTGGTTGCGCCGGCCAGGCCCTCCATGCTCCGCGCAGAGTGTTCTTTTAACCGTAAGCCACGAAAGTTGGTTGCACCCCCCGGGTCTTCCATGCTCCGTGCAGGGTGTTCTCTTAATCGTAAGTCGCAAAAGTTGGTTGCACCCCCCGGGTCCTCCATGCTCCGCGCAGAGGGTTACTATTTAATCGTAAGCCGCGAAAGTTGGTTGCACCCCCCGGGTCCTCCATGCTCCGCGCAGAGGGTTACTATTTAATCGTAAGCCGCGAAAGTTGGTTGCACCCCCGGGTCCTCCATGCTCCGCGCAGAGTACTCAAGCTTGGATGGGAAGCAGCAAAGGAATGCTTGGATGGGAAGCAGCAAAGGACTACATACAAAGGAGGGAAGCAGCAGAGGAATGCTCTGCCACCGTCCGTAACCCCAATGCTCTGCCACCGTCCGTGACCCCAATGCTCTGCCACCGTCCGTGATCCCAATGCTCTGCCACCGTCCGTGATTCCTATGCTCTGCCGCCGTCCGTGATTCCTATGCTCTGCCACCGTCCGCGATCCCAATGCTCTGCCACCGTCCGTGATTCCTATGCTCTGCCACCGTCCGTGACTCCAATGCTCTGGCATGATTTCAATGCTCTGGAATGACTCCAATGCTCTGGCATGATTTCAATGCCCCACCGTGATTTTACTGCTCTGCCGTGATTTCAATGCTCTGCCGGGATTTCAATCCTCTGCCGGGATTTCAATGCCCTGCCGGGATTTCAATGCTCTGCCGGGATTTTAATCCTCTGTCGGGATTTCAATCATCTGCCGGGATTTCAATGCCCTGCCGGGATTTCAATGCTCTGCCGGGATTTCAATCCTCTGTCGGGATTTCAATGCTCTGTCGGGATTTCAATCCTCTGTCGGGATTTCAATCATCTGCCGCTGGTTTTCTTACACGCGGATTATCTATTGGTCTTCTCACGCGCTGGATTTTTTACGCGCTCAACAACAGGGTATATTGTTCAGACTCGACAAATATTTATGACGGGTTTTCTCAGATAATCAGAGTACCATATTTCTCAACTTCGACATGGGTCTCCTATGTTATTCGGGTATTCTTGCAACGGTCTTCTGATTCATCCAACACAAGGCATTTATATTGCTTATCTATGTAAAGTATTCAATATGGAGTATTCTCAGCGCTGGTCTTCTTATGCGCCCAAAGAAATGGAAATTATTTATCTTTGTCAACATTCAACAAACAAAAAGGAAATCTAACTTGGAACTACAAATTCCAAAGTCAAGGGGAAAATACTTATCTTTGCTTTCTTACAGTATTAAAACTCTTATGTCTTCATGATTTGCAGGGATTAAGGAAAACAGCACAGCGCTGGCTTTAACAATACTTCGCTGGCTGAACACGAAGAATACCCGGTTCAACCAGACTAGGGGGAGTAGCTGATGAGGACTGAAATATGCACCAGCGTTGTGCTAAACATAACGGGAATATTTCTAGTTATTATTGTTATTGTGGTTATTTCTGATATTTGATACAGGATTGTCCTGACTCTCGGCTTAGCTCAGCTCGGTTCCGCTCTCCAGCTCGAATGGCTCAATTGCAAGATGTAGATTAGAATAACGAGGCTTGGGCTTGATTCATTGGTCTAATGGGCCCAAGGGCCTTAAGTTTATGTTCATGCTTATAAATAGGGCCTTGATGCATAGATTAGGATAGTCATTTTGAGCCTACAACTTGTAAACTGTAAACACTCTCTCGATCATAGTGGAAAACCCCCAAAACCCCCGTGGACGTAGGTCTTCTCGACCGAACCACGTAAATCCGATGTCGTTTACTGCTTTTGTGGATCGTATTATTTCTCGTTTCACCAATCACAAATATTCATGTGCAATCGGTTGCATCGTGCAACTAGTCAGAGCCGTAACTAGGCATAAGCACAAGATGCTATTGCCTAGGGCCCCAAGTTTTTGGGGGCCCATTTTTTTAATGCGTATGTTTATAATTATAATTATAATTATAATTATAATTATAATTATAATTATAATTATATATATATATATATTATATTTAAAATGAGTAAATTTTTTCAATTTGAAGATACAGATTTATGTGAGAGTTATCATATTTTTACAAGAATTTATTTGATTGTTTGATAAATTTAAAGAGTATAGGTTTTATCATGCCATGGATCAAGCTAAAAAAATGTTAAGTGAATTGGGTAAAAAGTAAGAAATATGTGCCTCTAAAATTGGAAGATGTATTGCATTTGCTTAAAAGTAAGAAACATTTGTCAGTTTTGTAGCAATTATTCTTTTAGTATGATATAATAACTTCATATTGTTTTTCTTATAATTCTTATTAGCTAGTGATTTTTTATGTTTTGCTAGATATAAAAAATTATATGCTTGATATCGTAAAAAAAATGTATTATAGGAGCCTCTTTTAAAATTCTCGCTTAGGGCCTCGTGAAATATAGGTACGGCCCTGCAACTAGTTTCCAGAATGACACTATTCATTCGAGAAATGACACTTGAACATTTTCGAATGACACTATTCAGCATACAAATAGTGTCATTCTGAAATCAACCGGTTGCACAGAAGAGTGCCTCCTTAATAACTGAAAATTAAACTTAATTATGGGCCAAACATGCATCATGTCCTAAAAAATTAATTTATTTAATAATTTAAAATTCTTCTATTTGGTTCAACAATAATAAGAATCTGAAAATAAGGAAATTAACATAATTTTATAGAATTCATATTTCCAATGCTTATTATGTATTTTTTTTCTTCATACTTAGGTATGTTTATTCAGTATTGTTATTATTATTATTATTATTATTATTATTATTATTATTATTATTATTATTATTATTATTATTATTATTATTATTATTATTATTATTATTATTATTATTATTATTATTATTATTATTATTTGTTGTTGTGCCCAAAAAAATCACCTATAACAGAAAGCAATAAGAACACAGAGATTTACGTGGTTCGATCGTAAGATCTACATCCACGAGGTTTTTTTGGGGGGTTTTTCACTATGTTTTGGTGAGAGATTACATTGTACAAAGAGAGATCGTTTGGGACCGATCGGATGCCCTAAATAATGAAAATACATGCCTTATTTATAAGCAAAATATTAATAAACCTACTTAAAAAATGATTCTATTTAGACTTAGAATAGGACTCTAATTCCTCATATTTATCTTCTTCTTCGTGTTGATCTTCTCTTTATTTGATAGCTTTCGAGATAAGGCCGAATCCCAGAAAATAAGGGCTGCATATTTTTGTCCTCATCATCATCATCATCATCATTATTATTATTATTATTATTATTATTATTATTATTATTATTATTATTATTATTATTATTATTATTATTATTATTATTATTATCTCAATTAATAATTTAATTCAAGGAAATTTTAGTTTACTTTAAAGAAAAAAAAAGTGGAAGAGAGAAGTGGCGCATACCTGGACATATTTGAGCCATAAAAAGAAAAAAGAAGTTGTTCGCCACTATTTTATCTATCTATTATATGAAAACGCAGTTTGTAGCAATTTAGCAAATAAAACAACATATAAAGGGCAAATCTACATTTATCTATTATATGAAAACACAGTTTTCAACAGTTAACTTTTCCCCACAAAAATTCTCTCTCACTTAACTTTTCCCCACAAAAATTCTCTCTCACACGTTCTCTAGCTACAACAATTTTCTCTCTTCCACTCTAACACGGTTCTCTCACCGATTTTATTTCACTCTTCTCTCACGGTTCTATCACAATATATTTGGAACAACGACTATCAATATATTACATGAAAGAACAGTGAAACGATATTTTTTTGCGGCAAAAATTTAAAATTAACAAATTTTCGGCAAACATTTGAATTCTCAGTTCTTTTATTTCCAAAAACAGTTCTTTTGTTTACAAAATCTTTGAAACGTGGGATTACCATTTGCAGCTACACACGTTCACCCCACTAAAGCCATCATTACCAGCTTATTTTATTTTAAGCTATAAATATGACCCAATTTACATTATTTTCGTTTATACTAACAATCGATCTATATCGATATACTTATGAGTTATGCGATGGGAAGAAGAAAAAGAAGAAATGAAAACATCGCTGAAGAGTGGACGAAAATGGGAAGAAAAAACGATTAAGAAGGAGCAGAAGTGGCACTAAAGAGTAGACTGAGATGGGAAGAAGAAGAAAAGGTGAGGAAGAAAGATTGAGCGAAGATGAAGAAGAAGATGCGACATCGGTAAAGAAGAAGTTCACCTGATTTCCTCCTCCTAACAGATTTGCAATCAAATACTCTCACAAATCATGGTTGTACTTCTCATCAGACATCTGAAATTTACAAACAATCATCCTCTGTTGTGGTCGTCGACGTCACCACCACAACGTACAGAAACCGAATTAGATTTTTGGTCAATTACCAACCGAATGCAATTGCACAAAAATATGCCGAAAAAATTAAAGCTACAAGTTTTAGTTTTCATTCTCACTATTGCAAAACAAAAAAATCCCGCAATATCAGAAAAATATCCAATACATACATTACAAAGAAATCAAGAATTTATAAACTCTGGTAAATCATCAATAATTTGACAGGGGCAAGCAGGAAAACTGGCAGACCGCCACGACCAGAGGGGCAGAGTCACAATGAGTGGGACGACAAACTCACCGAGAGTGAGACGGCGGCGTGTCAAGCAGATAATGTCATGGCCAGGCTTGGCATTGGATGCTGCTGTTGTTGTTAATTGCCTACTGGAATAAAACGTCGAAAGCTAGATAACACTAACTTTTTAAGTGAGGGTACACACTTACACCCTTACAACACGAACTTCAACTCACAAAGGAGATAAACTCTAAGTTACTTTGCTGATAACGAGAGTAAAAGAACATTAATCTACATCTTCGTGATAAGATTGAGCGGTGTGGGTAGAGAGAGGGTTGAGCGGCGTGGGAGTAAAATTGGAGGAAAAATCTTTATCTTAGGTCAATTAATGCCTTTTGATTTTAGATGCAAGTAATAATTTATTTATTTGGTTAAATGTATAAAGACGTGTCACACACTTTAAATCAAATATTTACGTAAAATATATCAAATTAAAGGTCTTATCGTGATCTTCAATTTAACATCCATATTAAATAATTTATAATTAGTCAAATTTCATAATTTTAAAAAGAAATAAAATAAAAAATAAAAAGATATAGAAAATTTTACAAATAAAAAATAATTTATAATTAATCAAATTTCACAATTTAACAATTTCTCAAAGATCTCTGGTGGAAGCTTTTCATTACTTGATTAATGCAGCACCTTAGTTAGAATCTTAAAGGGGGAGAAAATTTTATTTGTATTCGTTCATTTCGTGTTCATTGATTTTGTGTGTCTGTTCGTCATTCTCATTTCTCACGAAAAATTCAATTATCACAGGATCCCCACCTCAATATATAAATATAATGTCTAAATGTTATTTTTCTTATTGTTAAATACAATTTTACTTTGTATTTATCTAATATAATATAAAATATTTAAATTATTTAATAATTTATTATTATTACGTTTTATACAAAGTTGAAAATTTATGTGTTCTTAAATTTTAGATTCTTTATTGAGTTAAAGATATATATGAATTATTTCATTTCAACTTTTTAAAAATAATTTATATTTTCTTATTTTTTTGAATTTGTTTAATATTCATATTTTATTATTTAATATGTCGCTCAGTTTGATGTTCGCCGTGCATCGCATGGGAGAGTGTACTAGTCTTACTTTATGTAAAAGTCTACTTTGTCCTAGTATTTGCAGAAATAAAAGTGCCTAATTACTTTTACTCAAGTTAATATGCCTAATTAAGTAATTTTCAAAAAATTAATGATGAAAAGTAAACTTCAACAACTAATATTTAGAAAAAGAAAAGTCAAAGATACCAGAAACTAGTGGTATTTTCTTATAGAGTGAGAGATTTGGGGTTCATGCCCACTCCCACAACCAATTCAAAAAAAATAAATGTTTCTCTAAAAGATCCACGTACCTCCAATTCAAAAAAAAAAAAAAAAATGTTTCTTCCAAAAAATTAAGTCTCTAACATATTTTTCCATACAAATAAACCCTTAATATTATAATTATTATTGCAACTTCAAATCAATTATTAATGTTATGCCATTTAAAAATTAGAAACAATAGGGTCGAATGGCCCTATTCAACATACAACATCAAATTTTGTCCACCATTTGAAAAAACATAAATTTTGGCCATTTTTTATATGTCATGACTATTCTACCCTTCTCTCTCTCTCCTCTCTCTTTCTCATCACCCTCTTTCTCTCTCTCTCTCTCTCTCTCTCCAGCGGCTCCTCTCTCTTTCTCATCTCCCTCTCTCTGCTCCAGCGGCTCCTCTCTCTCTCTCTCTCTCTCTCTCCAGCGACTGCGCGGCAGCGGCGCCGAGCTTGGAGAATTCGTCGGAGCTCTCGCGGCGGTGGTGGAGGAGATCCTCCCTCTCTCTCTCTCCAGCGGCTGCCACTCTCTCCTCTCTCTTTCTCATCTCCCTCTCTCTCTCTCCAACGCGCGGCGGCAGCAGATCTGGTCTGATGAGGCGGCGGCGGTGGATCTGATCTGATCGTTGCGCCGCCTCCTCCATCGGCAGATCTGATCTCTGCCTCCTTCGATTTCAGCCATGGCAGATCTGATCTGATCTGTGTGCTACACGTATGGCACTTAGTGCCATAAGTGCACACTTCCCCCTAGGGTTTAGATATTCCATTTAGGGTTTAAATTATCCATTTGAGGTTTAGATTATCCATTTAGGGTTTAGATGTTCCATTTAGGGTTTAAATAATGTTGTTTCTGTGCTGCACGTATGGCACTTATGGCACTATTAGTGCCATAAGTGCCCAAAATGATTATTTTACTTGGTTTTATTTTGGATTTCCGTTGGCACTTCTGGCACTAGTGCCAGAAGTGCCAACGGAAATCCAAAATAAAACCAAAGTAAAATCTTGGCACTTATGGCACTAATAGTGCCATAAGTGCCTAACCCGACCCGGCACGCGACCCGCGTGCCTAATCCTACCCGGTCTGCCTCATTAAGGGTAAAAACGTCCAAATCAATAAAAATGGCCAAAATTTGTGTTTTTTCAATGTGTGGCTATAAATTGTGTTTTATGCTTCATTTTGGCTACTTCAAAATTTTACTCTAAAAATTATTTGAAGCATTAACAAAAATAATACCCTAAATTGTTGGAGAAATTTCTTGGGATTTTTCAGTTTTAGTGAATTGTGCTTAATAATGTGGGAAAGTTAAAATATATGTTGGATAGAGAAAATATGGCGGTAAAATATTATCATAATACTGTTGTTTTATATAATACTAGTAAGTCCATTCGTGCGATGCACAACGAACATCGAAATTAAAAGATACATTTCAATAAATAAATAAATATAAATATTAAACAAAAATAAAATATAAACAAATACAAAATATTGTGTAAAAATAAAATAAAATAATTCATGTCAATTACTCAATAAAATTCTGAATTTGAAAATGTAAATTTTTTCAACTTTGTATAAAGAGTAATGATAATTATAGTTATTAAATAAATTTAAAAATTATTCGATAGCGAAAACTAGCGTTATGCATTATTAAAAAAGAGTATTACACGTCATAATAAATAAATATTTTAATACACAAACATAAATAAAAAGTTGTAAAATTTTAACGAAGAGAGAATATAAAATATTTTAATATCAGTTTTTATGATTTTAATACTATTAAATTTAAGATGTATATTGAATATTTTTTTCATAAATAAAATATGACGATGTTTAGAAAATAATTCCTCTTTTATATGTTATATAGATATAGACGTTCGAATTATAAGCTATCAACAGTTTTAATTAAATATATGGGTCTGTCATGCTTATGGGCCTATTGTAAATTGGATAAGACATGTATTGCAATAGGGTAATTTTAAACATAGCCCCCAATTTTATCACTATAGCCTTTTATTTAAAAAATAATAAAAATAATTATAATTGTACCATTTTATCCCTGTAGCCCCCATTTAAAATATGTAATGAGTTATAAGTTTATAAAAACTAATTTGGAATAATACATACACTCTTTTCATTGATAAATCATATAACCCCCACCTCCCTCTCATCCCACTCTTTTCACTGATAAATCATATAACCCCCACCTCCCTCGTCTCTCATCCCACAAGATGTCGCAGCTCATAATCAATTCATGAGTCATCGCCATCAGATCCAAAACTATGCCTTAATGGTGGTTGATCAGAACTCTGCATCTCACGCACATTCTTATGGAGGTTTTTGTCACCCTTTTTGACATTTTCTCCACCATCCCTATTTTGTGGAGCTTCTGAGATCTGACCAGTGGCATAAAATTTTGTTCGCCGTTGAATTTTCTTTACAATAGTTAGAATCTCCATCCTCATTCACTATCCCATCTTCATAAAAATAAAAATGTAAGTTTCGTCCCTTTACCTCATATAAACACACTATGTAACACACAAAAGTAAAATTAAGCATAATATGACATAGATATCACTTGTTTGGGTGCGAGCACAGTGAGGGCAGATAATCCACTACCACCAACTCTGATGTAGTGAATGCTCCCCTTCTCTCCAAAACCCCGTGATTCGAAATCGACATCACTTATGCAATGGGGAGAATTAGCAGAGGTCACGATTTTGGCGAGGAGATTTTCGAAAGGGAGATACAGACGAGACAATGTGCCATTCCTTTCCAGCCGCGGAATGCTGCACCTGAAATGCAGACGAGCTAGTTTGATAATGGATTCCTCTTTTCTGATTTTGGAGTTTGAGTTGATCAGTTATTAATTTATTAATATATTTTAAATGGGGTTATAAGGGTATAATAGTTAAATCATCATTATTTTTATTATTTTAAAAATTGAGGGGTTATAGTGAAAAAATTGGAGGCTATATTTTTGCCTATTAACACTATTTAAAATTACCCATTGCAATATATTCGGCATTGCTTTTGGATCGATTCAAGTAATTACCTTGTCTCACCTCACGGATCGATCAAGGCAAGTTTATTTACGAAAAATAACTACACATGTGCTCGTACATGATTTTAATCGACTTGGTGGCCTCTAATTTGGAGTGAATTGCAAAATTATAGATTGTAGGAGAATGAGAATTAACACATTTAATTTCTTTCATTCATGCAGTGCATATAATGGTTGCAAACTCAAACAGTGAGAGAAGCAGAGGCAATAGATTATTAGACTTAACATGGCCAACCAGCCTGATTGAAAGCTTTCAAGTGAAATTCCCCATTTGAACAGAATTTCACAAGAAAAACAAGTAGCTAAACATTGGAACAAAACAAACGAAAATCAAATGAGTAGAGGATCCACGTACAGAGCAACAATGTATGATGTCAACTGCGTTTCCGGATTGGTAAAGCCATCCACTTTGTTCTTGTAAAGCACCTCTGATGTCCTACCAAACCTTACAACTTTCTCCACTACTTTTTTGGCCACACAATTTACCTTTACCAATTCTGTGTTCACATCCTTCCATCCATTCTCAATCAATTCCACAAATTTGGAAAGTGCCTCTTTCTTTGATGTGTTTTTATCTTTCATGTAGCAATCCACCACTGTCAGTAATTCTCCCTTCTTGTTCTCGCGCTTCACATGCAAACATATATATAGTATTATTATTTGGTGAGAAAAGTTGAATGATGTGATGATTTATCCTTGATATATATGTAATCATATATATAAATCAATGTAAATTAAGAAGTACAGTATAATATTTTTAGTATATATTCAAAATTAAAAGGATGATTGTCAGTTTAACCTAACTTACCAATTCGACCAGACTCTTAAAATGTAGAAAACAAATCCCTAATCTTGCATATTTTTGCATTAAAAAAATTGGCAACACGAACTTTCCAACTTTCATCTTTTGAGCCGTTAATTCGAAAACACAAACGCCAAAATTTGATGTGGTCCCAATCTACTTTATCATATATACATATATATAAAGTTCATAATTGTTGAATAGTGCTTACTTCATGGCTGGCCAAGTCCTGCAATTGCCTTCCTAACTTAGCAGTGGAAGTTACGATTTTGGGTGCACTGAGCAGCCATTGAATTGCTTCTTCATTAAAATATTTCGAGGTGGGGACAAGAGCTGTGGATATCACATAAATACCACTTGTAATCACTGAATTCTTCATATATTCTTCATAACAAGGCATTTCCCTTTCCATAACCCATTTCAGCTCTTGGTTGTAAGCTATACCAAGTTGTTTCGCCTGCCCACATACAACAAAATTAAAAAGAAAAAGAAAAATGAAAATGTAAAATTAAAACATGTGCTCATACACAAGGTACATTTTCTAAAAAGCTAGTTAATTATGAACATATTTGATTAGTAATTAGAGCATACATGCATGTACTTCAAACTACATGTTAACAACACTATAATTAAATTTAATTAAAGGTCTAAATGTCGCCATTATCCTTTCAATCACTAATATAAGTTGTTGGGGTTTTGTTTAGCTTTGTAACAAGAATGCACAATTTTTTTTATTCATATGAGATTTCCTAGTAGTAAGTTGAAGCTAGCAATTTTTTTTTATTCATATGAGATTTCATATCATGAGTACTTAGTGTTTCATGTATGTGGATGTGGGACTATTTATAATAAGGGGTTTTTGCAAATAAAATCACGAACAATTTTAAATTTGTAATTTTAACGTGACTTTTGAAGTGTGGCGAATTAAATCATAACCTTTTCAATTTTTGCAATTTCGTCTCCTCAATTTTTTTCGGCCATCGTAGTGATGAGTTGGAGCTTATGTGGATTATTTTTTTCCACGTAATTAATTTCTAATTAAGATTAAATTGCTGACTAAGATTAAAACAAAATCAAAACCTAATTCTTTTATTTTACTTCTTTTTCGTCTTTTATAAAAATATATTTGATGTGTATCTTAAGTTAAAGATCATGACAAGATCTTCAATTAGATTTAAAATTCATTAAATATGAATTTGAAATAAATAATTTATTATAATTTAAAATTTTAAAGTGATTATTTTTCTCTCTCCTATCTCTTTTACAATATTCTTTATTTTTTTTCTCTTTCTCCTTATTTTGTTATTATATTATTTCTATTTGTATCTCTTTCTCCTACAAAATTTATATATCTTCTCTTATCTTTTGATTAAAAAAATATAATATTTATTTGTTGAATTATTTTATCAAAGCATACATAAAAATATTTAAATTAAAAATATTAATTAAAAAATATAATGCACAATTATCAACAAATATCGAGACAATATTATAAACGTATTTATTAATTTTAATTTTAATAGAAAATAATTAGTTTGCCACGTTGGCGCAACAAATTTAAAAATAAATTTTATTATACATAAATAAAACTGAAAAATAACCGTAAAATAATAAATGTCACGAAAATATTTTTGCCACACATTTTAAATGTCAATAATTAATGAAATTTTTTTGTGTGAATTACCTACACATTTTGAAATTATGTGTGGCTAAACTACCACACATTATTATGTGTGGATAATTATGTATGGGTAAAAATTCAATTTCTTGTAGTGCGGAATTCACACGTGAAGTGGAGTTAATTTTCAGAACATATTTACTATTCCATTGAGCTAATCAACAAACACACATAGCCCAAAAGCCATTAAATCGGGTTATAGATATGATTGGAGATACAATTTGGAGGGTTTGTGTGTATTTCTTCCACTTGTTTGAGTTCAGAGAAAGAGTAATTTAATTTTGGGGAAATGGGATTGATAAGGCTTGGGGGAGTTGGTTTCGTAGTTTTAATTAGTGAGTTAATTGTGTGGGTTAATTGCATAGATTAAATAAAATTGTGGATTTATTAATGGCATAAGTTGTAAATAAATTGAAAAGTAAAGGGTATGAATGTACAAATTAAAAGGTAAACATGACACTTTTTCGTGGACAAAAAAAAAGTGTAAGTAGGGCACTTTTTCGTGGACAGAGGGAGTAATCAATAACAAAAAACTTTCGGTAAATTTAATTATTATTATACAATACTCATTGAACTTAATATTATACTCCTACTCATTAAGTTGATAAAATTATTACTATACACTATTTTAAATCAAATACTAATATTTAAATAATATATTTTTTGTTATTAATTAATTTGATTCATAAATAATAATATTTTTACATAATTTCAAATTTTAAAAATAAATAAATATATCGTGGCCGTGCATCGCACGGGAGGGCATACTAGTTTAAGGAAAATGGGGGATACTGAAATAAGTTCGACAAAAAAGAAGAAAAATAAAAGAATTAGGTTTTGATTTTATTTTAATCTTAGTCAGTAATTTAATCTTAGTCAGAAATTAATTACGTGGAAAAAAATAATCCACATAAACTCTAACTCATCACTCCGGTGGCCGGAAAAAATTGAGGGGACGAAATTGTAAAAATTGAAAAGATTATGATTTAATTCGCCACACTTCAAAAGTCGCGTTAAAATTGCAAATTCAAAATTGTTCGTGATTTTATTTGCAAAAACCCCTTATAATAACATATGATTTAGAAACCACATGAGTTGAAATAAGAGAAAAGTGGTATAGGCAAAAAACTGTGTGCATGCGAATATACTGTGCATCCACTCCAAGTAGGGCTGGTAAACCGGTCGATTCGGTTTTAACCGAACTGATTTACCGGTTAACCGGAATCGGTTAAGGGCCATTTCCCTAACCGATAACCGAACCGATTATTGGACCGGTTAACCGATTAATCCACGATTTCTCAATTTGTCCGAATTTAACCAGTTAATTCGGTTAATCGGTTAACCAGTTAACCGAATTAACCGATTTTTATTTAAAAAAAAAATCAAATTTGTAGAATGTGTTCAATAGGATTTGAACTCTTAACCTTTGAAAGAAAGAATAAGGTCTTATCCACTGCACCAACTCATAACTTATGAAAATTTAGAACAAATGTTTTTTTATAGATACTTGAAATATTAATGTATTATTTAAATTAAAATATTAAAATATAAATTAATTAATTTAATATAAAATAAACCGGTTAATCGGTTTAACCGGTTAACTGACCGGTTAAACCGATTAACCGATTAGTGATGAACACACTAACCGATAACCGAACCGAACCGGTTATCGGTTAACCGAAAACCGATTTTTTCGATTCGGTTACGGTTAAAACCGATTAACCGGAACCGTTTTACCACCCCTAACTCCAAGTAGGATCTATTAATTCTTAATGAGAACTTATTAAATAATTCAATATAATTGAATTTATTAGGGCGGATGCATCATGCATACGAATGTATCAGTGTGTCACATACAAGAGAGAAGGAAATTTAAAAGAAAAATAGTAGATAAAAGTGGGACATACCGTTTCTTTGAAACAAGGAACCGCAAATAATTTATCTTGTTTTGCTGCTTCATGTTGGTATTCCTGGAAGATGGTCATAATAAATCTATATGCAATTTGCATGTATTCAGGGAGCACATCTATCTCCTCCATATCCCACCTGAAACAAAAGTATCATTTAATTTGTGGTATATTTAGTTACAATTTCTATAAAAATAATCTTTTATTATAGGGTTGAGTATCAAATACGCCCTTAATATAGAGGCCCTTATCACGTCTAGCACCCTATGATCGAGGTCAGTTCAATCGAGGTCAGTTCAACTAAACCTCTGAAGTCTTTAATTTCGTGCAATTAAAAACTCTGCCCTAACAGTCGTTTAACACCGTTAACTATTTTAAGTTTTTTTATTTCATTGGTGGTGGGACCCACGCCTTCTTCTTCGCCAAGCTCGCTGGAAACACGCCAGTTCACCACAAACATGCTAGTTCGGCCATGGTCGCTGCAGTCGCACACAACAGATCATCCGCACTGAACACCATCGACCCATCAAAGTGGACAAGCTTCCCTCCCATCTCTCCGCCGCTCGCTTCCACCTCACCGGCACTCGGTGGGACGCCCTTCTCCGCCTCGTCGGCGCCTCTAGCAGCCTCCCCCCCGCCCTCCTTAGCCATTTTCCTTTTCCTTATCAAGCAGCAGAGCAAACCACAGCAAGTAATTCGCAGGTTTATGAGCAACGCCCCTGCCACGATCAAAATAATATCTTTAGTACTCAGTTTACGACGCCGTTTCGACGGAGCCACCGCCACGGAGCACACGGTGTCGAAGCATCATATCCACAGAGCTCAAGATTGCCCACAGACGTGCTGGAGTCGAACTTGTGCGCGAGATTTGGGGGAACTGCGCCGGATAGATTGTTGTACGAGACATTGAACGAATGGAGATTTAATATTGACCTAACGAATTGGGGCTTTCTCCATTGAAGGCATTGTGAGAGAGACTGACCTCCCTCAACCAAGATACATTCCCAATTTCAATAGGGATTTCTCCGTTCAACCGATTGTAATTCAAGGTAAGAATTGACAAGCTCTTCAAACCAAATAGAGTGTTAGGCAAGCTCCCAGTGAGTAAATTGTGATCAAGCGTCAAAGATTGAAGCTATACACATGGCTCCAAGAATCGGAAAATACATTAGTAGTTAAAATTAATTTTCTGGCGTGTTTGTGGTGAACTACCGTGTTTCCGGCGAGCTTGGAGAAGAATAAGGCGTGGGTCCCACCACCAACAAAATAAATAAAAAAAATTAAATAGTTAACGGTGTTAAATGGCCGTTAAGTTGCAGGGGCTAATTGCACGAAATTAAGGATTTCGTAGGTTTAGTTGAACTGATCGACCTCAACCATATATAGGGTGTTAGAAGTGATAAAGACCTCAATGTTAAAGGCGTATTTGATATTTAACCCTTCGTTATATAATAAACATTATCTTTGTAATATTTGAAATTTGTGTGCACATGATCGTGGACGAAGCTACAATCTACATAACGAAAAAGTAAAAATAAATAAATTATGTATGAGCATACCTGTCCAAAATATGAGTAAAAAGTTGAGCTTCTTCAAGTGTAGCATAATTGTCATACATATCATCCATAACTGTAACCATTAGTACACTTTTGGCAACATCTCGTCGAACATAAGCGTATTGAGGCTCAAAACCATATGTTGTTCCCAAAAGATAGCACTCTACTACTCGATCTCTTACAAATGGCAATTTCGACTTAAGCTCGAATTTGTTCCACCACCTTCAAAGATCAAGACGAATGAGAGAATTAAAGGGATTGATGAGTTGCAAAAATGTAACACTGAGCCTGATAACTCTCATGTTGATCACGATCATAATTTCATTTAAAAAAACATCACAATATTAAAAGAGAATATGCACTCATATAGTCATATTGAGCAATGAATTAACTCAATTTTTGATCATCCATATGAGAAACATAAATTATGGCAATTTTTACAGTTTCGGTTCACAATTGACACTAATTGTGTCAAGTGTACTTAATGAATGACATAATTGGCACTATTAGTGTCATTTGTACCAACTGCCAGCGGCCATGGGAAAGTCAGCGGTTGCGCCTCTCTCTGCATTCGCGTCCTTTCTCTTGGTACAGTACAATTAGGGATGGTAACGGGTTGGATCTGGATCGGATCTCATCAATACCAGATTCAGATCCGTTTTAATGTATAGGATCCAAATTTGCCCCAGATCCGCGGGTCCACTGGTCCAGATCCATGGATTCACTGTTTTTAAATTAAATTAAAAAAAAAATCACAAAAACAACAACATATAGTTTCCATCATAAAAAAATATTGCACAAAATATACTCATGCAATACAAAGTCTCAACATAGAAAAATAAGTCACTAAAAATTCAAAATAAACAAATCTCAATGCTCAAGTCAATGATAACAAGTCTTCCAAATTACATTTCCTAAGAAAAAAAAGTCTCCATAGTGTATTGTTTTTAATTTTTAATATATTTAATATTATTAATAAAATAAATATAAAAAATATAAAAATATATATATATATATATATATATATATATATTAAATAAAACGATCCACGGGTCAGATCCGGATCTAAAATTTCAAGATCTAGATCTAAATCCGTTTTAAAAATTGAGATCCAGATCCGTCGGGTTCAAAAAATTGAGATCCAGACCCTGAAAAATGGATCTGGATCCACGGATTTGGGCCGGGTCCAAGATCCACTGCCATCCCTAGGTACAATTGACATTCATTGTGCCAAGTGTACCTAATGAATGATACAATTGACACTAACAGTGTCATTTGTACCATCATAACCCGCGAGCCCAACCTGCGCACGTAACCCTAACTCAGTCCGCCTAATTAAGGACAAAATAGTCCTAAAACCTAAAAACTGACCAAATTTTGTGTTTTTAGATGAGTGATCAAATATTGAGTTTCATTGCTCAATATGAATATCTCATAATTTGACTCATATTAAAATTAGATATGAATTCTCTTTACTAAATTCATTTTTTAAGATTCTTTAATATACATACTGAGTAAGCAGTATGTAGACGAGACTTACTTTAAACTAAACTGATCATATACAAGGTCATGTGTTTATATGGATGTTTAATTGTGAATAAATCCAAATCTTGACACGTTTTGACCATTAATTTAGACTATTTTACACAAAACTCTCCAAAAATAATTGAATAACAATTTCTTTTAAATCTTAATTACCTTGAAAGTTCGGAGAGTTCTTTCTTATACATATTCTGCAAGAAGTTGAAGTTGAATTTAGCTAGTTTCACAAGCAGCTGATCATCATCCGTTGATTCATAAATAGAAATGTAAAAACGGACGGTCAAGATGGGAACACCCCTATGAATGGAGAGTTGAAGAGCTTGCTGCACTTTCTCTTTAGTGGGAGACTTTAATTCTGGTACCATACGATTCAAGTGCTCAACTGTAAATTCCATTGCTTCATCTAAAATATTTTCGCCATGAATCCTCACCTGAGCTGCTTCATAAAAGCTTAACAACCCCTCAACATCGTTACAAAGGCTTTCTTTCAATTTCTTGTCTTCTTCAACAAATTTCTCAAAAACATCTGTTTCAATAACATCATATAAAATTTGTCAACAATATTACTGACAATGGAAGTGAGGTAGGGTGAGAAATGACATACTGCAAGATACATGATATTGATGTTGTCTGAGCAAACTGTTAGAACCGGGTACACGATCAAGATATTACAAAATAATATTTTGAGAAATTACAACTCAAAATAATTGAAATATTACAAAGTAAATAATTTGAGAAATTACAACTCAAATAATTTGATACAACTGAAATATACTGTATAAATAAATTATACGTATAAACAAAATCGAGTCGAGATGAATCTCTTCCCGCAAGAAGATTATCGCCCCGGTAGTGCTCTTCGGTTTGGCGTATCTTCCCCAAAGGTAAAACGACTACGTCTCGGCGGATGTAGCACCACAATCCGGCGAGCTCCGGCGAACTGAATAAGGATCGAAAACTGAGCTAGAGGTGGAATGCAGAATGCAGACTATTTTGTGAGTTGTGAGTTGTGAGTTTTCAGAGTGAATTCTAAAGCTCACCACACACCCATATTTATAGGTGTTAAACCGAGTGTGAACGGATCGGCAGTCAACTCCGGCGGCTGCGGTAGGTGGCCGCAATCGTTGAACGCAGAAGTTGAAACTGATTTTTCCTCTTCAACATCCAAACTTTGACATACAATATCTCACTCACCGGAAATCGGTTTTGAGACTTCAAGTATATCACGTTGATCTACTCGAGATGTAGATTAACATCCAATTATTATTTTAATTAAATAATAAATATTTAATTAAATAATAATTTTCAGATTTGGCATAAAACCATATTTCCAACAATCCCCCACATGAGTGAGAAATCAGTATGCGTATGTATGCAGACATTTAGCTCAGTCTTCTTAAGAAACAACATTGCTTTTGGAAAGGTAGCTTGTGGCTTTGAACCTGCCATAGTCAATATTATCGAGTATACCGGCGGCCTAGTGGATATGGTTCCTTGAACTAGTCCTCCTCGGTGTATACTGAGTCAACAATATTGACACAATATTGTTTCAATCCTTATTCGTTCTCACGTTTGTGTCCATTACAGGCCTTGGAACACCCCTTTGGATTCATAAGTGTTTCAATCGAAGCGGCCCCACTTTACACTTACATAGGTGACTCTTAACTCAAGTATCCTGCTATACTTGTCCTCTTCGAGGAGTTCTAGAGTCATTAAAAGTCAAAGACTTAACCTCACCACGTGCAGGTTTCCGAACACTCACTGTTCTACAAGGAATAGGCAATTCGAGTGTTCAACACACGGATTTTCATAGCTTAGTTGTCCCATTGAACCAAGTTCTTGGGATCCTCCAGTCATCATGGTTGGGTTTCCACTATGATTATCCTTAATTTGTGGATTTCAAACCCATTCCCCCTAACAGTTTATACATTTGATCTCGATGGATACCTTTTGTCAAATGATCCGCTATGTTATCAATTGATCTTATATAATCAATTGTGATAACTCCACTAGTGATCATATGTCTCACGGTATTATGACGTCGACGAATATGTCTCGACTTACCGTTATACAAATGGTTTTGTGCTCGTCCGATAGCAGCTTGACTATCACAATGAATTATTACGGACGACACAGGTTTCGACCAACATGGAATATCCTCGAGGAAATTTTTAAGCCACTCGGCTTCTTCACCAGCTTTATCCAAAGCTATGAATTCTGATTCCATGGTCGATCTTGCAATACATGTTTGCTTCTTGGATTTCCAAGACACAGCACCACCCCCCACAGTGAATACATAACCGCTCGTTGAAAACGAGTCTTTGGCATCAGATATCCAATTTGCATCACAGTACCCTTCAAGTACAGAGGGTTCCCTAGTATAATGAATCGCATAGTTTTGAGTATATTTCAAATATCTCAAAACCCTTTCAAGAGCTTTCCAATGTTCATTACTAGGGTTAGCTGTAAAGCTGCCCAACTTGCTGACCGAGCATGCTATATCGGGACGAGTGCAATTTGTTAGATACAACAAGCTCCCAATAATCTTCGCATATTCTATCGCGTCAACAGGTTCTCCCTTGTGTACACTCAAATGCACACTAGGTTCCCATGGTGTCTTAGCTATTGGCTTGTCAAAAGCGTTGAATTTCTTTAACACTTTCTCAACGTAGTGAGATTGTGTTATAGTAATACCTTCAGGTCTTCTTAGAATTTTAATTCCAAGGATAACATCAGCTAAGCCCATATCTTTCATGCTAAAATTTTTACTTAGCATGCCTTTGGTTTCTTGAATCACTCGGGAATTACTTCCCATGATGAGCATGTCATCTACATAAAGACAAACAATAACATATCCGTTATTAGAATTCTTAATGTAGACACATTTATCGCACTCATTGATTCTGAATCCATTTGACAACATTACACTGTCAAATTTTAAATGCCATTGAAGCGGTGCTTGCTTCAACCCATATAAAGACCTTTGAAGTTTGCATACTTTGTGCTCTTGCCCAGGTACTACAAACCCTTCAGGTTGCTTCATATATATTTCATCTTCCAACTCGCCATACAAGAATGCAGTTTTCACATCCATTTGGTGAATCTCGAGATTGTGCAAGGCAGCAATAGCGAGAAGCATCCGAATAGATGTTAGTCTGGTCACAGGTGAATAGGTATCGAAGAAATCGTACCCTTCTTTCTGCCTGAAACCTTGAACGACAAGTCGGGCTTTGTACTTATCTATAGTACCATCAGATTTGTACTTCTTCTTTAGGATCCATTTGCATCCTAAAGCTTTACTTCCAGGTGGTAGATCCACTAACACCCAAGTATGATTCTGCATAATGGAATCAATCTCAATATCGATGGCTTCTTTCCAGAGAGCTGCATCTGAGCCAGACATAGCTTCTTTAATCGTCACCGGTTCGCCATCTAGCATCAAGACAACATAATCCGGTCCATAGACATTAGCTTTTCTAACTCGTTCCCCACGTCTCGGTTCTACATCCATAGGTTTAGACCTTGGTCTTTTCCTATTAGGTGGTACATGATTAGAACCCGTGGCATCATCTACTTGAGTAGAATTACTAGCTACTTCCATAGGTTTAGAACCTGTAGCATCACCATCAACTCCATCATTAGAGTTCGATGTACCTTTATCCTTGTTAGGATAGATATTTTCAAAGAATATAGCATTCCTTGATTCTATCGTTGTCCCAACATGTATATCAGGTATCTCCGATCTGTGCACTATAAAACGATAGGCACTGCTATTAAGTGCATGACCAATGAAGATACAATCCACCGTTTTAGGTCCTATTGTAACTTGCTTTGGTAAAGGCACTTCTACCTTGGCTAAACACCCCCACACTTTGAGGTATTTATACGAAGGTTTCCTTCCTTTCCATAGCTCATAGGGAGTTACATCTTTCCCTTTGAGTGGAATCTTGTTCAAGATATAGTTGGCCGTTAAGACAGCTTCCCCCCACATGTTCTGGGGTAATCCTGAACTAATCAACAAGGCATTCATCATCTCCTTAAGAGTTCGATTCTTGCGTTCAGCAACGCCGTTAGATTGTGGTGAATAAGGAGCCGTCGTTTGATGTATTATACCACTTTCGTTGCATAATTCAGCAAATGGAGCTACGTATTCTCCACCTCTATCACTTCGAACCATCTTAATTCGACATCCAAGTTGATTCTCGGCTTCATTTTTGAAGTTTCTAAAAGCTTCAATAGCCTCATCTTTACTTTTCAATAAGTAAAGGTAACAATACTTTGTGAAATCGTCTATAAAGGTGATAAAGTACTTCTTGCCACCTCTAGTTTGCACGAACTTTAAATCACAAACATCGGTGTGAATAAGTTCCAAAGGTTGAGTGCTCCTTTTTACCGATTTAAACGGTAACTTAGCCATCTTGGCTTCAACACAAACTTCACATTTTTCTTGTGAGTTGTATTCATCAACTTTTAGTAAATTCATTTTTACTAATCTCTTTATAGCATTTAGATTAACATGTCCAAGTCTACAATGCCATAAATCAGAACACTCAATCAAGTAAGCAGAAGAAGTTGATGCATCTTTATTGATTTTAGCCTTGGCAGGCTTACAAGCTCTTACACCAAGTTTGAAAAGTCCTTCGGAGGCATAGCCTTTCCCTAGGAACTTTCCCCACTTGCGTATTACAACATAGTCAGATTTGAAAAACAATTCAAAATCCTTATTCGTAAGCCTAAAGCCCGAAATTAAATTCTTTCGGACAGTTGGAACGTGTAATACGTCTTTCAATGTGATCTCCACGCCCGACATGAGTTGAAGAATCACATCTCCCATGCCAAGGACTTGGGATGTCCGTTCGCTAGCCTCCATTATCGTTTTGTTTTCCACTTCTTTGTAGTTGTGGAACAACTCACGATTTATGCATATATGGACGGTAGCGCCGGTATCCACGAACCAAGCGTTCGGGTTGTCCACATGATTCACCTCGGAGATCATGGCAGCAAAGTCATCGTGGTTCCAATCGTCGAAGTCCTTCTCGACGTTGTTTACGTTGCTCTTTGCCTTCTTCCGCTTTGGCTTGCGGCAATCCTTAGCCATGTGACCTTGTTTGTCACAATTATAACACACACCATCAAACTTTGATGGTTGATGTCCGCCTTGCTTCCCTTTACCCTTATTATTAGGGTTAGGGCGACCATGTTTGTTGTAGGGACCGCCTTTCTCGGCGAGATTGGCCTTTGCCTCCATCGGAGCTTTTCCCTTTTGATCACGACTTCTCACGTGATCCTCCATTTGAAGCTTGGATAACAATATCGGCACGGACATCTCCGAGCGCTCATGCTTCAAAAGGTTTTGAAATTTCCTCCAACTAGGAGGTAATTTCTCTATGATGATTGCAACGAGCAATGCATCCGCCAAGGGCATCCCTTCGGCTTGAACCTCATGTGAAAGATTTTGGAACTCTTCCACTTGGTCCATCAATGGTCGGGAGTCAACCATTTTATATTCCAACCATTTGGCAACGACATACTTGGTAGTATTCGCCTTGTCCACTTGATACTTTAGATCAAGGGCCTCCCACAATTGTTTCGCGGTTTCATGAACCTTGAAAACACGATAGAGCCGTTCGTCCAGAGACATGAGAACGGTGTTACGGCACAAGTAGTCGCCGCGGCACCAGTTCAAATATCCGGCACGAATTTCTTGGCTTGTCTCCCCTTCCCCTTCACTCGGGGTTGGAGGTTTATCCTCCATTAAGAATCCGGCAAACCCCACGGTTGTGAGGTAGAATAGCATCTTCTCTTGCCAATATTTGAAGTTCTTGCCTGAGAACGTTGATGGTTTCTCGGCAAGACCAATAGTTCTAGATGTTGACGATGAAGCCCCCGTTGATGCAAACGAGGAAAATATTGACGACGTGGTTGAACCGATGGTTGCAGAGGTGGTGGAGCCATCCATATTGACGTCGGTGTGAGCCATTTCTCGAACGTGTATCAACGGCAGAGAATTAATCTTCTTGCGATTGTTAGAACCGGGTACACGATCAAGATATTACAAAATAATATTTTGAGAAATTACAACTCAAAATAATTGAAATATTACAAAGTAAATAATTTGAGAAATTACAACTCAAATAATTTGATACAACTGAAATATACTGTATAAATAAATTATACGTATAAACAAAATCGAGTCGAGATGAATCTCTTCCCGCAAGAAGATTATCGCCCCGGTAGTGCTCTTCGGTTTGGCGTATCTTCCCCAAAGGTAAAACGACTACGTCTCGGCGGATGTAGCACCACAATCCGGCGAGCTCCGGCGAACTGAATAAGGATCGAAAACTGAGCTAGAGGTGGAATGCAGAATGCAGACTATTTTGTGAGTTGTGAGTTGTGAGTTTTCAGAGTGAATTCTAAAGCTCACCACACACCCATATTTATAGGTGTTAAACCGAGTGTGAACGGATCGGCAGTCAACTCCGGCGGCTGCGGTAGGTGGCCGCAATCGTTGAACGCAGAAGTTGAAACAGTCAATTCCGGCGGCTGCGGTAGGTGGCCGCAATCGTTGAACGCAGAAGTTGAAACTGATTTTTCCTCTTCAACATCCAAACTTTGACATACAATATCTCACTCACCGGAAATCGGTTTTGAGACTTCAAGTATATCACGTTGATCTACTCGAGATGTAGATTAACATCCAATTATTATTTTAATTAAATAATAAATATTTAATTAAATAATAATTTTCAGATTTGGCATAAAACCATATTTCCAACACAAACGAAATCCAAGTGCAGTAGTCAACAAATCGTAGTCTTCATTATTCCCAGAATTATGAATCTGTTGGAGCTTCTCTTCAATTTCGGTTTCAAAATGATAAGCCAATCCCAAACGCTCAAGTTTATCGACTAATACAATCAGTTTAGAAGAAGTTGCAGCCATTAGCATATTTTGTTACATCTTTCTTCAGTGCTTCAATATTTTCACCATACTTATTCTGCAACTGCGCATGCAGAAAATATTAATTTTGTTTTACAATAATAAATACACGATAAATAAATATTTTCGTGGATCAAAAATCTAGATATTGCAAGGTAAGTGAGTTACTATAATATAGCAAGATACAGATTGATCAGTTTGAATTAGCATATATATCAATGTTTTATAGAAAATATCCATATAAATATAGGCAAATTAACCTGGTCATCGAAAGAAAATGTATTGAAAACATCAGCCCACAAGCTAGGGGTGAAAGCGGTGGTGAGTGGACGAAAGTTGGCAGAAACCATTTCCATCGCTCAAAACAATAAAACAATAAACTTAGTTCTATTTATGTGATTAACTTTTTATGCTTGATTAAGTTGTGAATTGTGGCAAGAAAGCTTTCAACAATTTATAGACTTGGTGTGACAGTTGGGCATTAAATATGTTGGACCACAATAATATACTATCGAGTAAGTCTTTAAAAGTGATCATATTTCACTACTTAATTAAATAATATAGCTTAATTATTTCACTACGTACCTAATTTTTTATTTTTTTGACAAAACACTACGTAATTAACCTAATTAAATACTCCGTCCGCCAAAAGTAGACAATTTTTACTATATTAGGCGTCCGCAAAGAGTATACCACTTTCCTTTTATGGAAATGGTCTCACCACCCACTTTAATATTTTATCCTTACAAACACTCTTTATTTACAATAAAACCCACCTCAAATTCAATCTCAACCACACATTCCATAAAGTGGTGGGACCCTTTCTCCACTACATTAAAATCATCACCAATTTTATTAAATCTCGTGCCCAACCAAAGTAGTCTACTTTAGGCGGACGGAGTGAGTGAGTAATAAAGATTGAGCAAGTCCCTAAAAGTCAAGAGAGGATAGATTTCACTACTTAATTAAATAATATTTCTCTGTCTTTAATTATGGATCAGAATCTTTCAAATGTAAATCCTCAAATCAGATCAGAAGTTGCCAAAACCCTACTTTTTGTGTTGAATGGATTGTACAATACTCAAACATTAAGTACATGTAGCTCTATTCTCATTCCTTGATTTTATTTATTCAATAATTAAGTTTTTTCATACTTTTTAATTTTAAATGAATTTTTTATTGTAAGAACTAAGATGGATACAAAGATATTTTAAACGTTCAATGTTAAACATGAAAAATATGTATATAGTTAAATACAAAATTCATATTTTCGAACAAAAATAATACATAAAATAAATTTTTAAAAAATCAATTCTTTGAAATTGTTCTCTTCTTATTTTAACAGAATTTTATCATGTAATCAGAGTATATTTTTACGCTTGATATTAAACATAAAAGTTGTATACGGTAAATATAAAAATGTACTCCATATTATTAAACTGAAAAATTGCACAAAGTTCAAAAGTTTTACAACTTTTTAGAAATGATCTCATTCTATTAATGGATTTCATTATACAGTCAGAATATATTTATATTTTTTAATTATAATATAAAACACAACAAATGCATATGATTAAATAAAAAATACATGAAGAAAATACACAAGATATATACTTTTGCGATAGTAATCTGTCAGATTTTTTATATATTGAAAGAGAAGACAAACAGAAGCCTTATCATATACATTTGAATCGTCCATATTTCCACTATCAATTATCAAAATTGAATGTGTTATCCAAAATTTGAGTACCATCAGATTTCGCCGTTAAGTGATTTTTGTACTAGTCGTATAAAATAGTAAAAATCAATAGTTGTCCTCTAATATAATTTAATAAATTATAGTCAAAATTAAGACATTAGCTCCATCAGTGTTGTCCATACTGGGATCTGTCAGGTCAAGAACTGGTACGATTGGTGCAAATGGAACCATTGGCCCCATTCGCGCCAACCGACCCGAGATTTGTCAATGTACTACGAGGAACAGGTTGTACGAACAAACTAATTCGTTCCATTTGTGCCAATATAAATGCACAGATGGTGGAAATTTAAAGACAACAATCTCTAGTCTTCCTCATTTTCTTACCACTGCCCCCATGACTCTTTTTTCCAATGCAACAAAGTGAAGGAAATAATGAAAAATAAAGACTTAGTTAGATTTTGTGTTAGTTATGAGATTTGTAACATTTTTTTTATTGATTTGATCATATAATTTATAACTATATTGTTTGAAAATTGAATAAAATATTAATTCAAATTTTATTTATTAATTATTCATACATTATATGAAACTTATTTATAATTTTATATTAACTTATTTATTATTCTTATTTCTCATACAATATTGAGTCATGGACTTAGTTTTGTTTTCTATGATGGCGATTGGCGGTTATATCTAGTCAAACGACTTAAAATTAATTATGAGGTTTTGATTTTTGTGATGGAGGCTATTTAGTCAAACAACATTAAATTTAAGGATAAATATCACTTTATGTCTAATAGTTTGGCTGAATTATCGATTATGTTTTAATTTTTCGATAATATCTAATTAGTATCCAAGGTACCAACTTTTTTTAATTGTGTTCCGTAAAATTTTTCCGACGCCCGAGAGTTGACGTAGAACGCTGGAAATTTATTACGTGGAATTATTAAACCACTTAGAATTGCTAGAATTATTAAACTTAAAAAAAAAAAAACCCCTATGTGGCACTAAAACATAATATATACGGCATTGAGGGTTTGAAGAAAAAAATACCCAAATCATAGAAAAAAAATCGACAGTCTTCGGTACTTGCCCTCCAGTAGAAAGAACAAATTGAAGAAGTTAGTGGAAATTCAAACAAAAATCCCAAATCATTTCAATTGATCACTAGATCCCTCAAATCCCTCAACCCTTCTTCCCTTCCCGCCAACGAAGACAAGAAGAAGCAGTGCGGCCACAACTCATCAACGCTCTTCGACTGCGATTGCCCGTCAATAATTCTACAAGTAAGGGCACCTACGTTGCCTGCCTCTCCAAGCTCATCGTCATGCCCTACATTGCCATCGGCAATCTCGTCCGCCACGAGCTCTCTTCCTCTGGCCCCCTCTCCTCTCAAGTTTCTCTCTCTCTCTCTGGGTTTTGTGATTTCCAATTTGGGGATTTTACTGCTGTGTTTTTGAGCATTTGCCAGTGGAGCAGGCTGGTCTTGCAACGAGATGAACGGCGCCCTTCTTCTTCTTTTCCATTCTTTGCTGCCAACGAGATGAACAATGCCTTTCTTCTTCTTCTTCTTCTTCTTCTTCTTCTTCTTCAGTTTTTGTATCAATAATTATTTGATTTTCAATTTCTGAAACTAGGGTTTTGAGATTGGAGAATTGTCTTGACAAGAACGATGACCCTAGCTTAAAAACACGTTGAATTTTTGAATTACGTGTCTTCCTTTTTTTATGTTTTTTATAATTCAACGTAATAAATTTCTGGTGTTCCACGTCAAACCCTCAATGTCGTATTATATTTTAGTGCCATATGTTTTTTTTTTAAGTTTAATAATGCTGGCAATTTCAAGTGGATTAATAATTTCACGTAATAAATTTCCGGTATTCTACGTCAACTCCCGGGCGTCAGAAAATTTTTACGGGACATAATTAAAAAAATGTTGGTAGATTGGGTATCAATTAGATATTATCAGAAAGTTGAGACATAATCGATAATTCGATCAAACGATGGGACATAAAGTAACATTTACCCTAAATTAATATGATGGTGCAGAGAGCCATATCGTTGATGTACCCTTTTTTTAAAATATATTTCCAGTTTTTCAGTTAGGGGTGCAATTTCTTACGGTGGTCGTACTAATACCAGAGATAAGATAATACTAATTTTGGAGATTAAAACCAATTAATTGAGGGATGTGCATCAAAGTCAGACTAATGCTGGTCCCTTATTACTGGAGATAGAGAGATAGTAGTCCCCATGGTGGGATGTGCTTCAAAGTCGGACTAATACTGGCGATAGTAGCTTCGGTGCCTCATTACTGGAAATAGCTGTTCTGTTTCTTCGTTATTACTATCAAATTTGATAATTATACAATTCGTGAATTATGAAATTCGTTTATATACTCGTCCTCATCTCAAATCCAATTAAAAATGATTTTACTATTCGTTCTTATTTCAAATTCATAATATTAATATTCGTTAATTATTCGACTATATTTCAATTTATAAATATCTAAATAATTAAATATAAGTTATTACAATAATTAGTTATTCATCTCAATAAAAACTCAGAATATTTCAAAATAAACATTAATAATTGTAAATAGTAATATTAATTAATAGAAAAAAAAATCACATAAGCATGTATATAATCTTTTATTTAGATTCTACAATTAGTGAAGTCTCCTGAAAAAAATAAATGTGGATTTATGAACATCTATATGTATGTGTTAAGGTAATGAATTAATGCTTAAGGTCAAAGGTCTTGGATTCAAGTCCCCTGTGGTGAGGCTTTTAAATTTCTTTATTTAATACGATTAGTTTATAAAAAAAAATACTAGATAGTACGAATAATAAAAACTATACGATCTAAAAAGAAGAATGGTTGAGTTGGAGTTCTAAGAGTTATATTATTATTTATTAGATATAAAAAATTGTTGATATATATTACCTTCTATATTTGGTCATTTTGTTAATAAATTATTCGCACAATTATTTGTTAACAGCAGCTTGTCGTGCGTAGCAGAGTTGAGAGTAACTCAATTAATTATTAAATTATAAACTAAGATAGATAAGAAGAATGGTTGTTGATATATCGTAATCTTTATTATTACACGTAATTATAAAAGCAACATAAATTTATGAGATATTGAAAAGAGATAATAGGGTCAAATGGCCCTATTCAACATACAACAACAAATTTTGTCTACAATTTGAAAAAACATAAATTTTGGCCATTTTTTGTATGTCATGACTATTCTACCCTTCTCTCTCTCTCCTCTCTCTTTCTCATCTCGGCTGCCGCTCTCTCCTCTCTCTTTCTCATCTCTCTCTCTCTCCAGCGGCGCCGAGCTTGAAGAATTCGTCGGAGCTCTCGCGGCTTGGGCAGACTTCGTCGAAGTAGAGGATGAGGCGGCGACGGTGGAGGAGATCCGGTCCTCTGAAATCGGCGGCGTGGAGGAGGTCGGTCAGGTGGCAGAGGATATCATGAGGCGGCGGCGAAGGCAGATCTGAACTGATAAGGCGGCGGTGGATCTGATCTGATGAGGCGGCGACGGTGGATCTAATCTGATCGTTGCGCCGCCTCCTCCATCGGCAGATCTGATCTTCGCCTCATTCGATTTCAGCCATCGACAGATCTAATCTGATCTGATCTGTGCTGCACGTATGACACTTATGGCACTATTAGTGCCATAAGTGCCATAAGTGCACACTTCCCCCTAGGGTTTAGATATTCCATTTAGGGTTTAGATTATCCATTTGGGGTTTAGATGTTCCATTTATGATTTAGATTATCCATTTAGGGTTTAGATGTTTCATTTAGGGTTTAAATGATGTTGTTTCTGTATTTGTGCTGCACGTATGGCACTTATGGCACTATTAGTGCCATAAGTGCCCAAATGATCATTTTACTTGGTTTTATTTTGAATTTTCGTTGGCACTTATGGCACTATTAGTGCCATAAGTGCCAAGATGACTATTTTACTTTGTTTTTATTTTGGATTGCCGATGGCACTTATGGCATGCCATCAGAAATCCAAAATAAAACTAAAGTAAAATCTTGGCACTTATGGCACTATTAGTGCCATAAGTGCCTAACCCGACCCGGCACGCGACCCGCGTGCCTGATCCTTTCCGGTCCGCCTCATTAAGGGTAAAAATGTCTAAATCAATAAAAATGGCCAAAATTTGTGTTTTTTCAATGTGTGGCCATAAATTGTGTTTTATGCTTCATTTTGGCTACTTCAAAATTTTACTCTATTGAAAATTAGTGATATCGAAAATTATTGATTAAAAATTTAGAAAAAATAAGAATGAATGAGAATTGAAGAAAATTAAAATGGAGTGATTAATTATATGAAGCCACGTAGGATAGAGCTTATTTTGCTTATATATATAATAATATATATAAGATAGATTAATTGTGGGATGTGCCTAAAAGTCAGATTAATGTTGGGGATAGTAGTTTCGATCTCTCATTATTTCTACCAACTAGTAAGTGACCCGTCGAATTTCGACGGGATCTATTAAAATATATGTTTACGAAATTATTAATACATTTTTTGTTTCATGAATTATTTTTCACAAAATAGAGAATTTAATAAAATTATTTTAAAATAAAAAAATTATAATATTTATTTGAAATTGACCTAATTTAAATGCCTTATAAAATTTATATGTAATCAGAGTTTCGATCCAAAAAACATTAAATGAGAAATTGAAACAATTATTTGAAACATATCTGTATTAGATGTCTGTAGTTGGAACCAATAATTAAAAAATAAGAAAAAAATAAATTAAATAATACTCCCTCTGACCCAACGAAGATGCTACATATTCCTTTTTGGGCCGTCCCAACGAAGATGCTACATTTCTATATATAGAAAAAATAAGGGATTTTAATTGCATAATTACAACTAATTAATCGATCTCTTACTTTATCACTTTATTACATTATCTCTCCTACTTTATTACTTTATTAATATTCTCTCCTACTTTATCACTTTATTACTATACACTTAAAACACTAATCTATAACTCCTTAAATCCCGTGCCGATAAGAAATGTATCATCTTGGCTGGGACGGATGGAGTATCATTAATGACTTAAACTTTAAAAGTTTGAATATATAAATTATTAAATTTGCAATCAACTCATAATCTATCAAAAATTTCATCATACAACACGTTAGTTATTGCGTCTTGCATATGACCTCTTCTTTTAGTGACTTTTGAGATTGCCACGTAAAGTTGTTCATAACTAAGAATAGGTTTTGGCATGTATAATCCTACATTTAAAAGAGATTGTCCATGACTTTTATTTATTATCGACATAGCAAAACAAATACTCATAGGAAATTGCCTTTACTGGAATCGAATTAAAAATTTAGTGAAATGCGATGAAATCGTAATCATTCTAGCTATAAAAAAAAATTGCGCTCATTTTTTCCTGAAATGAGTTTACTTTAAATCTTTTTAGAATATCTTATTAGAATGTATATACCAGTCATGTTGCAAACCCAACTCAAAAGTGTTTTTACTACCAGTTCTCGTCAAAACACGTATTGTAATATCGCTATTTTTTCTCAAACTCGTTTAAGTCTGTAAATATCTAAAAAGTCAAATATAAATTGTTACAATAATTGATTATTTGTCTTATTGAAAATCAAGCATTACAAAGTATTAATTATACCTAGTATAAATAACAAAAGTGGTTGGTACTTTTCTCTATAATTAATAACTACAATTAATAACCCCACAATATTCAAAAGTGGTGGGTACCTTTCTCTACTCAACACACTATCAACTAAATATTTCTTAAAACTCATGGCATCCAATTTCATAAATTAGAAAATTATACAATTTACGAAGCATGTTTTGAATCTATGTACACATATTCATCTCATATTCGATTAAAAAATAATTTTATTGCTTGTCCTATTCCCAAACTCGTATAGTGATACCCGCTTACTACCTAATGTCGTTTAAATTTATAAATATTTAAATAATAAATACTATAAATTATTACAATAATTGATTATATATTCATCTAAAGAAATTGACATTACAAAGTAAAATTAATAAATTGTTTAAACAACACAAAAATTAAAATGAATAAAATTGATTTTATAATAATAATTTTTTGGGGTATATATCATAAAGTATAATATTACAATAATCATTACAACCTCAAAATTACAAATACTTACGTATTTTCTATTTTTCGTGTAAGAATATAAATAAAATTTTATTGATCAATGAAATATTAGTATAATGTTTTTTAGATATTCAATAGTTTTTAGATATATAATGATTTTTAGATATTTAATAGTTTTTGGATATGAAAATTGATTAAAAATTAAAAAAAAATAAGAATGAATGAGAATTGAGGAAAATTAGAATGGAGTGTTTATACGACGCCACGTAGGATAGAATTTATTTTGTTGAAATATTTATATAATGATTTTTTAGATATTTAGTTTTTAAATATATAATGACTTTTAGATTTTTAATGGGTTTTAGATATAGAGATTGATTAAAATCTAGAAAAAAAATAAAAATGAATGAGAATTGAGGAAAATTAGAATAGAGTGATTCTATTACGCCACGTAAGATAGAGCTTATTTTACTTTTATATATATATAGATTAATTGTGATATGTGCCTAAAAGTCAGATTAATGTTGGCAAATAGTAGCTTCGATCACCGTTACTAATATAAATTAATATCCGGATGTGATTGATAACAAGGATATGTTGATAGATGATCTATGCCCAAGCATGAGGTTATGGGTTTGAGTTAATAGTTGTGCGATTTTTAAATTTTATTTATTTACTTGTGTAATATATATTTATATTATATTAAAAAGGTAATTTTTAATTTCAAATTAATTTCAATTTAAAATTGATTTGAGTGGTAATTTTGAAAATATATATATATATATAATATGGTGCTTAAAAATAAATCACATGGCAACTATCTTATTCACTAATATTAAATGAATTAATTAGTGTGGTATATATATTTTCACTCAAATTACGTGTAGTACTTTTTTGTTAAGAATAATCATGCTACTCATTTTAATTCACTTAATTTATTAGATTTGTATTTTCAATATATGAATTCAAATTATAACATAATATATATTCCGCTATATTAATATAGATTAGTATAAATAATGCGTTTAACACAAATGTCATATTTGAGATTAATCAATATGTATCTAATAACTAATAAATTTCAAATTATTATTAATAATATATACTTAATGAAAATATATATTTGCAAAAAATACTCATAGAGCCATAGTTTATGAGCAGTCTCTTATTGTTCATACATAACACTATTAATATGTCACGACCGCACTTGCTAAGGATAGCAAATTCGGGAAAACCGCGACTAAGGGAGGGAATTTAGGAGCGGGATTTAGAAAGGGCATATTCGTTTTCTTGATGACTCGACTTGTATAAAGAAATCAATCGATATATCTAGATATCAATGAAGGCCACAAGGGGACCGTACATAATATTATTCAAAGGGGTACTCAACGAGTTTGAGTACATTATTAAATAGTACATATTGTTTTGACAGATAACATATTGTCTTAGTAAAATCAGTGTTTGCAGCGGAATAATAATTTGAATATATGTATGAAGACATATACTCTACTCTGAGGTACTCATCCTAGATTGACAGAAGCTCCGCTTGCACACTACATCCTCGATCACAGCTCAACCTGCACATTTAAAAATACATGCAGGGCTAAGTACAAAAGTACTTAGTGGACACTTGCCGAAATTTACATACATGCATAATATTTTATTGTCAAGCCTTTCAACAGTAGTAAGATACGAGGGTTTTCCTTTAAAGACTCGTATTTACCAAATATAATATCATTTCTTTCATCAATAACCCGCGCAGGTATTTTATATCATTAATTACCATATCAGTAACTCGTGCCGAGAGGGAGGCCTCCCTCTACGGACACTATGATCGGCCAACCCGCTAGATGACTCACGATCACAAGGTGTACACTAATTCCGAAGGGATTTGCGGTCCCATCCAGAATCCGAATTCGATTATCATCAGATAGGCAATTAATAATAAAACATAAAGCATTTAGGCATTGACAATATCATTTCAAATTCATAAGCATAAAGTCTTAGCAATTCTAATATATATGGTTTAATTTATACAGTAGAAAGCCTACCTGAATAGCAGACTCACGATTTAGCTCTAACTCTGGTGCTTGACCTTTAATTCGAGAAAATAAAATAAGATTCTAATTCTCGAAAAATCTCAATAAATGAGGATGCGTGAAATGATTATGCATGACTCATATTCCTTTAATTAAATTATGAGATGCTAATCCTATTTAAGGAATTAAAGCTCGTCTTATGAGGTCGGATTATTAATCTTTAATAATCTACTCATCTTAAAATAATCTAATTCACTTACTAATTAATAATTAGTAAGTCTTAAAATCTTCTCTAATCAAATTTAATAGAATAAATATGAAGACCCAATTAAAATAAAAATAATCAAGGCCCAAAAGGAATTTAATTTGAGCCCAAATGAATAAATTCAAAGCCCAATGCATTAATAATATTAGGCCCAACATCAATTAAATTCTAAAGCCCAACAAATGAGGCCCAAGATAATAAAATCATGAAGCCCAATAAGTGAGCCCATCATCACCCTTAAAAATAATTAGTAAATTTAAATATTAATCACTAATTAAAATAATTAGGATTAATGAAGAAACCTAAAATAATAATTCTTATTGGGTTAAATAAATAAATTTCATTGGACTTAATCAATTAAATCGTAGGAGCCTAAGTAATATAAATTCGAGACCCATTATTAATAAATAATAGGAGTCCAAGTAATAATTAATGTGGACTGGAAAGAATTAATCTTAGTCCAATAGACACTTTAATCGGCCCAAATGAATTGGTATCCGGCCCAACAATTAAACTGAACCAGACCCAAAAAGAAAGCCCAAAATTTTCGGCCCAAACCCGGCTCAAACCCGGCTCAAACCCAACTCCCTTTTCTTTCAAAAATCAATCACTAACACATTTTTTTTTTTTTAATCAATCAACAAAAGCCCCTTTTTTTTAAAGTTGTCGGCCATATCTTTCTATCCATACCCTTTTTCAAACCTTTGTCTATATCTATTCATTCTCAACTGATTCTCTCTTCAAAAATAAGAAAAACAAACGCTGCAACAACGTCTCTCACTCTCTCTCTTTCGAATCTCCTCCGGCCGCCTCCTCACGAGCTCCACCGCGGACGGTTCCAGCGAACATCGTCGACTGGGAGTCATCGCCGGCGTCTGGAGCGGCTGCTGCTTCTCCCGTTGCCGCAGACTGCTGCTGTTCGCCGGAGTCGCGGGCTGCTGTTGCAGAGCTCCGACAGCCACCACCGTCGTCGGCTGCCGCTGCTTCTCTCTGCTCGCGACCAGCGGCGCTTGGCCTTTGGCCGCGCCGTCTCGCTCAGCCGCCTGGAACTGCTGCCGCTCGCCCGAAGTCGCGGCTGCTGCTGTTCGTGGAGCACCAAGGCGAGCTTCTCGCCTGAAACCGTCGACTGCTGCTGTTCACGGAGCCGCGCCGACCGCTGCTGTTCATGGAGTCGGGCCGATTGCTGTTCGTGGAGCACCAAGGCGAGCCGGGGAGTCCGCCGTTTCCAGCGTTTCTCCGAGTTCCGAAGCCGGTGAGAACTCCATCGTCGCGTCGTTCTCCCCAACGTCCCTGTCACTCCGAAATCTGGAGATAGCCGCTGCCTTCGCCGTTGCTGAAAATGGAGGACCAGCGAGCTTCGTCGCTGCTATACGATTTCCGGCGAGGGTCGTGACCATCGTCTCCAGTCCGTCTGTCCTTGCTCCGGTGATTGGCCATCGGCTTCGTTCTCCATGGTTCGCCGTCATCTGTGAGTTGCCAGCTAGCGCGATGTAGCCATCCTGTTTAGTCGACGGAGTTCTCGCCGTCGTCGTTTCGATCCTGGTGTCCGGCCCGTTCGAAGCTAAGTCTAAACTACTCTACCGTAACCTTGGTTTTCTTTTAAAAATGTTCAAGTGATATAGTAGAGCTATATACTAAGTCCATTGATGTGTGCATATGATTCATTCCATCTCTTAAACATTTCATAATCAACGTGTGAGGTCCGTGGTTCTGCTTAAAAGTATGATACTTACATGCCTCTTGCTGTGGATCTAAATTTTAATGTTATAGCATGATGACAACATGTGTGGTTTGATTCTATAGAAGTAACTAGTTATGCTACTCCCTTCGTATGATGCATTTCAATCTAATGAATATGATTTCTGTGGGTGTGCATCATGTAACAGGAGGAAGTAAATTGAAAAGAAACAGAATACCTTAATGTTTGCTTTGGTTGAAGGTTGCAGTTGAATGAAGCAAGAATTAACTGATACTTGAAAATTTCTTTGGCAGAGAATGATGAAAACGTTTAAGTATGGAATGGGCATGAGATGAGGATTAATAGCTGCTGAAATCTGAAACCACATGAAGGTGTTCGGGTGTGAAAATTTTGCAAATATGCTGCTGGAGCTGGAGTCAAAGAAAAATATTTCAAAGGCGTGGAGCTGGAGTCAAAGAAAAAATGTCAATAGATGGCTGAGCATGCTTGAGCATGCTTAAAATATATCTGCAGATTTTCTTCACACACATACACTATTCCATTTTTTTTTTTTTAATGTTGGTAGATAGATAGAAAAATAGGGGTTTGTAAAGTGAAGTATAAACAGAAGCAATAATTCTTGTCTTGGAATTTCTATATCTGTAATATTGTATTGCATCTTTTTTTTTTAAATAAAATCCAACTATCGGGTTTTGTTAATATCGCGTGTTTATAAAACTACTCGATATCTGCTTCCTTTCTTAGCTAGAATAAATTCTAAATTAAATCCGTAGATTTAATTCTTCATAAACCGGAATAAATTCACGACTCAAGAAATAATAATAAAAATAGAAAAATAATTCTATTGTGATTAATAAATAACATGACTTCGCTAAGTCAGTTATGAATCTGAAATAATTATTGGCTTACTCAATAATTCTCATCGCGGTTTTATTTACGCGAAGCTACTGACTTGGTAATAAAATAATAATCCTGCTTAATTGAATATAATCCAAGGTCATAAGTTGAATTTAAATCATAAATAATTACTGGGCTTGATTTACTGAAAGATGAAATAATAATATCATATTACTGGATTTAAATATAATAAAAGAGCGGGTTGTTACATACTACCCCTCTTAACAAAAATTCCGTCCCGAAATTTGCATACCTATGTGAAAAGTTCTGGGTATTTTTCTTTCATCTGGTCCTCAAGTTCCCACGTTGCTTCTTCCGGTCCATGGTGTCTCCACAGTATTTTGACTGACGCGATCGATTTATTCCTTAACTCTTGCACCTTTCGGTCCAAAATGGCTTCAGGTTTTTCCTCGTACGTCAAGTCTGGGTTAAGAATCATTTCATCTTGGTGAATCACGTGTTTGGGGTCAAACACGTACCGTCTCAGCTGTGACACGTGGAACACATTGTGGACGTTTCCAAAGCTAGGTGGCAGTGCCAACCTATACGCTACGGGACCTATTCTTTCTAGGATCTCATAAGGTCCTACAAAACGGGGTCTCAACTTACCCTTAACACCGAATCTAACGATCCCTTTCGAGGGTGATATTTTAAGGAAAACTTTGTCTCCAATCTGAAATTGTAGTTCAGTTCGTCGGGTATCAGCATAAGACTTCTGTCTGTCCTGGGCCTCTTTAATTCTTGCTCTAATCTGGCGGATGGTCTCGATCATCTCGCTTACTGCATCTGGCCCAAGGATTTTTCTTTCACCCACTTCATCCCAGTAAAGTGGTGATCTACACTTCCTTCCATACAGCGCCTCATAAGGTGCCATATCAATGGTTGCCTGGTAACTATTGTTGTAGGCGAATTCGATTAACGGCAGCACTGATTCCCAACTTCCTCCTCGGTCTAACACCACTGTCCTCAACATATCTTCAAGGGTCTGAATTGTCCTTTCTGATTGTCCATCTGTTTGAGGGTGGAAGGCGGTGCTAAAGTTTAATCTCGTCCCCAACTCTTTCTGCAAACTGATCCAAAATCTAGAAGTAAATTTTGAATCTCTATCTGAAGTAATGGATATTGGTATTCCATGTAGCCGTACAATCTCACGAATGTACAGTTGGGCTAGTTTCTCCGATCCATGGGTAATTGGAATCGGTATAAAATGAGCGCTCTTTGTGAGACGGTCTACTATTACCCAAATAGCTGTGTTGCCCCTATTAGTCTTGGGTAGACCCGTCACGAAATCCATCGCTATGTGCTCCCACTTCCATTCTGGGATTTCCAATGGCTGTAATTTCCCATATGGTCGTTGATGTAAAGCTTTCACTTGCTGGCATGCAAGGCAACGCTCTACAAACGAGGCTATATCTCGTTTCATCCCGTCCCACCAAAACTTCTGTTTTAGATCTTGGTATATTTTGGTACTTCCGGGATGAGCGGTATAGGGCGTGTCATGAGCTTCACTCATGATTTCGTTTCTGAGTTCCTCGTTATGGGGAACACACAATCTTCCTTCAAAAAGAACTGCGTTATCCTTTGCCTCTTGGTAGCCTCCTGGCGTGCCTGTTCGGATTTTGAGACGAACTTTTTCCAAGCTCTCATCCGCTCTCTGGGCACTGACGATCCTTTCTCTGAGGTCTGGGACGGCTACTAGAGTTGCAATAATTGCTCTTGTCGTTGCCGGTGGCTGAACCACTTCTATCTTCAATTTGTCAAAATCCCTTACAAGCGTGTCCTCTTGAGTGAGAAGAAGTCCTAACTCGGATTGAGTTTTACGACTTAGAGCATCAGCTACTACATTAGCTTTTCCCGGGTGGTAGTTGATACCGCAATCGTAATCCTTCACGAGCTCGAGCCATCTTCTCTGTCTCATGTTCAAGTCTTTCTGCTCGAAAAAATACTTAAGACTTTTGTGATCAGTGAAGATTTCACATCTAACTCCGTATAGATGGTGTCTCCAAATTTTCAAAGCGTGCACAATTGCTGCCAGTTCCAGATCATGAGTGGGGTAGTTCAATTCATGTGGCCTTAGTTGTCGCGAGGCGTAGGCAATGACCTTTCCTTCTTGCATCAACACACAACCTAGCCCATTTTTGGACGCGTCTGTGAAGATCACGTATTCTTTATCGGCTGCTGGAACTGCTAACACTGGTGCAGTTGTCAATTTCTTCTTCAGCTCTTGGAAGCTGGCTTCACACTCTTCGTTCCACTTATACTTGATTCCTTTGCGAAGTAATTGCGTCATTGGTCTCGCTATTTTAGAGAATCCTTCGATGAATCTCCGGTAGTATCCTGCCAAACCTAAGAAACTTCGGATTTCATTAGGTGTGGTTGGTGATTTCCACTCGCGCACTGCTTGCACCTTGGCGGGGTCCACCTTGATTCCATCTGCTGATACGATGTGCCCTAGAAACATTACTTCTTTCAACCAAAATTCGCACTTGCTGAATTTGGCGAACAACTTCTCCGTCTTTAATGTCTCCAGGATGATTCTCAAATGATTTTCATGCTCTTGTTCATTCTTAGAATAGATGAGGATATCATCTATAAATACTAAGACAAATTTGTCTAAGTATGGATGGAAAACTCGATTCATGAGGTCCATGAATACTGCCGGTGCATTGGTTAGACCAAATGGCATGACAACGAATTCATAGTGACCATATCTTGTGCGGAAAGCGGTCTTAGATATATCCTCTGGTCTGATCTTCAGTTGATGATACCCAGACCTTAAATCTATTTTTGAGAATACACTGGCTCCTTTGAGTTGATCGAACAAATCATCTATCCTTGGAAGAGGGTATTTGTTTTTAAGCGTCAGTTTGTTCAACTCTCGATAATCAATGCACATCCTCATGGTTCCATCTTTCTTCTTGACAAAGAGTACAGGCGCTCCCCAAGGCGAGACACTGGGTCTGATGAAACCCAAGTCCAAGAGTTCCTGTAGTTGCACCTTTAATTCTTGTAGTTCCTTTGGGGCCATCCTGTACGGTGCCTTTGATACTGGGGCAGATCCAGGTTCTAGATCAATGGTGAAATCTAGTTGCCTGTCTGGAGGTAGTCCTGGCAATATTTCAGGAAAAACTTCAGGAAAGTCTCGTACTATTGCCACATCTTCCACCTTCTTGTCTTCACTAGCTTCCCCGTTTAGGTAGACGAGATAAGCTGTGCTTCCTTCCTTCATCATCTCTTTTCTGGCTTGTAATGCGGATATTACTGGTACTCTTTTCTTCATACCTATGCCGTGAAATTCCGTTGGTTCCTTTCCAGGTGGTCGAATAGAAATTTTTCGTTCACTACAAAGGATGGTGGCGTGATTCTCAGCTAGCCAGTCCATTCCTAAGATTATATCTACGTCCCACATGAGCAGAATATTAAGATTGTCCGCTACCATCTTAAGTTCTCCTATTTCAAATTCTACGTTCGAGCAAACATGTGTGGTGGTAGATCTTTCTCCTGAGGGTGTAGTGATTCTTAAGGCACACTTAGCTCGTTCTGATTTGATTTCTAAGGTATCTACGCAAGGGGCAGATATAAAAGAATGCGAGGCACCCGTATCGAACAGAATCATTATGGAAAAACCTTTAAGCTTGCCCATACCTGCCAGGTTTCCTTGGTTTTTCTCGGGCTGGTTTTGGGTGAGAGCAAAGGCTCTCGCCTGCTGCGGCAATGGTTGCTGCCGCCTCTGTTGCTGTTGGCGCTGTTGGTGCTTGTGTTGGTATTGCTGCTGGTATGGCTGTTGTTGGCGGGGCTGGTATTGGTATTGCTGCTGGTATGGCTGTTGTTGGCGGGGCTGGTGTTGCCCTTGAACTGCTTGCAGGGGCTGGGCATAAGTGGCCCTGATTGCCGCGCCCTGCTGTTTGTTGGGGCATTGTGAGGAGTAGTGGCCCTTCTGGCCACACGTGTAGCAACTGTCAGTTCCAGCCTTACAGACACCACGATGTGGTTTGTGGCATTTTGGACAAAGGGGAACTTCATTTTGTCTTTGGCTGCCTCCAGCTGGGGCAGGACCCTGTTGCTTCCCTTGTCCTTGTTGCTGATATTGTCCAAACGGCGCATTTCCTTGCCATGGCCTCTTGTTAGTCTGGTTTTCATTTCCTCTATGGTCGTTCCAGTTGCGCTTCCCTTTAAAGTTCTGAGGGCGTGCAGGTGGGTTGGCTGGCGCTGGGGTCTGTGATGGAGCCAACCTTTCTACTGGCATCGCAGCTTCGATGTCCAGTGCCCTGTTCAAAGACTCGGTGTATGAGAGTCCACCATGACTAGCTAGAGTCATCCGAATCTCGTGCCTCAGACCGGCACAAAATTTCTCCGCCATTTTCTCATCAGTATCCACCTGTTGTGGAGCATAACGCGATAGATCGCAGAACTCTCTGTCATACTCTGTCACCGTCTTCTTCCCTTGTTTCAGGCTATAGAACTCAGCCTCCTTCTTCTTTCTGTAGCTTTTGGGAATATACTTATCATATAATCCCGTCTTAAAGTCTTCCCAAGTGTATGCTGCCCATTGTTCGGGAGTCAGAGTCTTTCGGCGGGCTTCCCACCAAAAGTCAGCCGATCCGGCTAGTTGGAAAGACATACACGAGAGTCGCTCCTCTTCCGTGCAGTGTAGGAAAGTGAAGATACGCTCCAAGGCGCGTATCCAAGCTTCGGCCTCGGCTGGGTCGCCTGTCCCAGTAAATGTGGGCGGATTCTGTCGAAAAAACAGTTCTTCAGTCCTTCTAGCAGGGGGTGGAGGGGGTGGGGTAGGTTCCCTGTCGTTTCGCCGCCCTTCAGGTATTTCATCGCGATTTCCATCATTGTTAACGTTTCTCCTAGGGGGGCGACCTCGTTTAGGCGGCATTCTGCAAATTACAAACACCCTTTTTAATATATTCTATACAGGAATCTCTAAGGCAATTAATAAAGAACTGTTTGTTAAATTTAACTTATCATAACTCCAAAACTAATATATTAACAGGAACCGTTGCATACACAAGTCACATTATTCAAAGTTACTACATTCTTAACTGACTCGTGAAGAATAAAACCCGTAGAGAAACATAAAACATACACGAGATCGTCGTAGAAAGCCCATGCTAGGGTCATATATATATATGGAATATTGCCTCATCGAGGGCTTTTACATCGTCAACCCAAAATGTAAGTAAAGTCTATCTAGTACTCCCTATGATGTATTGGCTTACTAGTTAAGCAATCACAAAAGGGTTTTTATTCACGGAACGTCCTAGAGACCAACATTTCCGTACTAATGCTAGCTAGAAACAACATAAATAAAAATCATAGTCATTGGAACAAATTATCGTTTCCGGAGTACATCCACAAGCTAAAAACTATCAAATCTGTGAACTCTGAGTCGCGGTACGACTGTTCCTTGGTGACGTTAGGGGGTCCTCTTCTGGATCCTCCTCGGGGTCCTCCTCCTCATCCTCGCCCGGCTCCCAGCTGGGCAACGGAGTCTCTCCCTGGCCCTCGCCTGTCTCCTGCATGATCTGGGCTGAGCGGAAGATATCGTCCACAATCTCACGGATCGGATCGTCTCTGGTGCTGATCCTGGCCGTGGCACGAGGCTTGATTGGAGCTGGAGTTGGCACGGGCTTGGGACGAGTAATTCTCATCGTACCATACTGTGCTGTATCGTCATCCTCCTGCATAGGGTATTTGCCCCTATCTAGAAACTCCCTCATGTTGGCCATGACCCTGTCGACATTTGCCATGGCAGCCTCAAACCTTGCGTCTATCATAGGTATCAGTGGTGGTGGAGTAGCAGTAGCTCGGATCACTGAGTCAGGGGGCGATGGGAAATCCCTGCGAGCCCGTGGACGAGAAGGGCCTGCCTCGTCATCGTGCCTACCACGGCGCCCTAGAACTGAGGCTCGTGGTGGAGAATCTCGTGGCAAGGCCATCGGAGACTCAGGGGCAGTAGCGGGTGTCTCCGCTGGCAAAGGCGTCCCCACCTGTACGTAGTCTCCCGGAAGGATGTAGGGCCCTAGAGGAGCACGGCCCCACAAAGTGAAACAGATCTGAAGCTCTGCAATAAAGCTAGGGAAGTCTCCCATGAGGTCGTGGTAATCTTCTCGGCGAAAGATGTAGTGGGCAGAAATCTGTCTAGCCCATCCCTGCCACTCGGAAGGTAACAGTAAGATCAACCTCTGGATACCGTCATACCCTGATACTCCATGTGCACTCGCCTCGACCCAGTGTCTGTGAAAACCTGCGAGGAACTGTCCGAGGTTATCCCCGTGACATGGAGCATAGGTGCGGTAGGACCGCTCGACTTCCTCTGGACTAGCCCATGGGGGCAGTGGTCGTCGTCGGGTGAAAACAGTTCTCGCCATCTAACAAAGGAAATTCTATCGTCAAAAGTAGCACACGACAAGTAACTTAAGGTGATAAGGTTCTAAATATCTAAAATCGGAAAACAAGTTCGGTTCAATAACCATAACGTGCAAAAATACCTCATCATCTAAATCTAGCATTTACACAAGTCATACAAGTTCTTAATACTTAATCACAGATTACCTAATTCGACTATCATATAGTTCTAGTGTCGTTGTTTACCGAACTTAGGGCTTGTTATGTGATGATGATATTTTCTTAAATCTAACAACGAGCACTAAAAGTTTCAACAAAATAAGTTCAAAAGGCCAAGCTAATTCGAGATCTCATCGTAGAAAAACACTCGAATATTTAAGCTATGCCCATGCCATCAACGTACTATTGGCGTTCGTTATGCTGCTCAATCTTCATGCTCGTGGTTTCATCATGCGACCCTTTGTGTGATTCTTCTTTCTCTATTTCGACCGTCATTGTCGATGTCATCGTAACATGAAGAAAAAGTTAAGGCATCTCCCTAAGTTCTCTTCTATGTTCCGTCGTGAGAGTGAGCATATATAACTTAACAGTTCTAAGTTCTTGTGATTCATACTATAGTCATACTTATTCATGCTTCATACATTTCAAGAAATTAACTTAATTAAAACTTGAAAGTACTTACCATAACCTCCGTTGAGCGTGACGAGATGTAGTGCCAAGCTTTTGTCAACTAGTTCAAAAGTGTATTAACTTACTTAATCTAGACTCAACTTAGAAGGAACGAGTAGTACTCAGAGCAAAAGAAATGCTCTGGTACCATTCTGTCACGACCGCACTTGCTAAGGATAGCAAATTCGGGAAAACCGCGACTAAGGGAGGGAATTTAGGAGCGGGAGTAAGAAAGGGGCATATTCGGTTTCTTGATGACTCGACTTGTATAAGGAAATCAATCGAAATATCTAGATATCAATGAAGGCCACAAGGGGACCGTACATAATATTATCCCAAAACGGGGTACTCAATAGTTTTAGTACCTTATTCAATAATACATATTGTTTGACATAATATCTTAACATAATCAGTGTTCGCAGCGGAATAACAATTTGAGTATATGTATGAAGACATATACTCTACTCTGAGGTAATCATCCTAGTTTGACAGAAGCTCCGCTTGCACACTACATCCTCGATCACCGCTCAACCTGCACATTTAAAAAATACATGCAGGGCTAAGTACTAAAGTACTTAGTGGACACTTGCCGAAATTTACATACATGCATAATATTTTATTGTCAAGCCTTTCAACAGTAGTAAGATACGAGGGTTTTCCTTTAAAGACTCGTATTTACCAAATATAATATCATTTCTTTCATCAATAACCCGCGCAGGTATTTTATATCATTAATTACCATATCAGTAACTCGTGCCGAGAGGGAGGCCTCCCTCTACGGACACTATGATCGGCCAACCCGCTAGATGACTCACGATCACAAGGTGTACACTAATTCCGAAGGGATTTGCGGTCCCATCCAGAATCCGAATTCGATTATCATCAGATAGGCAATTAATAATAAAACATAAAGCATTTAGGCATTGACAATATCATTTAAATTCATAAGCATAAAGTCTTAGCAATTCTAATATATATGGTTTTAATTTATACGTAGAAAGCCTACCTGAATAGCAGACTCACGGTTTAGCTCTAACTCTGGTGCTTGACCTTTAATTCGAGAAAATAAAATAAGATTCTAATTCTCGAAAAATCTCAATAAATGAGGATGCGTGAAATGATTATGCATGACTCATATTCCTTTAATTAAATTATGAGATGCTAATCCTATTTAAGGAATTAAAGCTCGTCTTATGAGGTCGGATTATTAATCTTTAATAATCTACTCATCTTAAAATAATCTAATTCACTTACTAATTAATAATTAGTAAGTCTTAAAATCTTCTCTAATCAAATTTAATAGAATAAATATGAAGACCCAATTAAAATAAAAATAATCAAGGCCCAAAAGGAATTTAATTTGAGCCCAAATGAATAAATTCAAAGCCCAATGCATTAATAATATTAGGCCCAACATCAATTAAATTCTAAAGCCCAACAAATGAGGCCCAAGATAATAAAATCATGAAGCCCAATAAGTGAGCCCATCATCACCCTTAAAAATAATTAGTAAATTTAAATATTAATCACTAATTAAAATAATTAGGATTAATGAAGAAACCTAAAATAATAATTCTTATTGGGTTAAATAAATAAATTTCATTGGACTTAATCAATTAAATCGTAGGAGCCTAAGTAATATAAATTCGAGACCCATTATTAATAAATAATAGGAGTCCAAGTAATAATTAATGTGGACTGGAAAGAATTAATCTTAGTCCAATAGACACTTTAATCGGCCCAAATGAATTGGTATCCGGCCCAACAATTAAACTGAACCAGACCCAAAAAGAAAGCCCAAAATTTTCGGCCCAAACCCGGCTCAAACCCGGCTCAAACCCAACTCCCTTTTCTTTCAAAAATCAATCACTAACACATTTTTTTTTTTTTTAATCAATCAACAAAAGCCCCTTTTTTTTAAAGTTGTCGGCCATATCTTTCTATCCATACCCTTTTTCAAACCTTTGTCTATATCTATTCATTCTCAACTGATTCTCTCTTCAAAAATAAGAAAAACAAACGCTGCAACAACGTCTCTCACTCTCTCTCTTTCGAATCTCCTCCGGCCGCCTCCTCACGAGCTCCACCGCGGACGGTTCCAGCGAACATCGTCGACTGGGAGTCATCGCCGGCGTCTGGAGCGGCTGCTGCTTCTCCCGTTGCCGCAGACTGCTGCTGTTCGCCGGAGTCGCGGGCTGCTGTTGCAGAGCTCCGACAGCCACCACCGTCGTCGGCTGCCGCTGCTTCTCTCTGCTCGCGACCAGCGGCGCTTGGCCTTTGGCCGCGCCGTCTCGCTCAGCCGCCTGGAACTGCTGCCGCTCGCCCGAAGTCGCGGCTGCTGCTGTTCGTGGAGCACCAAGGCGAGCTTCTCGCCTGAAACCGTCGACTGCTGCTGTTCACGGAGCCGCGCCGACCGCTGCTGTTCATGGAGTCGGGCCGATTGCTGTTCGTGGAGCACCAAGGCGAGCCGGGGAGTCCGCCGTTTCCAGCGTTTCTCCGAGTTCCGAAGCCGGTGAGAACTCCATCGTCGCGTCGTTCTCCCCAACGTCCCTGTCACTCCGAAATCTGGAGATAGCCGCTGCCTTCGCCGTTGCTGAAAATGGAGGACCAGCGAGCTTCGTCGCTGCTATACGATTTCCGGCGAGGGTCGTGACCATCGTCTCCAGTCCGTCTGTCCTTGCTCCGGTGATTGGCCATCGGCTTCGTTCTCCATGGTTCGCCGTCATCTGTGAGTTGCCAGCTAGCGCGATGTAGCCATCCTGTTTAGTCGACGGAGTTCTCGCCGTCGTCGTTTCGATCCTGGTGTCCGGCCCGTTCGAAGCTAAGTCTAAACTACTCTACCGTAACCTTGGTTTTCTTTTAAAAATGTTCAAGTGATATAGTAGAGCTATATACTAAGTCCATTGATGTGTGCATATGATTCATTCCATCTCTTAAACATTTCATAATCAACGTGTGAGGTCCGTGGTTCTGCTTAAAAGTATGATACTTACATGCCTCTTGCTGTGGATCTAAATTTTAATGTTATAGCATGATGACAACATGTGTGGTTTGATTCTATAGAAGTAACTAGTTATGCTACTCCCTTCGTATGATGCATTTCAATCTAATGAATATGATTTCTGTGGGTGTGCATCATGTAACAGGAGGAAGTAAATTGAAAAGAAACAGAATACCTTAATGTTTGCTTTGGTTGAAGGTTGCAGTTGAATGAAGCAAGAATTAACTGATACTTGAAAATTTCTTTGGCAGAGAATGATGAAAACGTTTAAGTATGGAATGGGCATGAGATGAGGATTAATAGCTGCTGAAATCTGAAACCACATGAAGGTGTTCGGGTGTGAAAATTTTGCAAATATGCTGCTGGAGCTGGAGTCAAAGAAAAATATTTCAAAGGCGTGGAGCTGGAGTCAAAGAAAAAATGTCAATAGATGGCTGAGCATGCTTGAGCATGCTTAAAGGATATCTGCAGATTTTCTTCACACACATACACTATTCCATTTTTTTTTTTTAATGTTGGTAGATAGATAGAAAAATAGGGGTTTGTAAAGTGAAGTATAAACAGAAGCAATAATTCTTGTCTTGGAATTTCTATATCTGTAATATTGTATTGCATCTTTTTTTTTAAATAAAATCCAACTATCGGGTTTTGTTAATATCGCGTGTTTATAAAACTACTCGATATCTGCTTCCTTTCTTAGCTAGAATAAATTCTAAATTAAATCCGTAGATTTAATTCTTCATAAACCGGAATAAATTCACGACTCAAGAAATAATAATAAAAGTAGAAAAATAATTCTATTGTGATTAATAAATAACATGACTTCGCTAAGTCAGTTATGAATCTGAAATAATTATTGGCTTACTCAATAATTCTCATCGCGGTTTTATTTACGCGAAGCTACTGACTTGGTAATAAAATAATAATCCTGCTTAATTGAATATAATCCAAGGTCATAAGTTGAATTTAAATCATAAATAATTACTGGGCTTGATTTACTGAAAGATGAAATAATAATATCATATTACTGGATTTAAATATAATAAAAGAGCGGGTTGTTACATAATATATGCATATTTAAATATCACGATAAAAACCTTTAATTTAATATATTATATATAAATATTTGATTTAAAATGTAAAAATTAGTATTTATTTAAATATTAAAATTTTTAAAAATTCTCCCTCATCTCTCATCTTTTTTTGAATAAATTTATTTATCAATTCTTTTTTATTTATATTTTTATTTTCATTGTTTAAACTTTTTTTTTATTTTTCATAATATCAATTTTTTATAGTGATTCTTCTCTATTTCTTTTTATTTTTTTAATATCCAACTCAAATATATTCAGTTAAAATTAATTTTTTATTATATTTATAAATATAATAATTGAATTATAACAATTTTATATAAATATTAAAATATATAAATGTTTCTCGTGCATTGCACTGGATGCAAATGCTAGTACTATATTAAAACGGCAACTCTCAATTTGAAATCAATTTCAAATTAATTTCAAAATTAAGTGTTAATTTGTAGTTATAACAAAATTGAAAGTTTATTTATAAATTAGTTTATTAAAAAAAACTATTGATATCAAAATATGAACGCTTTTCAATAATACTTACGATTTCAACATTCTCATAATTCAAACCGAATAAAATCCATTTATTTATTTTTTGATTTAAATTAATCGAGTGGAAGTCTATGTTGCATAGGTACGAAGGTGCGGATGCGGGGGCGATACGATACGAGTACGAGGATACGAGTTTTTAAAAATTATAGGGTGCGATTCGGCAATGATACATATAATTAAGTTTTCAACATTCTTACAATTTAAATTTTCTTAAATTAATTATATGTAATTTACATTTTATTTTACCCAAAAGTTAAGCATTTTCAATTATATAAGTTAATTGAGCAACAGTATAACGATTCGAATAATATTAGTCTAATATATAAGTCATAACTGAAAATAAAATTATCAAAATAACCTTGTGTAGGCCTTTCGTGCACGAGATACGTGAATTTCGCCTATGGAATTTGCGAATCCGGTTTATTTTTATAAATTGTTTTAAACGATACGCCACGTGGCGAATCGAGTGCGAATCCGACGAGAATCCGAGTGAATCGCACCCTAAAAGAATCTGATTCGCCGTATATGCTAATTTTTGAAGAATCCGTGCATCATAGGTGGAAGTCAAAGCCATAATACTCTAAAGCTACTTTTTAAAAAGGGGTAATTGCCCCTAAATACATTACATTTTTCCATTTTCTGGAATTGCACATCACCTTTAAAATCCGCCTCATAATACATAACCTTTTTTTTTCTTCTGGAATTGCTCATGGTCAGCCAACCACCAATCAGAAAAATGATGTGGATGTCGGAAACGCCACATATACACGCCGGAAAAAAAATTAATTGATGTGGCAGCCATGTATGATTTTTTTTCTATTAAATTCGAATTTCCAGAAAATAGAATTAAGGCATTAATTTCCCAAATCCCCAATTTTCCTCTAAATCCCCTAGTTTTAAATTTCCCCATCCGTAACAAATTATCGAACGGACGGATCTTTATCGGCTTGCGCCGAACCCGATGGTTGGTCTACAATTTCCCCATTCACAACAATAAATGCATTTAAACCAGCTAAAAAAGGATTATATCAACTAAGTTTTTAGCACAGTAGGCCCTGGATAAAAAAAGCAACCCACGCCAAATGCATAATAAATAATTCAAATTGCCGGCTAGTTCGCTTTAATTGAGTTTGTGGAATCTATGCAAATTAGCAGTTGATGTTAGGGGAAAGATCGCAATCTAAGTTAAATCAACGGCGACACGTTCGTCACCCTACCTGGTTCGTCATGTGCACCAGAGCCTTGGTCGTCGGTTCGTCGTGTGCGTCAGAGCCTTCGTCGCTGGTTCGTGTTTGTGTAGTCGCTAGAGCAAGTGTAATCGCTGGAGCTGGAGCCTTTCTTGGTGTTGGTGTAATCGCTGGAGCTAGGGCAATGTGGAGCTAGGGATGGCAACGGGCCGGGTCTGGACCGGGTCTGGCCAATACCAGATCCAGATCCAGATCCGTGGATCTGAAAATTTTGGATCTAGATCCAGATCCGTCAGATCCGCAGGTCCACGGGTTCAGATCCATGGATCTACTATTTTTAAATTAAATTAAAAAAATTTCACAAAATCAACAACATCTAATTTCCATCATGAAAAATATAACACAAAATTCTTTTATCTAATTACTTTTAGTTTTTATTCTTTTGAATATAATTTATTTATTATTTTTAATTTAGTTAATATTATTAGTAAACTAAATATAAAATATAAAAAACATATATAAAATAAAATGGATCCACGGGTCGGATCTGGGCCGGATCCGGATCTAAAATTTCAAGATCCAGATCCGTTTTCAAAACTAAGATCCAGATCCAGATCTGTCGGATTCAAAAAAGTGAGATCCGGAGCGGGTCCAAGATCCACTGCCATCCCTATGTGGAGCAGATCGCTGGACGCTAGGGTAATTGTGGAGCAAATCGAAATTCAAGTCTGAATGCTAGGGCAATTGTAAAAAGTGGGAAATTGTAAAACTAGGGAATTTAGGGGAAAATTGGAGATTTGAGAAATTAATGCCTTAATTCTATATTCTGAAAATTCGAATTTAATAGAAAAAAAAATTATAATTTCCTACATGGCTGCCACATCAATTAATTTTTTTTCGGCGTGTATATGTGGCGTTTTCGGCATCCATGTCATTTTTCTGGTTGGTGGTTGGCTGATCATGTGCAATTCTAGAAGAAAAAGAAAGGTTATGTATTATGAGGCGGATTTTAAAGGTAATGTGCAATTCCAGAAAATGGGGAAATGTAATGTATTTAGGGGCAATTCCCCCTTTTAAAAATAAAAATTTAATTTACATTCAAATGGATTCAATCTATTTAAAATTAACACAATTTTTATTGTACACTCAAGTGTACCGTACATCCAGGTTGACTTGCACTCAGATCCTGACTCGCATGCTAATCCAAACCCGCATCCTGACCCAAATCGTGTAAATGACACTGCGTATAATTGACACTATTCAATTGTATAAATGACACTGTAACATTTTAAAATGTTATAGTGTTATTTAAAATATTATAGTGTCATTTACAATCTTATAGTGTCAATTATAGGAAGTGTTATTTATATTTCTGAATACTATCAATTATACACAATGTCATTTACAATGTTATAGTGTCATTTATACGCAATGTCATTTGTATAACAAAATAGTATCAATTACAAACAGTGTCATTTGTATAATCGAATAGTGTCATTTACACGATTTGAGTCAGTATGCGGGTTTGAATCAGAATGCGGCTTAAAATTTGGGTACGGGTCAACCCAAATGTACGGTACACCTGAATGTACCCAAGACCACCTCTAAAATTAAAATGGAGAAAAGTAAAAAATGAATCACATATTATTTTCTCAAATCTCATTCGTGACATCGCCCTCCTGTCTTAGATTCATGAGACTTATTAATAGGGGTGAGCATTCGGGCGGTTCGGGTTTAAACCGAACCGAAATGGAGAAACCCGAACCTAAACCGCCCTAAAAATTTCAAACCAAACCAAACCGTTTCACCTGCCAAAATCGAACCAAACCGAACCGTAAATTTTCAGTTCGGTTTGGCCTAAACCATTTTTTTTTAATTCAAAAACTTGGTAGCTTATGTTTGGCGGCCCAAAAAAATGCATAAATTCACCAAAATTCATACTTAAAAGTCCACAAATGCATACTTAAAAGATTTAATGTTCATCATAAATATAGTCCACACACACAACTACAAATCCACAACAAAATAAAAGGCAAAATGTATCAAATGACAATTCCAAAATAAATATAGTAAAATAACTCCATAAGCAAGATAACAAGAATAGAAGACTAGAAGTTAGGTTTGAAATTTGAAATAAAACTAATAATGTTTAATAATTTAATTAATATTATTATTTATAAAATATATAATATATTATAATAATTATTAAATAATTCGGGCGGATTCGATTTATAAATTGAATCATTTTTTTCCAAACCGAACCTAAACCGAAAATTGACGGTTTGAAAATTATCAAACCAAACCGCACCGTTTACTCTACAAAAACCGAACCAAATCGCCCGATTTGATTTGATTTGGTTCGGTTCGGTTTTGCTCAGCTACTTATTTAGAATGTATTTCTTGTAGGCTTTGTGGATTAGGAGGATTAGCACTGCTATTCTGATTCAGACTTATGAGTAAAACTACAGGCTTTGCCTAATCAGGTGGGCTTACTTTCCAAATGTATGATTGAGTTATTAAGCTCTAAATGTTTCAATGAAATGCAAATTGTTTATTCAATAAAATATTTTGTGCACTCTGCTCCGTTTAAGGCTCGCAATTCATGGATCGATCGAGGTCCTCTTATGACCTAACACGTTGATTGAGAATTATGTACACTTATTAGTTGTTTCAGTGGGTTGATCTCCATCAGGCACTAATTCATGCAAGAGCCGTTATAAGGGTGCTCAACGGGATGTGTTCCGAAGCATTGGGTCCCAAATGGGAACTTGGATGGGTTACGCCCTCAGTTCAAGTAAGCAGGAGTAATGGATCCGTCGGTGGCAAAAAGGTCCGGGATCACAACGAGTAACGAAAATGGAGTGTGACATGTGCGCACAAATGAAAGAAATATTTTAACATGCTTAGAAGTTATTTCACTTTAAAACCTTCTAAGTTATGTCATGAATGATTGGATAAATTATCTTTATGAAAATATGAAATGTTTCAGAAAATGCTTGCTCACTGAGTACATTAGTACTTAGCCCAAAAATATTGGTGGACGTCTGTTTAGTCCTATTTTGTGATGTTTATATGGGTGTTTAGGTGTGTTATGAGTTTATATTTTTGGTCTCGTTCACTCAATAATTGATAGATTTGAGCTTATGTGCTTATTTTGTTGTCTAAGGATTGGATACTCTAATTGATTAATTAGTGAAAAAATATGGAGTTCGAATTTGGTTGGTTAATCTTCACAAGAATTGTAGCTTGTCTCGATAGGAGTCCTTAGGCGAAAACGGATCCAAATTCCGACTTGTAACGAGGGAGAACGGACCGAAACAAAAACATCGCATAGTGCAGTCCGCGCGTGAGGGACCCCGCGGGCGCTGGGCTTTTCCCGCGACCGAGGGGCGCGATTTTCCTCGCCCGAGCACCTTCCCCCTCGCCCGTGCACCTTCTCCCTCGCCCTTGCATGCCTTCTCCCTCGCCCGTACACTTCTCCCATCGTCCGAGCAAGCTGCCCCCTCGCCGAAGCATTTCTTCCCATCGTCCGAGGCCTCCCTTGCATCCGCGATCGAGGCCCAAGTTCCATCGGCCGAGGCCCTTGCCGACTCAGCGCCTGAGACCAGAAGTTCGGTGGCCGAGGGCCTCCTCAAGCCCCTCCTTCCAGCGCCCCGAGTGAGTCCCAGCGGTCGAGCCCTTAATTCTTGCGGCCGAGCACGAGTTCTCCGCGAGCGAGCGTGAGTTCCAGCGGGCGAGGCCATCCCAACGGCCGAGCTTCCACTCTATCACTCAGATTTTGCTCCAATAAGAAGGTGCCACGTGTCCCAGATTCAGTAATTAGAAGAAAAGGCGTATTTCATATTCGAAGTATAAAAGGCTAACTTCTCTTTTTCCTAGGGAACGCTCAGACTTACACTTTTCCCAGACGCAGTTCTAGCCATCATTCCAGACGCCAGTTTCTTAGTTAGGGTTTATTCATTTTCTTATTTCATTCTTACGCTTAGAATAATTCGTAGTTAGAGATTTAATTCCAGTTATCATCAATTACTGTAAGTTTCTATTTTATTGCCTTGATAAACTCTTAATTTATGATTTCAATACAGTAGTTGTTATTTCTTTCCGGATGCTCTTTAGATTTATTCTGCTTAATAATTTCGTCCACTGTCTAGATAATTGTTATTTTTATTGCGTGATTATTTTAATGAATTACTTCTTTTCCTCAAGAACCCTAGCGTAGATTTCTATGCTTTTTATTCCTCCGTATTATTTTAGTTCTTGTCCAGATAATTTTACTTGCATTATTTCTTGCCAAGATAATTTACATGCTTTATTTTAATTATGCGCTAGATAAAAGAGAGAGAGAGTCAGCCCCTAAAATCTTGATTAGATTGTTTAGGTTTATTTTCTGTTATCTGTGTGCAACACGAGAGAACACCCTATTTAGCCTTCCTTGAGAGACGACTTGGGTTAGCTTATTTCACTGCAATTGACATCGTACGATTGCGAGTCAAATCAATAGGTATTTTGAGTTGAGTCAAAAGCGCCTTTGTTTTAAGTCTTTGGCTAGACTTTATGATGCAATCGGAATCATGTCTGAGGTGACAATGGAATTTCTTCCACTGTCATCATGTGAGATGCATCGCAATACGGCTCCTGTGACAGCCCGCAACCAAATCATTTATTCAAATTATTTGTTTTCAAGTTATTTTAAATTTCAGTGTAAAGTATTTGTTTAAATTTTAAATTATAAAGTCATTTTGCAAACAGTTGATTTGATTTTTAAATTAATTTAAGTATTTAAAGTTCTGCTTAGCGCAAGTTTTATTTAATAGTTAAATAATCTCATGTATGACTTCTTTACGTCATACTTTAGGACCAAGATGTTGTGATCGGTTTTAAACTAAAGTTTGTATTTGAAAATATTATTAAAAAGTAATTTCTTTTAAATCATTTTAAAATTTTATTTCATTTAAGGATTTATTTTCCTTAAATTGTTTTCCCCATAATATTTATTTCTTTATTTTCACATTAAATATTTCTTTATAGTCATGATTTTCCGCGTGCGTTTTCACTTAAAATTAAATTGGATTTGGGCGTCACAAGGTGGTTTCAAAATTAAATTATCAAGTTCAAGTTTCAGGTGTGGGATTTATTTAAGTACATGTTGTGGTTAATTGTTGTCCATTTTAATATTATGTGTTTGCAATATATGAGTTAAATTATATATCGCTAGGGGCCCGTTGAATGGGTCCAGGACGTCACAGTCCTTGGTATACCACAATGCGATTTACATGTTAAAGTTATGGTTGCAACCAGTCGCTAGGGGCCGGCTGAATCAGTCCAGGACGAAAAGGTCCTTGGTATGCCACTGTGCGACTTACAGTTATGAATGTTACGATCATATGCGTTACCATTTTATTAACGTGGACAATAATTGCATGTTCCCACACTGAGTATATTTCATATGCTCATCCCATATTAACAATTTCAGGTAATTGACGTTGGAGACGCGTGGAAGGTCGAATGGGCGGATCAAGTATCATGAAAGTAGTTGAATTAATATTTGAATCTTTTTATGACTGCATTATGTCATGCCTTAAAACCCGATATTGATTGTTGATTTTAAATCAAAGGTAGTATTTGAATATATTGTTAAAAAGTTGATATCTTTTAAATCGCTTGAAAAGTGTTTTAAAAGTTCATTTCATTTAAGGCATTACTTTCCTTAAATCGTTTGCCAGAAATTTATTTTAAAAGTTGATTTTAATATTTTTTAAAGACTTCCGCATTAAATATATATTTTAAATTTAAAGTTAACACCTTAATTAGATTGGGGTGTTACAGCTCCAACTTGTTATAGTTGACTACAAACGTCTTTGCCGTAGCCAAACTCTTAATCTCCACTGCCCTGCCTAAGCAAACAGATTGTATTTCAAAATGACCTATCCACTTTGTCCTCTGCCTTCCAAGCATAAATCGAACCTTTTCACCAACTTCAAATGCTTTTCGAAATCGATGCTTGTGATACGATATCGCTATTAGATCCTCATACCCCATGTTGGTATTATAAACTTCCAGACGGAGCTCCTCCTCACACTTATCTTCTAAGTCGGGTGGTTCCACATCAAAATTTAGTGTTCTGTCACGTGGCTTCTGTTTGGGCAAACAGACCGTATGTCCAAAACCTGCCAATTTCGATTGAGCCTGAAGAGATTTGTTCTACTTGGGCAAACAGAACGTATTTTCAGAATCTGCCAATTTTGAGTGAGCATGAAGAGACTTGATATATTCTTTGATTTCTTCATTTTTCATACCACGAGCACCCCTTTTGGTCAGGGTTGGTTCCAACTTGTCCTGCACTGATTTAGTCTCAAGATGTTCTTGGACAAAAGGGTCAATAACATTAGTGGAACAAACAGTTTTAACAGCATGAGGACTTTTCATGGTATCATCAATGTTGAAAGTAAACTTCTCTCCATGATAATCCAAACATATAGTACCACTATATAAACATCAATGACTGACTTAGTGGTCCTTAAGAAAGGACGACCTAACAGAACTCCAGCTGATTCTTTCGACTGCATACCACTCATTTTCACCACATATAAAATCAACAGGATAAACAAAATCATGCAACTTCACAAGAACATTTTCCAAAAGACCCTCAGAATAAACACATGACCCATCAGCCAATTGAATCACGATCTAGTATCAACTAACTTCACACCAGATAGGCTATTATAAACAGCTAAAGACATAACATTAATAGAAGCACCTAGATCATACATAGCATGCTCAATCTTCATGTCACCAATATAACAAGGCAAATAAAACATATAAGCATTTGTAAGGATAAAACTTAAGAAAAAGATGTGGGACCATGTTTTAAAAATGAAAGTGTCATACTTTTGGTGGACGCCAAAAATGGCAAAAGTGTCATACTTTTCATGGATGGAGAACGTACTATATTAACAAGACCTATATATTTATAAAGGTATCCTCATAAAATTTATTATTTTATTAAAATTTATTATTTTTTAAACTAATGTAAGTCCGGACCAAAAGTTTATAGAGTTTATTAATTCATTTGAGTATTATTTTAAAGAGATTTTACTATAGTTATAGAATCAAATTAATATACCAAATTGCTAATTAAAAATATAAATTTAATAAATATTATATTTATATTTTTGTACTTTTATCAAATAAAGTAACATTGATTTTGCGTATAACGTACACAATTTCTAGTAGTCCTATTAAAAAGTGAATTGGCTATTCTATCTCGATATTTTTGTATCTCATTTGTATTTCATTATTAAATGTAATATTCTAATAATACTCCCTCCATCCCAGTTATTTCGCGACCTTTTTTTTGCACAAGAATTAAGAAAATAGTATTTTGTGTGTAGGTGAAAAAGTGAAAATGTGAATGAAGAGTAAATTTTTTGCTAAACAAGGAAATATCTTAAGATAGGTGGAACGCTCAAAAAGGAAAGTGTCTCAAGATAGGTGGGACGGAGGGATTATTTATTATGAAAATAAAAAAATTTATAATATAAAAGTATTTACGACTAAAGATTAAAGCTTAAAGAAATAATGTATCCTAATTACGAAATACTCGATCTTAATAATCTATTATTAATTTTGAAATTAAAATTAAATGGTAAAGAAATAACTGTATGCTTCAAGTTGGTATAATTAACCCTAATTAAGAGCACTCACAACGCTTACACCATAGACCTTACACGATAGCCCTATCGTGTAAAAGGTCTATCGTGTAAGCGTTGCACACTCAACTTACACGAGGGCTACATGTTCTATCGTGTAGCCCAATTTCTCAATAGTGTAAGGCGCGTGCGATGCACGCGCCTATTTAAAAAAAATCGATTTTGACCGTTGACTGCCTCGTTTTGCGTGTTTTTGACCGTTCCAAAAAAAAAATTTCTCTTCTTTTTCTTCTATTTATTCTTCTTCTTCCTCATTTTTTCCCTACACCCTCACTTCTTCTTCTTCATCTTCTTCCTTTCTTCCTCTCTCTACACCCCATGGATCCAAACAACCCAAATTACTATGATCTAAATTGGTGCCCCGATCTATCCGACGAATATCATCCCGATTTATCGGGGTTTAACTTGGGGGATGCTCCTCAGGCCGGCGAGGAGATGCCTTCGGCCCATAGTGCCGCCAAACCGAAGAAAGGCAGCCGGAGGAAAGAAGTCGCCCACAAGATCCGGCATGACAGGCAGGCGTCGGTGGCGGAGGAGGAGGGGGCGGAGGATGACGGAGGAAAGACTATTCGTCATACCTACACCACTGAGGAGACGGACATCATCGTCCAAATTTGGATGGAGGAGACAAACGACGCCATCCGTGGGACAAATCAAAAGGGGTACGACTACTGGAAGAGGATCGTCGCCCGTGTCAACCCCCTCATCGGCGCCAACCTCAAAATTCGTCAGATTCAAGGGCACTGGACCCGAGTGGCCCAAGAGGTGCGGTTGTGGGAGAGTATTTGGGTGGAGGCGCGCAGCCGGTGGCCATCCGGCCATTCTAACGATATGCTCCGGGACAAGGCCCAAACTCTTTTCAAAAGTCGGAGCGCAAATAACGCCTCCTTCAACTACTGGAGTGCGTGGAGAATTCTCCGAAACAACCACAAGTTCAAGTCGATGTACCTCGAGGGAGACGTGCATTCCTCCAAGAGGACAAAGACGACAGAGGAGGGCGCCTTCACCACCTTGGCGTCGGGCGAGGAGATCTCGTCTGCCCGGCCGATTGGGAACAAGGCGGCGAAGGCGGCGGCGAGGGCGGCGAAAGCGAAGGGGAAGGGGAAGGCGGCGACAAGCTCCGAGCAGTCATCGGAGTACAAAGAGGCATTGGATCGGTCCGATCAGAACTTGAAAAAAATCACGGCCGAATATGCCAAAAAGAACGAGCTCAAGGAGAGGGAGCTCGATATGCAACTCCTCAGTCTGGATACATCGCATATGAGCGATGCACAGAGGATGGCCCACGAGCATATGGTCCAAGAAATGCTCAAGCGTCATGGTCTTATCTAGACTAGGAGTTTAATTTATGTAATTTAAATTATGTTTTTAATTTTTTTTAATGTAATTTTTAGGTTTTTTATTTGAATGAAATTTTAATTATTAGTCAAATGTGTTATTTAAATTTGAGCAATTAAATTTAAGTAAAAAGCATAAAATTCAAAACTAATTCTATCATGTAACCCCACTGCAGCATCTTTACACCATGTGACCCCCCCATCATAAAGTAGGCTATCATGTAAGCTATCATGTAACCCCATTGCGGATGCTCTAATACATAATTAAACTAAAACACAAAATCTAAAGATTGAAGAAAAAAATAATAAAAATATGGAAAGTAGGACATGGTTAGGAGTGAGAGACTGAGAGTGGTCACTAATTTACCTATTTTTTTTTTATAAATTTATAATATTAAATAAAGAAATTAAAAGACCGCGCCATAAAGACTCGAACCCAAGATCTTTGGCCTTAAGCATTAAGCTCTTATAGCTTGATCAACACTGATAAACATGCATTTTTACCTCTTGGTGTGTCATATTTCATGGTTAGTTATGAGGTTTTTGTGTGTTTGATGGTTTATTTTGAGCTTATATTCGTTTATGGTCAAGAACTTGTCACTTGCTAGTGTTTGAACGTATTTTTCAGAAATAAAGAAGCAGAATTTGGATGATTTAGCTGAAATACAAGTTGTAGTTCATCTCGAGAGGAGTTCGTGAGCGCAAACGGTTCATAAATCGGAGTTCGGACGAGGGAGAACGAGCCAAAACAAAATCGCTGCGCAAAGCTGTCAGGAGTTCTGTTTCGTCACGCGGGCCAGCCATGCGGCCGCGCGACGTGGCCGCGCGAGTCGCCGTATTTCCGCCCAAAATTCATTTTTTTAGCGATTTTGGGTATTTTTGAGAGCTACAAGACCTAGGGCATATAAATACTCCCCAAGAACTTATTCTCTGCAACCTTTTATCACTTTGTATCATATTTTACTTTTCCTGAGAGCTGTGAGAGACGGAGAATGAAGACAGAGCAAGATTGAAGATTCTCGATTTCAATACGGTTTTTCATTGTTGAATGTTTATTTGTGTTTTTGAGAGATTGATTTCTAGTCATATGTCTATGTGTGGCTAGAATTCTTTTTCCCAGGGTTTAGGGAGTAGACATGATTTAAATTTCTAACTCTTTGATTCAATTAATTGAGATTGTTTTTCCTTTTTATGTTCTTGTTATAATTGTTTGCTTTATTGATTGGCCACCAATTTAGCATAATCATAGGTTTTAATTTGAGATCGGGATATGATAATTATTACCTGAACTAAGAACATAGAACACATTTATTTTAATTCTAAAGGGAATTGATAACTGTGAGGGCGTTAATCCTAGGAACTTTTAGGAGTTACATGTTAGAAGTGCGATCCGTGGACGGTAGCCTTGCTTGTAATCAACGGTTTGTATGCCACGGGAGTGGGTATGAACTAGCTTTGAGATTCCCTTAGGAATCATCATATTAATTGAATTGAACATGTTAGTTAGGAGAATCTGTTGAAACCTTTGCCTTGAGAAATCTTCTCTTATCTGTTACTCCGCATTTTCGCAGCTTGATTTATTTTCTTTCTTGTTATTTATTTATTTAGTTTTAAAAACAAAACTCTCAATTTCGATTTTCCTGATAGAGGAATAATAATTTAGGATAGGAATTGGTTAATTCAGTCTCTGTGGAATACGACCTTGCTTGCTACTGTACACAATTGCACCCGTACACTTGCGGCGTGTTAAAGAAAATAGCGAACAAGTTTTTGGCGCCGTTGCCGGGGACTGATTTTTATTAGTACTATCTGTTAATTGTTTGATACTAATCTGGATTTTTATTTCTGTTTATTTAAATTCTGTTCTTTATTTTTTTTTCCTGTGGTCCTGATTTTTTGTTCTGAAGTTTGCTAGGTAGTTCTATGGCTACCGCAGAAGAAGTCTGTGCTCTCAAGGAGCAACTGCAGCGTTTGATTGAGGCGCAGGAAAACCGCGAGGCTCAGAAGCAGCCTCCCATCAATGAGGCGTTCACTCCGCAGTATCAGTATCATGAGCCTCCAAGAGTCAACGCAAATAATTTTGAGCTCAAGACTGGTCTGATCACGATGGTGCAGCAAAACCAGTATGGAGGTAAAGCCGTGGAGGACCCAAATGCGCATCTGGCGCAATTCTTGGAGTTGTGCAGCACTGTCAAGATGAACGGAGTCCCAGATGACATCATACGACTCCGCCTTTTCTCATTCTCACTCCGGGATAAGGCAAAGTCATGGTATCAAACTTTGTAGCTGGGAGCTAATCCTGTATGGGGGGATTTGGCGGATCTTTTCCTGCGGAAGTTCCATCCTCCCGGGCTCACATTGAAGTTAAAGATGGAGATTCTCCAATTCCAACAGTTCGATGGAGAGACACTAGCAGAGACATGGGAGAGATACCAGGAGAAGTTGAGGAAGTGCCCGTCCCATGGCTTCGATGAGGGGACTCTGGTGGTCATGTTCTATAACGCTTGTGGGGAGCGTACCAGGATGTTCATGGATACAGCTGCAGGGGGCTCATTGCTCAAGAAGGGGAGTTCTGAAGCTATGGAGATCATTGAGAGCATGGCCACCACAAGCTATCAATGGCCATCCGAGATAGTTCACTTGAAGAAAGTTGCTGCTACCTCCAGTTCGGACCCTATGGCATTGATTTTGACTCAGCTGGCAGAGATGAACTCGAAGATCAATGCTATAACTGTTGGCAATCCTGAGCCGGCTGTGGAGATCCCAACAGGCGTAGAAGACGCCAACTACATCAATGGCAGAAACTATGGGAACTTTCAGCATGGGCAACGGGGTGGATACAATAGTGGACAACAGTTTCATCATGGAGGGCGTCCACATCCCAATTTAGCTTATGGGAATCCGAACAATGCAATCCAATCTCCACCAGGCTTCTCTGTTACGAATGGAATCATTAATGAAGAGAAGAAGCCAAATATAGAGGAGCTGATGATGAAGTTCATCTCCAAGGCAGATGAGAGGATGGAAAAGCTAGAGTCCAATGCCGTTGCTGTGGAGACTCAAATGAAGATGTTCGAGACCCAATTGGGTCAAATAGCCACCGCCGTCAACAAACTCCAACAGTCGGGCAATCTCATGAACAATGCCAAAGTGAACCCAAAGGAGCAGTGCATGGCCATCGGATTGAAGAATGAAGCTACCTCTGAAGGTAGCCATGGATCTCGTGAGATGGAGAGAAGAGAGTTATCGTGGAGAGTCCATGAGGAAGGCCGACGACTCCCACCTCATCTGCGTCCTCCGGGGTGGATGCCGTTTCCCCAGCGTCATTTTAAGATGGTTGATCTGTCGAGCGGGACTACACAGGAAGGGGCCATGACGGCAAAAGATGAGAGTGCACGGCTGATTGAGGAAAAAGGTGAGGAGGTCACTGTTGAGGTTTCTGGCAGAAAGAAGGATGAAAAGCAGACAGCTACTTCGCCAGCAACTGTGACTATACCTTTCCCTCAGCGCCATAAGAAAGAGAGGGGACAAGAGCAGTTCTCCAAATTCTTAGAGATCTTCAGGAAAGTACATATTAATATTCCATTGGTGGAAGCACTGCAGGAGATGCCGCAGTATGTTAGATTCCTGAAGGACATTATCTCGAAGAAGAGGAGGCTGGGAGAGTTTGAGACGGTGAATCTCAATGAAGAATGCAGCGCAATCTTGCAGAGGAAGCTGCCGGCGAAGGTCAAAGATCCAGGCAGCTTCACACTTTCCTGCATTATTGGAGGCCAGCATTTCGGAAGGTCACTCTGCGATCTGGGGGCGAGCACAAACCTCACGCCTTTATCTATTTTCCAGCAGCGGGCAATTGGAGAGTTGAAGCCGACATCTATGAGGCTGCAGATGGCGGACAGGTCGGTCACCTATCCTCGTGGAATTGTGGAGAACGTGCTCGTGAATGTGGGGGGTTTTATTCTCCCTGCCGATTTTGTGGTTCTAGACATTGAAGATGACAACAAAATCCCGCTGATTTTGGGGCGCCCGTTCCTTGCAACGGGAAGAGCTTTGATTGATGTGGAGAAATGAGAGCTTACTCTGCGAGTTCATGATAAGAGCCAAACTTTCTATGTCTATGAACCATACTGCATCCACAAGGAAGAAGTGCCCAAGAAAGCAAAGGATCCGGGAAAGGTAAGTGTTGATGTATTTAATACATTTGATAATTATCATTTTTCATGGCAGGACCCAGGTGATCGGAAGTTTAAAGGAGGAGTTTTGGATGAAAAGAATGGAGCAGGAAGTAGCTGGTCGCAGCACTGCTTGCACCAGCCAACTTGAAGAGTTTGATGTTCTGTCGAGCTAACGACGTTAAAAATAGCGCTTATTGGGAGGCAACCCAATTTTTGGTTAGTTCGTTTCTTTTCATTTGTTAGTTTGTTTTTGTGCCCCACAAATCCTTTTCAAACTTATTCTCCTTAGTGGTGAATAAGTTTGGGGGGATGTGTCTTTGTGGGTGCATTTTTGTTGGTTGTTTTTGTTTGTGTCGTCGTTGAGTTGTTTAGTCTTGCTTTGGTGGTTTCTCTGTGATGTTACCTTGATGAAGATGTGAGTAGTGTAGAGATTGGTTAGATAACTGGCTCATGATGATTTCTGCTTTAAACTTGTGAAATTGCATGCGTTTGTGTTGATATTGTTGTGATTGAGCATGATTGATGAATGATAAGCATGGTCTCTATGTGTTTGCAATCAATGAAATAAGCTGTGAGTTTTGAGCCTTGACTGTCACCATTTTTACAGTCTTATTTCTTATTCTTGAGTGGTTGTTTGAGCATGCTTGTGTCTCACTAGAACTTGTCTTGGTTTCTCCCTCGAGGTCACATAGTGTGCTTAATAACTTTGAGATGATAGAAGACCGTCTTTGCTAGCCTATATATCCCATATTTGTCCTATTACTATATATGATCCTAGTTCGCCCCCTTTGAGCCTTTTATTTTCCATTTTATTTGGTTTAGCCATGGGTGGGAGCTTGGAGATTGTTGTTATGGGGTAGTTGGTTTGTGGAGATGTGTGTTTATGGATTATATACTTTGATCTTGATTGAAAAAAATCCTAGTACCCTACAAGTCGTTGAAAAAAAAAGAAAAAAAAAGGAAAAGAAAGAGAGAAAAAAAGAAAAGAATTGAAAAAAATGGGTACATAGGATGCTTTAGAAAGTCATAATATCATGAGAAATAATTGTTGTGTTGTGATGGTTTCTCGTATTGAAAAATCTGGTTTTATGAGGTGGAAGATGGTATGGATTAAGAATGTTATAAGGTTGGTGATCGAGCTACATTGAGGAGTATCTTTTAGTCACTCAGCCAAATATATCCCACCTTACCAAAGAGCCTACATTACAACCCTTAATGAAGACCTTTTTGATCTTGGTTATAAGAGCACACATTAAGTGGTGGAGAGGTGAGACGATTGACAAGCTTATGGTTGAGTACTTGTTTTGCTTGAACTGAGTGTAAACACGTCCATATCTTTGATTGATACACTTGAGAGTTGAGAGTTCTTATTTTCTTTATCTTTTTGGTGAGGATTGCAAGTCATTGAGACCACAATTTGAAGTTTGTCATGAGTGTGATATTTTGATGATTGGAGATACAAATGCATGTTGGTAATTTTGTTGACAAATCTGAAGCTACAATGTTATCCACTTTTCTCTACGCTCTTGTTGATTCATTCTTGGTTCATCTTTGTTTTGTCCGAGGACGGACAATGGTTTAAGTTTGGGGGGTTGATAAACATGCATTTTTACCTCTTGGTGTGTCATATTTCATGGTTAGTTATGAGGTTTTTGTGTGTTTGATGGTTTATTTTGAGCTTATATTCGTTTATGGTCAAGAACTTGTCACTTGCTTGTGTTTGAACGTATTTTTCAGAAATAAAGAAGCAGAATTTGGAAGATTTAGCCTAAATACAAGTTGTAGTTCATCTCGAGAGGAGTTCGTGAGCGCAAACAGTTCGTAAATCGGAGTTCGGACGAGGGAGAACGAGCCAAAACAAAATCGCTGCGCAAAGCTGTCAGGAGTTCTGTTTCGTCACGCGGGCCAGCCATGCGGCCGCGCGACGTGGCAGCGCGAGTCGCCGTATTTCCGCCCAAAATTCGTTTTTTTAGCGATTTTGGGTATTTTTGAGAGCTACAAGACCTAGGGCATATAAATACTCCCCAAGAACTTATTCTCTGCAACATTTTATCACTTTGTATCATATTTTACTTTTCCTGAGAGCTGTGAGAGACGGAGAATGAAGACAGAGCAAGATTGAAGATTCTCGATTTCAATACGGTTTTTCATTGTTGAATGTTTATTTGTGTTTTTTAGAGATTGATTTCTAGTTATATGTCTATGTGTGGCTAGAATTCTTTTTCCTAGGGTTTAGGGAGTAGACATGATTTAAATTTCTAACTCTTTGATTCAATTAATTGAGATTGTTTTTCCTTTTTATGTTCTTGTTATAATTGTTTGCTTTATTAATTGATTGGCCACCAATTTAGCATAATCATAGGTTTTAATTTGAGATCGGGAGATGATAATTATTACCTGAACTAAGAACATAGAACACATTTATTTTAATTCTAAAGGGAATTGATAACTGTGAGGGCCTTAATCCTAGGAACTTTTAGGAGTTACATGTTAGAAGTGCGATCCGAGGACGGTAGCCTTGCTTGTAATCAACGGTTTGTATGCCACGGGAGTGGGTATGAACTAGCTTTGAGATTGCCTTAGGAATCATCATATTAATTGAATTGAACATGTTAGTTAGGAGAATCTGTTGAAACCTTTGCCTTGGAAAATCTTCTCTTATCTGTTACTCCGCATTTTCGCAGCTTGATTTATTTTCTTTCTTGTTATTTATTTATTTAGTTTTAAAACAAAACTCTCAATTTCGATTTTTCAGATAGAGGGATAATAATTTAGGATAGGAATTGGTTAATTCAGTCTCTGTGGAATACGACCTTGTTTGCTACTGTACATAATTGCACTTGTACACTTGCGGCGTGTTAAAGAAAATAGCGAACAAACACACGCACACTACTAATTTACCTTTTAATTAGAAGTGGAGTGGTCAGCTTTTGGTTAAAAAGACGAAGAAGATCAGTCCAACCTTTTGATTAGAAAAGGAGTGGTCACTAATTTAGCTTTTGGATAAAAAGACGAAGAAGATCAGTCCTACTTTACCTTTTGATTAGAAGTGGAATGGTCACTGATTTAGCTTTTGGCTAAAAAAACGAAGAAGATCAGTCCTACCTTGTGATTAGAAGTGGAGTGGTCACTAATTTTTATTAAAAAAAAACGAAGAAGATCAGGTCCTATTTTACCTTTTGATTAGAATTGTGGACTGATCATTAATTTAATAGTAACAAAAATTATAATTATAATAGTGTAATTATAGCACTAAACAATAAGTAAAGTATTATATTCACGAAAATTGATAAACGAAAATACTCTAAATAATCCTAATAAATTCTCAAGTAATACAGACAAACGACTATGATGGATGATAAAAACTAAACTCAAAACTACACAACTAAAATCAAACAGATAAATCAAATAAATAACAGACTGGTCCTAGGAAATGTAATTTCATTAATTTAATCTACACAATTAACTTATTAATCTTAATCACCAATTTATTCAATCCTAATGAGATATCCCATAAATAATAACACTCACGTTATAACAATTTATGACAGCTGATTAGTAAATTCTATATTTACGTTATGTCTTAAGAAAATCTACTAACTCTCAAAAGTATATAACCATAGCTCCCTATGATCCACCTATCTCCGTCAGGTCTCAAAGTTAAAATCATATCATACAATCCTGAATACGCTAAACAATTATCTCTGTTAGGTTTCAAATCGAATAGCTAAATCATGCAAATTATTGATCAGTTAATTCACACAAAATCAAGCACCACAAATTATATATCAGAAAATGAAAGAAAAAAGGCATCAACAAATCAATAGCGTAAATCTAATCAACTACATACAAACCCTAGATACAGAAAAGAAAACTAGATAGACATCATAAAATAAATCAAAGACATAATAGAGAAAAAAACAATTAAAATAAATGCAATAGATAAAACTCGAAATGGAATTTGAATAAACAACTTGAATCTTGAAGTTTTGCAGAAAATAAATCTAATCTATAAAAAAATAAAGTCTAAAGCTAAAACTAAAAATAATAAAAAGGTAAAGAAGAGAGGTGAAGAGGAGTGTCTAAGGTATTTTTTTTTTTTTTTTGAATTAGAATTACAAGATGTATTTGAATATAATTAATTATGCAACCTGCACGCAGATGAGACCTCAACACCACACAACTGTGGGAAAACTACACCGCACGCAAGCAGAAAGACAACACCACCTAAAAGTGAAAAAATATCACCGCACGCAAGCGGGATTGAACCCAAGACTTCTCACAAATGAGAGTCTTTGGGTGCATCAGCTTTGCCACTAGAGCAAGGTCTCATTAGCAATGAATAGTAGTGTCTAATAGGTTAAGAAAATGACCTATATATAGGCACATAGGATAAATACAGTACAGAACTCGAAAATACAAATAAAAGTCTAAAATCAGCAAAAACACGGAGAAAGCAGAGAAATCGGCTACCGGATTGACGATCGCTGAAATGGTCGATGTTTTGCGCACGACGTTTTTGTTTCGGTCATATTTCTCTTGTCTGAACTATGATTTGCGATCCGTTTGCGCCCATGAATTCGTATCGAGATGATTTACAACGTTCTTGAGGTCATGCTTCCAAATTAAGCCTTCCAATTTCAATAAAATGCCTCAAAGTTCAAGCAAGTATCATACTCCCTCCGTCCACCAATTCGTATCCTAGGTGAAGGGCGCACGATTTTTAAGAAAAAATGTATTGTTTTATTTGTTGAGTGGAGAAGGCACAACTTTTAAGAAAAAGTGATTTATTTATTAAGGAAATAGTTACTAAAAATAAGTAGGACACGAATTGGTGGACAGACCAAAATGACAAATTAGGACACGAATTGGTGGACGGATGAAGTATTTCACAAGATAAAACAATGTAAAGCACAAAACAACTACTCCCTTCGTCCCACTCCAATAGGCTCGTTTTCCTTTTCGGGACGTCACACTCCAATAGGCTCATTTTCCATTTTAAGTAAAAAAAATGTACTTAATTGGGATGAACCACACCACTTTACTACTAGAAAGTAAGTTTCTTAATCTCCGTACCGAAAATAAATGAGCCTATTAGAGTGGGACGGATGGAGTATCAAACACTTAATTCCCAATAAAATTAACATAATAAGAACATTGAAAATCATGAAAAAGTGAGTATTATCACGGAGATTGATTAGAGATTTGAAAAAAAAAATGAATGAAAATTGAGAAAAATTGGAATGAAGTGATTATATGAGGCCACGAAGGATATGATAGGATATATTTTCGTATTATATATATATATATATATATATATATATATATATATATATATATATATATATATATATATATAGCCCACCCATATATATATATAGGGTTGAGTTCAATAGAGAATTATCTTTTTATTCATTATGAACAAATCTATTTATTTTACGAACAGATCAACATAAGTAATGAACAGTCGTATTTAGTAAAAATAAAGAAAAACTTGCCACCAGCAGGATTCGAACCCTTGGCAAATTGTTGTTCATGTGGTACATTGATCTGCTCATTAAAATTATAGATCTGTTCGTTTTTATTTTACGAATTCTCTATTCTCCACAATATTTAGCTTCTGATCTGTTGAACCCTTCTATATATATATATTTATAGGGAGAAGATCAAATGAGAATGAAAAATGATTGCATAAGTCAATATATATGTTGAATAAGATGCTTGTAATTTGCATAAGATGCTTGTAATGACTGCATAACAAAATTCAATTAATTAGATAAAATTTTCGCTCCCTCCAATATTCGAACCCAGATAAAAAATTTATGCAGTATTATATTGCAGCTTATGCAACATTATATACTGGCTTATGCAATTATTCTCATTTCTCACGAAAAATAATATTCTCAGTATAACCCATAAGCTCTGATAACACTATGCGTGGTATCTAGATATTTCCTAATTAGGAAATAATATTATCAGAGTAATGGTATTTAATATTGCTTAATTAAGCAGACAATATTTATGCAGCAGATAAATATGAACCTTGTTTTTCAAAGATTTTTAAGCTTTGTTTAGCTTTATTTAATTGAGGAATATAAATTTCGTTTTTAACGAAATCGTCAAGTTCTGGGTTTTCTAGAACACCTTCAAGATAATTTATAAGATTATTAATGCATTTTATTTTTTCTTTTAATTTTTTAAAATAATCAGCACAATTACTATATAAGATAACATAATCATAAGGAGCATAAAAAATATATTTACGATCAGAAGGAATTAAACTCATAATATTTCATGATAAAAGAAAGCTTCATTAACTTATATTTGAAGAATTTCTTCAAAACTTTACACAAGCAGGAAATGTTTACAAAGACTGAGAGACAGAGAGAGAGAGAGAGTATTTTCTAACGCCTCAAACATTTGAGGACTAGCCTATTATATAGCGAAAACTCTTAGACAAACAATCACAAAATTCAAAAGCAAAAGCTACAAAGTCAAAAAGTAAATAGTAGAATTTCATTAGAGGAATGACATCATTGCTTGCGTAATTACGCATTCTTCATGTCGTGTTTTACTCGTGTCTGATGTCTTCTAACAAAAATTTATTGAGATCATCATATGGATCTTGAGCTTCTTGAAAATTTTCATTGTCGATCATTTCTGTGTCGGAGATAAAATTCTCTATTGTTGATGAAGATGGAGTTGATGACAAATTTCCTCTTTGATCATTTATGATATACTATGGTGCAGTTATAATGAGAACCACACTTATCGTGAGAACATAAGAACCATTAAAATCAATGCATCTGCTATATAAATTAATGCATTCGCTATTAAATTTAATGCATCCGAAAATAATAAAATTTTTGTTCCCTTCAGGATTCGAACCCAGGATCTGCATTCATTCACCAAGATGATGCATCCACCGTAGATCTTGATGATCGAATGGCTTAAAATGGTTATCCGTTCTAATTTTATTTAGTGGTTCTTATTTGAACCTCTCCCTATATATATATATATATATATATATATATATATATATATATGAGATGGTCATTTGTACATTCTTAATCATTTGTTAATTAATACGTACGTATTTATCAAGTTAATTAAACTAACGCAGTCTTCTCTCGTTGAAAACCAATTGAGTTTTGCGACGAATAAATTTATTGGTTGAAGAAGTTATCTATAAATATAGAGAGTGGAAAACTTAACACACAAACTTGTGATAGCTAAAAAATGGTTTCGAAAAGAAATGTATTTATGGCTGCAGTTTTTGTGCTTCTCATCTCCTCGGAAGCTTCAGCCACTACAGAACTCACTGAGACGCCCAATAGAGAGACATGTAAGCATTTATTTTCTTTCAAACTAATAATACAATTATGTATATATATATATATATATTGAAATTATAGGCTTGAAGGCACTTTTTTTTCTTTTTTTTGGCTTCTTTTCTATATACTAGAGTGTCTGAATGCTCTTCTCTCCTACAAAAACTCAAAATTTTCTCGATTGTCAACAGTTGTAGACGTAGTGATGTGAATTTTCAGCAGATAGAAACAAAAGCAAATCAACCCCAATTAATCTATGCATTTACTCTTATAGAGGTGGATGCAATATCATGTATTGGAAGAGTGCTATGCAGAAATGCAAGTCCTATCTTGTGTGCAATAGCTCTTGTTTATGTCTTTCTGAGTTAATTAAATGGAACAGTTTAACTAATTTGCCAAAAATACTTAATTTTGATTCGCCTAGATCCTCAAACTATCACTACAAAAAATGCCGAAAAATGGGAGGCCTCAATTGCCTTTTGAAAATACAATATTTATTTTTAGCACTAATAAAAATAAAGTGGTGCTAAATGGCCATAATTATGGCTGCCATAATGGGTTAAGTTAGTAATTTTCTAATTCTATATATAACACAAATACTCCTGTGCAACCGGTTGCACCGTGCAATTGATTGCCAAAATGACACTACTTTATTCGAGAAATGACACTTGAACATTTTCGAATGACACTACTTCAACATATAAATGACACTTGAAGATCTTCAAGTGTCATCATTTGAAGATCTTCAAGTGTCATTTGTATGTTGAAGTAGTGTCATTCAGAAATCAGTTGCACGGTGCAACCGGTTACACAGGAGAGTGCCTCTTTGTATAATTATATTTTTAATTATTGATTTATTATCGTACAATTTAACCCTTAAAAGTTGTTCATGTTTATAGAACAAAGAATAAAGGTCTTTATTGCTTAGCTTGCTAGATTTTGTTGTCGATCTATTTGTCGACCGTGAATTTCCCTACTGAACTTAAGAATATTTTTTTGAATAACATTGTGAATAAATATTTTGTCTTCCTCCTCAAAAAAAAAAAAAAATAAATAAAAAAATACCACGCTCTCATAAGAGAGAGAGAGTCTAATACTACTTTTATAATATGACATAATGGATTTAAAATATAAATTTTAGTTACCAAAATCAGACATACGTAATATTTTTTCTACTTCTAATTTTTGGAAGATCAATAATGCAAAACAAAATGAAAGTGCTCTTGATAATTAAATGGTTTTTCTATTCTTTATTTAAGTATAAACTTATTTACGATCATATTTAAAATCTTGAGAAATTACAGAACATTTTCTTCATAACTGAGTGGCAATTTTATGATTATAATAAAATTAAAGATTTATCTATAAATTATATTTTTTCCTTTTATTTTCCTTTTCTTGATCTTCTTATTTGTTGTTTTAGTTTTTATTTTCTTTCTAAAATTATGAAATTTGATTAATTATAAAACATTTAATATGCATATCAAATTAAAGATCATGCTAAAAGCTTTAATTTGATATATTTTATGTAAATATTTGATTTAAAATGTAAATATTATATTTATTTAAATATTAAAACTTATTTTTTTTAATTTTTATTTTGTAATTTATTATTAGTTTTTTTTTTGTTTTTTCAGATATTATATCAATTTTTATTACTGTGAATTCTTCTTTATTTATTTTGATTACTATCAATTTTGCGTATTTTAATTCGTTTAACCCTTGAATTTATAAATATAAAGATGAAGTAGAGTAAAGTTTTGTTGCAGCTAAGGAAGGTGAGAAGAAAAATGAGGTTATCATGGAACCGTTCTACAGGTGCCCGTCCGGGAGGTGCTGTGGAACACGTAGTGGCCGTTCATCTAGAGGGGGCCCTGGTTATTGTCGTTGCTGCCGTTAAACTGCTCACAAATCCCCTTACAAATATTTGTTTCATAAGATGTCGGATGAGCAACCGTGTCAAGTTAATGTTGTTACTCATAGCACTGTGAGCATGTGATTGTAATACCCTGTTTCCTTATAGCTAAGTTTAGATTAATTCTGAACTTAGAATTTAAGATGATTCAGGCTGAATTAAGAAAATGGTTTATTTTAATTCCAACAAATGATTTACAAAATCTTTTATAAAATTTATTTATTTAAATTTATATGCATTGCATATTTATTTAATTAAGCATTCAAGCATTTACACGGGCATTTAATTAGCGAATCCTGAGGAATTATTACAGCTTCGGTAATTCAAAGATTTTATTTGTCCAATCAACACTAAACTCACAGCAACCCTACTCTTTACCAACCTTCAACCTTTAAGGCAGGCTGTCAATTCCTCCAACATCCCTCTGCTTAAGACCAGAGCAGTTCATTTTGGCAACTGTTGCAACTTCCAGCAGCTCACAACATTCTCTTCCTCCCTAACAGCATTCAATAGCAGAGTTAAAAATGCAAATCAGTTTTCTTATTTTTCCTTGAGGATAACATCCTTTCATCTAAATAATGTTTACGTTTCCAAATCCTCAGCAATCAAGCAAATTCAGGCAGCCAACCATTTCAGACTTCGAGCAACTCACACGAAACACTTAAAGGTTTCATTTTAATTAACTCCCCTACTTGCTTCATTTCAAATTTCAACTAAAAAACCCAGATCATTCTTGTATAAAGACCTTCAGCTGACCAACAGGAAACACACGAATACATACATCCACTAAATTGCATTTGATCAATTTTGTAAGAACATATGTACATATAGGTATGCATCGTCTGTACATACGCATATTGTGCAAAACAAGTATTGAATGATTTTTTCTTTACATGTTGAGTAAATGAATAGAATAAAGGGAGAAACTTGCTGTTGGGTGGTTTGCCGTAGTGAGGAACCGATTAGTAAAAAAAATAAAAATAAAAAAGTCTTGGTCTCTGTTTTTGTAAAAAAATACTTGTTGTACTAGGGTTTGTATTTTAGAGTTAATGGGCTCAATTAGACCTTCTTGTATAAGAAAAGGAGAAAATGTCCACTCAAATAAAAATATAAAAAAATTAGTCTTTTTTGATGTAAATGTACAATTATACCCTTAATATTGTTACACACTTTTGTGTAAAAGTGTGTAACGGTGTAAAATACCCTATTACACACTTTTTCAAAAATCGTGTAATGATCGCGAAAATCGTGTAATAGTGTATTTTACAATGTTACACACTTTTTCATAGAAGTGTGTAATAACGTAAAAGTGTATAATTATGAAAAAGTGTGTAATAGTGTATTTTACACTATTACATACTAAAAGAGTATTTTGGTTAAAAATACTATTATTTTTATTTGTATGGCTAAATTTCCTATAACTAAAAGGTTTTGGCTACATTAGGGTGTATTTATAAATTAGAATGTATATTTTTAATTCACATATATTTAATAAATTATAATAATATAAAACATGCGAGTCAGGATACGGGTCAGAGTGCAACCCAATTGTACGATGCAATCGATTGTACTCAAGACCACTTCAATAAACAAATTGAAACAACTATTTGACATGTTAACGTATACAAGAGCATAAAGTCGCGGTGACATCATAATTCATAATTAACCATTGTCTGAAACAAGCTAATTGCATCATTTACGAAAACACCGAAATTTTTATTATTGGTTAAGCTAAAAGGGCTTCTTTCCGAGATTGAAATTAGGAGATTATTTGATGAAATTTGGAATTTAAAAATGGAACAAGAGGAGAGTGAAGAAACCCACAACTCTGGTTCAGGGCTCGAACGGGCCTTGTTGGGCTATATTGTTAAATTGATTGATACTGGGTCACATATTTAATGGGCTAAAAAACCTAAGAAATGGGCTAAAAAACCTAAGAAATGTGCAACAGGGATGACTTGGCACTTCCTATTGGGTCCGAACACATACTCACATAACAATATATGATTATGGGTAATTATATTCACAGCTCCCAATTTACTCTTCATAGCCTTCTTATTTAAAAAAAATTAAAATTATTTAATAAGTTACTATCTTATCCTCATAGCCTCCAATTAAGAATATTAATAAATTACAATATGGCTGTGAGCGAACGATTAAAAATGATGACAGCTTCAAATTGTTACAAATTTCAAATAATATTTCTCAATGAACATCAAAATAAATAATTTTGAAGAGAAATCTCGATTTACAACCAAACCATTTAATAGAGAAGAAATAAGAGCAGGATGAGCTAAGAATGTCGCAAGCTTCCAAAATCAACATGAATCATTTTCTAGAAGAAATTTAGATTTACAACCAAATTAACATTCAATGGATAAGAAATATAGAGTCGAAAGTTCAATCGACTCTGACATTCTTATACCCAGAATCCCAACAAGAGGCATGTGAAGCTATTGCGCTCTCTAATGAACCGAGTCATTATCGCATATTAATTCTTCCAGCAAACTCACAATCACACATAGTAAACATAGTGTAAAACAATCCAAATTAGGAAAAAGTGAAGTTGATCCTCATTACTATCATCATTGCCATAGTGACCGTATAATTATTGATTCTCTAAAATTATGTGATTTTTTCTGATTTTTCTTCATAAAATGTGCAGCAGTAGTAACTGTCTTCAACCTTTTCTTTTGGGGGCTATACTCCAACAAGATTTTAGGTTACGGAGGGAGTTATCGCTTCGTTATAAAGATGAAACAGTAAATTATTAAATAATTTTAATATTTTTTAAATAAGGGGGCTATGAAGAGTAAAATAGGGGCTGTGAATAGAATTACCCTATGATTATATCAAACAAAACATTTATTCTCCTCCTCCAGTACTCCTGATATCTATGATTGATATAAAGTAAAACAAATTGACTATAATTGTCACTTTTTTTTAATTATATAAGTAAATAAAGAGATTCAAAGACTGTGTGATCGAAGATTAAAACTCAGAACCTCAGGTCTTAGACATTTATCTCCTACCGTAATTATATTCTTTTCTGATTTTAACTAACGTGGATTTTGTACCAAGCCTCCATCCATTTTTTAGCTTTAGAAATTTAACGTGACTCGCTATATGTCTTGTTGTTGTTGTTGTTGTTGTTGTTTTTTGCCTAACTAATTGAAAAATAATTCACTTAACAAAAGATAAATTAGTAACTTTTAAAAAATTGACGAAGACTATAAATTATATATAATTGATAGTTCATGATTTAAAAAATATTTTTGATAATTTAAAATATAATTTAGTTTCAAAATAATTGGGATTCAATGTGATACTCCCTTCACCCAAAAAAATAGTTCTAGAAGGAGATGACACGAGTTATAATAAAAAATAGTTGAGTGTATTGTGAGTGAAGAAGAGATTTCATTTATAAAGTAGTGTTAGTAATTATAGTTAATTGTATTGTGAGTGGATAAATGAGTCCATTAAGTGATATAAAATTTTTAAAAATGAAAAGATATTAATTTTTGTGGGAGTCCCAAAAAAAATCACTATTTTTTGTAAACGGTGGAAGTATACTTATATATATATATATATATATATATATATATATATAATATTGCTCTTCGACAATTTTTAATTCTAAGATTTCTAAATCATTGGAAGAGACCGTACATGCAATTTTCCTATTAAAAGAGAAGTTTACTATTTTTTCTTCTTTATTTTCACTTCAAGGATGAATAATATTATCTATTCATAAAATAGATGAATAATATTATCCATCCTTGAAATGAAAATAAGGAAGAAAAAAATACTTTTATATCAAATGTTGAAAAAAAATGAGATATTTAATAACATAAATTTTTATTATTTATCATTTTTCATAAATAAATTTATCTACCAAAGTAAATGCAGCCTTAATAATCAAAGTTTTTATACTTAATGAGATCCATAGCCTTAATAATCAAAGTTTTTATACTTATTGAGATCCGTGGATGGAAGAAGAGATACAGGACCGCAAGAGGATTCATCAAATGGAATTAAAATGGACTATACAAACCATTTATGTTTCAATTAGGAAAAATACTAAAATGATGTCAAAATATTTGACCTTTTTCAGTAGTGTCACGCTTTTCAATTATTTTTCAAATCGATACACAAGTTTTGACATTGCCCACCTAGAGATGGGACGGTACGGTATACCTTAATAAATTGTTCATATCTTATACTTTACCTTTATCTTTGGTATGAATAAATTTCATACATTTACCTTACATTTACCTACGGTATGCCTTAGTCCGGTATACCTTTAATGACGGTATGAAAGAATCTCATACCTTTATCGTACCTTTGTTTCGGTATATCATATCGTATTTCGGTATACCGCAGTTTCGATATACCGTATCATGTTTCGGTATACCGCACTTATAGTATATTGAATTGATAAATTTCAGTACGATAATATCGATTATTTTTTTTAAAACCTGCTTACCTAATAAACAACATCTAATTAACAAGTAAAATGTCAACAATAAAATTCAAACGCAATAAAATAAATAAAGTACAAATTTGTTACCGTCTCAACAATAATGTTAATTATACAGATGTTATAAGTTAGATGTAATTTATTGTAGAACAATAATGTTAATTATATAATATAGAATATAACTATGTAACTCAAATAAGGTGAATAATATATTATAACTATGCTATAAGCCTATAATATAAATATAAACAATACTATAATTCAATTATATTAAATTGTATAACCTATATATTATATTATGTTCATTTTTGTATCGATGATATTTATATTCTCATACTTGTTTATATATTCATGTAATATATAATAAACTATATAGATGTTATAAGTTAGATGATATAATAAACTATTTATTGTACAATAATAATGTTAATTACATACTATAGAATATAACTATGTAACTCAAATAAGGTGAATAATATATTATAACTATGTTATAATTAAATTCACGTATTATATTTTGTTTATTTTTTTTATCATTTGATGATATTTATAAATTCATGTACTTGTATATATTCATATAATATAGATTATATACATCATTTTATAAGATTTATCAATATTTTTAAAAATATAAACATAAAAATATATATTATATATTTTAAAATTATAGATTTTGATACGGTATATACTGCGGTTTTCGATCGGTATATACCGGTATACCATTAATAAGGCATCATACCTTATGCCGGTATATACCTTTCATACGGTATTTATTGACTTTTTCGGTATATACCGCGGTATCGGTATACACCGGTATACCCCGATATCTGAAAAATTTATGCCTATACCTTACCGTAAATCTTCGGTACGGTATCATACCTTACCGAAAAATTCGGTATACCTTACGTTCGGTATTTTACGGTATTTTTCGGTACGGTATGACCATTGACGTAGCCAAAGGTGGGGCAGTGGGGGCACTGGGCCCCTGTGGAAATTTAAAAAATATTAGGGCTATTTTAGTAATTTCACATTTAATATTAAATATATGCATAAATATATTATTTTAGTAATAATTCCAATTTCTTTCTATGCAATTGTACGAGAGATAAGCTATTGAATGGTTGTCTGATATCTAACCTCTAAAACGATGTGTTTGTAAATATTATTAATGAAACGATTATGTAGTAATTTCAAAACATGAAAATAAGAAAGGAAATAGTATGATAGTAGGGTATTTATTTTTATTTTTGTAATATCATGATGCAACAAATGCATGATATTGTGATTTTATTGAAATTGTAATTTATTTGGAGTCCTTTTATATTCTTTTTATGAATTTATAATATTGTGATTATTACTCTCTTCGTCCCAGTTAAATTGATCGAACTTATTTTCGACACAAAATTTAAGAAAATAATATTTTAAGTAATTTGGTAATAAAATGAATAAATGATTCTTTGCATATATTTATTTTATATAAGAAAATTAATTAACTTAGAGACGGTCCAAAAATAATATTGATCATATTAATTAAGTCGAGAAAAATATTTGAGCCCCCCTGACTGAAAAGTCTGGCTACGTCACTAGGTATGGCCGATATACCAAAACTACGTCAAAATTCTCATATGTGAAATATATGTTTTGTGTCACCATTGATGACCATGTAGATATATTAATGCTAGAGAATTGACTTCGTGACATTATTGAAAATAAATTGTATCGGTAGAGATGTCAATTCGGTTCGAAATTTCTAGGTTGATCCGATTAATCCGCCAATTCAAGAGGGTTAGTATTAAAAAATTTCAATCCGATAAAAGTTACATTTCGAATAGCCCGACATCTGATAGGATCGATCCGAAATTAATCTGAAACCCTATAGGATTGACCCGAAAATAATGTGCTCGCTTTATTATATGAAATTTTTTCCGTTATTTGATTTTCAACTTCATTACTTTGCTTATGAAAATTAGTATGATAAGATATTTTTTTCAAAAGTTTGTGAAATTTATTTTGGTTCAATATTAGAAAGTTATACTCATCATTTCACTTCTCTGTATTTTTAAATCCAATATTTAACACAAAATATTTAGATGTAAAAATAAAAAAATGATATTTATTTAATAAAAATATTGCATCTTTATATGAGTAAATATATAAAATTTTCCACTTTCATATTGTAAAGATAAAAAATGTCCACTAAAATAAAAATAATAAAAACTGTCCACTTTGTGGTTGAAAAGACGAAAACGCCCCTCAGCCTAAAATCCTAAATTCACGCCTTCATCTCCATCGACGTTGCTGCTTTCATCTCCATCGACATCGCCGCCTTCATCTCCATCGATGCCGCCATCTATCTTCACCGCCTTCATCTCCATCGACGCCGCCGTCTATCTCCACCGCCGCCTATCTCTTCAACCTGCGGCTAGTTCTCGTCGGCGATTCTCTCATAAAAAGTCGATGATTTCTGGGATTTAGGGCTGGTTGGTTTTGGGGTTTTTGAGGTGGCATAGGATTTTGATTGTTGAAGGGAAGAAAGTGGTGAAAGGGAGAGGCAGATTCGGCCAGATAATTTAGCTCTGAAAAGTAAATTCATGGTGAATTAATTCAGAGAGCAATTGGGGGTTGTTTCAATTGGCGCCGGCGCCGGCTTTATCGCTAAAGCAGCGGCTGAATTTGATGCGTAGAAGGCAGATTTTGAGAGTGGCGAATAGAAGGTTTGAGGCTGAACCATTTTCTGAAAAGCTATTATGCGCTTTCCCTCTCATTACACTATGATTTAGACGAATAGGATAGGCAATGAAAGTCAATCCGTTTATTTTCTTTACTTGATTGACTAAGTTTTTACTTATTAGTTAATTTCTTTGTTTTACGAATAGTTAAGAAAATTGAAATATGAAGATTCAAAAATTAAAGTAGTTTTTGAAAAGCTGATAAGAATTGAAATTGAAATTAGAGAATATTGCAAACTAGATTTATGAATTCACAACTTGATGTTCTTGAATTCACAACCAGCTCGATGAATTCACAACTTGATGTTCTTAAATTCACAACTAGCTCGATGAATTCACAACTTAATGTTTTTTAATACACAACCAGATCTATGAATTCACAACTTTAAAAACTCAAATTCACAACTATTTGAATTCACAACCAAAATAAATTTTATTTGTCAATTGAATTCTGATTGTGAATTCGACTCGTTGTGAATTCACAACCAAAAAATTCTGGTTGTGAATGACTGGTTGTAAATTCACAACCAAAATAAATTCTAGTTGTGAATTAAATTCTGGTTGTGAATTCAACTGATTGTGAATTCACAACCAAAAAATTCTGATTGTGAATTAAATTTTGGTTGTGAATTCACACCCAGTCGAATTTACAACAAAAAAAATTCTGGTTGTGAATTTGACTAGTTGTGAATTCATAATAAAAAAATTCTGATTGTGAATTAAATTTTGGTTGTGAATTTGACTGGTTATGAATTCACAATCAAAAAATTCTGGTTGTGAATTAAATTCAAATTGTGAATTCGACTAGTTGTGAATTCAGTCTAATTTACAACCAAATTTTGGTTGTGAATTCGACTAGTTGTGAAATGCGGGATTTTTTAAAGGGGTAGTGTTTAAAGGTAAAATGAAGTGGACATTTTTTTAATTTTTAATGTGAAGGGCATTTTGGTAACAGTGGACATTTTTAAAATTTTTTATTTTAGTGGACATTTTTTATCTTTACAATATGAAAGTGGACATTTTACAAATCCACTCTCTTTATATCTCTAAGACTTGCATATTAGTTATTATGTAAGTCGATATTAAAATATTACTTATTTATGTGTGTATTTATTTATTACAAATATAATATTATTAAGAGAAAAATATATTAATTAATTTTTTTAAATAAATTTTTGAGTCCGCACGACTAGCCCAATGTGTTGTAGCCTGGAATCCAAATATTTAGGGTTAGAGTTAGAAATTTTTATCCAAAAAAATTTCAACCCAATCAGCCTGCACCCGAACAATCCGGAACCTGATAGAGTTTGCCCGAAACTTGGTAAATTGGCCCTATTGGCATCCTTACGTATCGGTGTAGCCAATTTGGCATAAATTAAAAAGCTTTATTATTATTATTTTTAAAAGTTCAAACATTGTGATATATTTTTGGTGCTTTTCCGTCTAATTTTACAATAAGATATCAAATCCTCTACCGAATTACTTCATTAATTGAAACAAAAATAATGCACACACACCACATACACTAACAGCATATGCATGTGCGAAGTACAATCTAGTGAAAGAACAAAAAGTGTTAGCTAGTGAAAACATGAATAGATACCCTTTCCTTAAATTGACAAAGTGTCACTCCCTAAATAGATGGAATCCACAACCTATCAAAAAAGTATCCTCATTTAATTAGAGTAATTGCTTTTGTAGCTTTTTTGTTTGGAAGTTTGGTGCATCATGTGCTGTTGATAATAATCACCATATTATTACAAGCTGATGGAAGCTATTGCGAAAGCTACTTGTTTGAATCTATTCTTAGCAAAATATGTCAAGAAGATAAAGTTTGGTTGATTGTGGTTATTTTCAACTTGGATGATCATTTTTCTGCCACATACTATTTTTCCTTATAATTTCCCGCAACATATGTGTCCTCATATTTTTTTATGCGATGTTAAGGCACTGTTTTTAGATACTTTGGTGGCAAGTGGTAGGCGTTACCTTGATGCCTTGATCGCACTTATTCTCTATGTCTCATCTTTTACTTTTAGTATCCATTTGAGAGTGACACATATTTTAATAAAGTGATTGGGTGTGTTGTGAGTAGAATAAGGTCCCATTTTTTATGTGAGAGTTAAAATGATTAAAGTGGAGAAAAAATCTCACATACTTTAACTAAAAATAGAAATGGATACCAAAATATGAAACAGCAAAAAAAAAAGAAAGATCAATATTAAAAGCTGAAATAGAGGGAGTACTACTTAACAAGTATTTTCGTTTTTTGTTTTACTTTACTACAGATTATATTTCTAGAAGTATGATAATCTAAACTTTTAAGGGCGAGATTGGTTTGAGCAATGAAATTTTATAAATATGGATTTTGAATACCCAAATAATTAGGGTCATTTGCAATTTAAATCAAATTTGTAAATCGTAACAATATTTATTGGAGTGATGAGATTTTCTAAAATATGTCTGTTCATAAAAATTATTGATCGGTTCAACGATTCTAAATTTCACAAAATATTTAATTTCATCAAAATATTCAACATTTTTACGATAGTATATTTATGTCATGTCATACTGAAATCCGACGAAATAAAAAATGAAAAAAAAATTAAATAATTTTAATACAAATTTGTAAATTGATATGCAAAATGAAATTTATTTGAACGTTCTGTAACTTAATTATATAGTTATATACAACTAAACCTTTGTAAAATTACAATAAAACAACAAAGTAAACGTCAAATTTTGTTTAGTGCAAGACACGTACATACATACTGGGGTGGAGCCAGGCTCGGTCAAACCTCGGCAGTCGTCCGACCAAATTATTTTTTACCTTTAATACATTTAGTTCGTATTTTGAATTTCTTCAGTTTTTTTTAATATATATATATATATATATATATATATATATATATATATATATATAGATGAATTTTATCCATTTCAATTTACTTTTAAATACATAATTATAATTTCGCCCGCCTATTAATAAATTCTTAGCTCCGCTCTTGCACACAAAGAAGAACATCTCCTTAAAAATTTACATCTTGTTTGAAAATAGAAAATATATATATATATAAGATGGAGACACTCATTAAATTTGCACACAAAGAACAAAATCTCCTTATTATTAAATGACGATTTTATATAATAAAAGAAAAGAAAAAACCTAAAAAAACCCTTGAAAGCACAGAAAGAGCAGACTAAGGGCCGAGCCTCATTAAAACCTTTTCACGGAAAACCCAGTGGGAAAAACCGTGAAAAGGAAAAAGATTACTCGTCTAAACACAAGACGAAAGTAGGGAAGAGCGGAAGGAGATACAACTCCGAGATTCAGAATATCAACGAAAAAATCAACTGAATCCCCTAAAGAAAACGTCCCCGATAAACAGAGACAAAAACCAACGGAGTCCGACCAGTAGCGTCCTCTAGCCGAGCGTACACAAACCCGAAAGCACTCTACCGACACTCCATCCCTCACCAAACCAGGGCAGCACAAGCTCAACTTCATCCATCGCCTCAAAACCCACGCCTCCATCAGCGCAAGAACCAACGTTTCTGACGCAGATGGCTATGCGAAGCCATGTCAAGTCGAACCGTAGCCCTAATCTCATCAATCTCGTGCGGCCACCACCCTTCCGAACGTTGTTGGTTAGCCATTATATCTGCCGCCTTGTTTCCTTCTCTAAAGATGTGAGAAACCTGCAGCGAGAAAGCATCTAACATCTTTAAAATCCTATTCCATGCCGCCTTAAAACGCCAAGGCACATTCAAAGAACGAGAATTAAGAATGGATATCACGTAGGTGGAATCGGCTTCAATCCAAAGCTTGTGCCAACCACGATTGTGAGCAATTTGAATCGCCGAGATAACAGCCAGGAGTTCCGCTTCAAAGGCAAAACCCGAGCCACCTTTGAAGTGAAAACAACCACGCACCACATTCCAGTTATCTCTAAACACCCCACCTGCAGCAATAATGCCCGGAGCTCCCGTCGCCGAGCCATCAGTATTCACTTTGATCCACGGCGCCACCGGTGGCCACCAATGCACCTCCACAAACTCCGGAGGAGGAGCACTCCTGGTAGTAACACCCACTGCCCGGAGAATCAGATAATCCGACCAAGAATTCCACATGTATCCTAATTTAGCAAAGTTATCATCAATCTCTTTGAAAGCAACTTTCACAGTGTGGATGACACGACTTGCTTCGAACTTTTGATTATCAAAGATACAATTGTTTCTCTGCATCCAGATGGCCCAGATGACCGTGATGATACCCGCTTTCCAGAAATTACCGGTGAGGGGACTAAGTTTATACTGCCAAGCTGCCACCAAAAAACTATGAATATCATTCTCTTGCAACCCTTGCGTGAAATTAAACCACCCAAGAAACGTAGCCCAAATATTCTTCACGCGTTCACAATTCCAGAAAAGGTGATTCTGAGACTCACTTCCTTTTAAGCAAAGCAAACAGACGTTAGGCGTGATCATACCGTAGCGGATAAGGCGATCATAAGTCGGCACTCTATTATGAAGAAGACGCCAACAGATCAAAGAACGTCGAATCGGAATAAAAGATTCCCAAAGCCAAGAACCCCAAGACACCTTCGGAAAATGATGACAATGCTTGTTGAAGGCCAGCGCAGTAGTGACATTTCCGTGCAACGATGGTTTCCAGAAACGCACATATCCCTCAGTACCAAGAGGAGTGAGTAAAATATCACACACTATCTCAGGAAAAGCATTAATAAAGGCTTGCGTGAAATGCCAGACCCCATTGTAGAAATAATCAGCCACCGATTGAGAAAGAAACGGAAGCATGAAATGCGGAATACCGCATTTATTCATAAGATTATACCCAAGCCAGTCGTCATACCAGAACGAAGTAGAAGCCCCGTCACCAATATACGAGTATGAATCCGCCACCAAACCATCAATTTCCTCGCGTAAGCTCATCCAGATAGAAGAAGCAGCCACCATAGATTTACTACGCCCAAAACGATCGAGATATCTATCTCTAATCAAATCATATCCGAACTCACGCCCACCAATCACCTTCCACGCCATTTTCATGAGATAGCTCTTATTCATGAGCTCGAACGACCTTACCCCGAGACCGCCCTCCTCCTTAATCGAGCAGACCCTCTTCCAACTCACAGAACAAGATGGCGTCTGCTTGATGTTGCCAGTCCAAAGGAAATTACGGCAGCACGCATCGAGCTCCTTAATAAGAGCAGTCGGCCATCTATAAACCATCATGGAGTGCGTCAGGGAGCTTTGGATAACCGACCTGATCAGGCAAATCCTCCCAGCCATCGACAAGTGTAATCCCTTCCATCTCGCGAACTTGTTGATCACACGATCATGTATCGGTCGAAGATATGAGGCATGCACACGACCCTTAAAGATAGGAACCCCAAGGTAAGTAATCGGAAAGTTGCCCTGAGAAAATCTCAATATGCTCCGAATAGCCCTGCAGGTTTGAGAAGGAACTTTGCTAGTAAAAAAAATTTGCGACTTATCCGGGCTCACAATTTGATCAGAAATTTGACCATAATATTCCATAATTTTCTGAATGGTATGAGCATTCATGACCGTGGCGTGACAGAAAACCAGAATATCATCCGCATATAACAGATGAGTGGGAAAATTAATTCCCTGTCTCATTTGCATCGGGGTAAGGGTGCCCGCGCTAACAGAATTTGCAAAGAGCCTACCAAGAACATCCTCGGCGATTCCAAAAAGAATCGGAGAAAGAGGATCGCCCTGACGAACACCCCTTGAACACGCAAAATAACCTTTAAGCTGACCATTGTACAGAATAGAAATCCTAGCCGAGTGAAGCAGAATCTCAATCCAACTAATGAACTTTGAATCATAGCCAGCAACACGAAGAACGTTAAGCAGGAAATCCCAGCTAAGAGTATCAAAAGCTTTTTTGATGTCAATCTTGCAAGCCATGTTTTGACCACGGCTCGTACGATGCATACAGTTCATGCCTTCCGACCCAATCAGAATAGAATCGTGAATGGAACGGCCGGTAATAAAACCAAACTGATGACGGGAAACATAAACAGCAGCAACCTGGCTCAGTCTAGACGCCAACACCTTAGTAATAATCTTGTAAAGAAAGTTGGACAAAACAATCGGTCTCAGATCCGAGACCGAATTGACGACATCTTTCTTAGGTATCAACACCAAGGTATTAGAATTGCAGCCTTGAGGAAGATAAGAATTCCTGAAAAAGGCTTGAACATCACACCAAATATCCACTTTAATAATCGACCAACAATGATGAAAGAACTTACCCGAGAAACCATCAGGCCCAGGCGAGCTGTTCGGCTCCATCTGAAAAACCGCAGCAGAAATTTCCTCTTCATCCGGCAAACGAATGAGCAAATTATTATAACGATCTTCGACCATCTCCTCAATAACCGCCTCTACCGCCGTAATATCAGTATTAGTATGACTGCTAGTCGAAAACAAAGAAGAGAAGAAATCCACGATATGATCCCCAATAACCTTCTGATCGTAATTCATATCTCCATTGATCTCCATGTGAGAAACGATGTGAGGTTTACGACGAAACCTAAGCATCGCATGAAAGAACTTCGTGTTCCTGTCTCCATCTTGAAGCCAAGACACCCTGCTTTTTTGTTGTAAAAGCGAGCTCTGCCTGGAAAGCACAACGTTGATCTTAGCTTGGGCTTCCACTTCTTTATCAAAGAGATCCTCCGTGTAACCATCCCGGGCAATCTGATCTTGAATCTCCAAAAGCTCTTGTTGAGTATTCATGATACAAGAATCAACATTTCCAAAAACATTCCGATTCCACGCGCGAAGAACCTGCCGAAGACGCTTTAATTTATGCATAACTTTAAAAATCGGGCAGCTAATCTCGGTATCCATCTGCCAGGACCCTTCCACCGTATGGAGAAAATCCGGATGTAAGGTCCACATGTTAAGGAACTTAAAGAAACGATGGCGAGGAGGAGCATCCACCATGCAATGAAGAACAAGCGGAGAATGATCCGAGGTAATACGTGGAAGAGCTTTAACAAAAACCGAACTCCAGAGATTTGCAAAAGAGTCAGCATAAATCGCTCTATCCAGACGAGACTCCACATGGGTAGGCATAAATCTACGCCCAGACCACGTGTAATGCAGACCAACCGTAGGCGCCTCAATGAAACCGGTGGCTTCAATGAAATCACAGAACTCCGCACAAGCAGTAGAGTTAGGCATACAGTCACTACTTCTTTCATGGGCGCCTTTCACCGCATTAAAATCGCCAATAAAGACAACATTACCATCAATATGATCCAGAAGATCCAACCACAAACGCCGTCTGCTAGCATACGTGTTAACGCCATGCACCACCGCGATTTTAAAATTCCACGTCAACCATCTGCAGTTCATGATAACCACCTGCTCCGAGGAGAAAATCACATCATGAGTAACAGAAGGATGAGAAAAAACCCAAATATTCGAACTCATGTTGTCTCTTGAATTTTGAAAACAAGGAATAAGATTCAGAGAACGCCAAAATCTAGAATAAGTCTTCTTGAGATTCGTCTTAGGCTCAATAATCCCAACAATAACAGGGGAGAAGGAGTCGCAATGCTCCTTTAAAACTCGTTTGGACTCGTCCGTAAGGCCCCGGACATTCCATACGAGGACATTCATCATAAAGACTGAGAATTCGTGTTCGGGTTTTCACCCGATTCCACTTCGGCTGCCCAACTCTTGGCCGCCACATTATTCAGGGCTCTATCATTCTTCGAGCTCCCAGACGTAATAATGAAATCTCTAGGTTTATCTCCTGCTTCCCAAGCTTTGTAAAGTTTATTTTTGATGAAATCTTCAGCCTGTTGATTAGGTTGCTGGTTAGGTTGCTGCTCCACCGACTTCCGGAGACGACTCTTGATACTATCTTCCCCACGAATCATCGGTTTGTTTGTCGCCAAATCTTTCGGCGGTCTCCCCCTTTTTTTCACCTGCGCCTCCGCCTCACAATTGCTGAAAGTTTCCACTATCCGCTGAGCTTTGATAGCGCTTTCCATCATCCTTTCCTGTTTCTCACAATTTTTATCCCGATTTACCGAACTTTCAAAAATGACGATCTGTAGTGAATCTTCTTCAGCCCGTGTCTTGCCACCATCCGACTGCCCATCAGACTCCTCTCCCAAATCTATCTCTTCCGAAACCGGCACTGTGATCGCCTGTAAGATATCCGGACCCGACGTCAATCTGTCTCCATTGACATCCTCAAAATCAACATTTCTATCAGTTAAAGCCAACGACTGATTGTGGTTATTAGTTCCCCGCGGTGTCTGAATCTGCTCTTCTTCAACAGCAACCTGTTCCCAAACCCCCAACTGATTTAGAGTCTGCTCTTCTTCGACAGCCACCTGTTCCAAAACCCCAAACTGATTTTCAGTGATAATCTGCGGTCTGTGAGCTTGGGCAGTCCTATTCTGGTCCCAAGATTTTGGGTTCCAGTTAGGTGCCCTAACCTCCTTGGCAGCTCTCTTATTAATTATTTCCTTGTCTTTACCCAGCGACATATCTTTGGCCTTCCCATTCCTGCTGTCCTCCTTGTATTTGTTCTTCATTCTATTGCAGTTATCAATAGAATGTCCAGTGATCTTACACTTAGAGCAGAAGGCCGGTAGTTGTTCGAATTCAAATTCGACGTGAAAGGAACGTTCTTCCCCGTCAACCAGCAAAGCCTCCGGAAGAGGACGCGAGAGATCAATTTCCAACAAAATTCGAGCATAATGTCCAGCAGCACCACGTGCAGAAGCCCCATCAACTTTAATAGGCGATCCCATCGCCCTTCCAATACCCGTAATGACATCCAGAGTCCAAAATTCTAAGGGCAAATAATAAATGCGCAGCCAAACTTCACAAAGTGAGGAAATTTCTTTATAGGGGTCGAAGAATCTCACCCATTCGCGTAACCGCATGGTTCCGAAAGGTAACTCCCAAGAAGTGCTTTTCTGAACTAACGCCTTGTCTTCAGCGGTATTAAATTTAATAGTGTAGAAGCTCTTTCCCATGGGGATGATTTGCCAATCATTGTCAATATTCCAAGCCACCTGAAGATCACGTTTAAGATCCGTGAGAAGACGCGGCTTCTCTCCTTTCCTAAGAAGAAGACGACCAATTAAAGCATGCTCAAATTGGTTTATTTTGGGCAGCAGATGCTCTTTTGGCACCCTAAGCATGGGTATTTCACCCGAGAAATCCGGTTGCAGCGAAGTGAATCGATGAACAAGCACATCCGGCGTACGTTCAATTTGTCTGGGTCTCCTCAGAAGCGAAGCAAAAGAAGTGGTGCTCGGCCGGTGAAGCTCCGTCGCCGAGGCCTTCTTAGTATTGTCTTCCTTGATCAAATCCGGAACCTTAGTATTGGATGTAGTGAATTTTTGATCCTGTGAATTTCCAGAAGCTGTACCAGCAAAAGACGTTGGCGTAGATTCCTCAGCCACACCCTTTAAAGATTCAGCATCAAATTTCTCTTTGTCGTGACATTCTCCATGGCTATGACGTTGAGTAGAGAAATTATTGGAAACTTGCGGCAGATTCAGCCCTGCCTTATCAACCATAATCGGCAACTGTTGTTGGTTGATTTGCATCGTTGGCGTCGGAGGCTTGCTTGGCGACGGTGGCGGCATCGGTTGGTTGACGTTCGACGGCGTGCCGGCGATCTCAGCAAAGAACTGCATTTTCCTGAAGCATTGGGAGATCCCTTAAAGATGAAAGCAGAACCTGAATATGCGAAGTGGTTGTTGGCCGGTGTGGAGTCGCGGCCGGCCGGAGCGACCTTCGTGGCAGGCCTAGCGGCGTGGTGTCGCCGCTGACCGGAGCGAGGGTCCAGCGGGCAGTCTGCAGCAGCTGCGGAGTCGGCAGATCGCCTTAGGTACAGCAAAGATCTCTTCTTCAGCGGCAGTCGGCAGCAGCTGCGGAGCTTCTTCAGCGGCAGCGGCGGGAGCGGACCAAGCGACGGCGACGGTAGAAGATGATCCCCTTCCTCTCTCAGATCACCAGATCGCCTTAGGTACAGCGGGAGCGGATCTGTATAGGCGACGGGAGACTGGAGCGGCGACGGGCTGGGTGTTTGCCGGAGGGGAATCGCGTTCAGCCGGAGCGAGATTCGTGACTGCGCTTGCTGCGGAAAGGCGCGAGCGGCGGAGGTGCGGGACTGCTAGGTGCGCCTTGTGGGGTGGCGGGCCGCCTAGCGGCGTTCGTCTCCGCTGACCGGAGCCGGGGTCCAGCGGGCTGCCGGCAGCAGCGAGCGGCCTGATGCGGCGCAAGATTTGGGAGAGAAGTCAAACACGCGTGCTTCGTATCAAGTCTATCACTATAATCGTGGTCTATCACAAAATCTCCTTAAAAATTCCCATCTTGTTTGGAAAAAGGAAATATATAAGATGGAGACTCTCATTTTATGGTGCAAGCAATGCCGACATACATAACGATTTTTTTCTTTTATTTTTTCAAATAGGATTTATTCTAGGATGGATTAATTCGCAGCGGATATATTTTGAAGGCACATGAATGATGATCGATGGCGGAGTCAAGGATTGGCGTGAGCTCAAGCACTCCCAACAATTTCCTTTTTTAATATTAAAATCAATTTGTGATTTGTCGAAATTCGACGAGGATATTATTTTATATTGTGATTTAATTATTTTATATTGTTTTTTGTGTATTAAAATTATTTTAATATTATTTTTTATTTAATTTAATATAACTGACTTTAAATTATACTCCCTCCGTCCACCAATTAAAGACCTATATGAAAAAACACGGGTTTTAAGAAAAAGTGTATTTTTATTAGTTGAGTGGAGAAAGGGTCCCACTTTTTAAGAAAATGTGTATTTTTATTAGTTGAGTGGAGAAAGAGTCCCACTTTTTTGTAAAGAATCTTTGACTTTTTTGATTAAATAATGAATAAAAACTTACCAAAAATAAGTAGGCCTTGTTTTTATGGACGGACCAAAAAGGCAAGTAGGCCTTGAATTGGTGGACGGAGGGAGTATATATTAATTTCATCCACTTACATTAATTAAATATTATATTGTGTTGGAAGAATAGAAATATCCTTTTATATTGGTATTCATTTGATGAAGTTTTATAAAAAGTTGATGTAGGATTAATTGAAGATTTTAGAAAAATGAAAAGAAAACATATATAAATTAGATGGAGGATATGATGGAGAGATTGATGTGCTACATTTAACGTTAAATGTAAATAGAAAAGACTATTTATTAATTTTGTACAACTTTTTTACATTGACGGATAAGAATTAATCTAAGACCACATCTGTCGTCTAAGCATAATTTCATTTGAACTCTGTAAGATCATATCATCATTTAGAGCTCGAAAGATGATATTTGACTGTTTGAACATCGAAATTTTGAACATCATCTGGTCTGCACCTTAAAATACTATACTATATAATTGTTGGAAAAATAATAAACTTGATTTATGTAGAGTATTCTAGAATTAACAAGAAACTAAAAGAAAGAAATAAAATATTAAATAGTAAAAGAAAACAAAAGAAAATATGAGAACATATTAGAGAATTCTAGAACTAATATAATATTGCTTAGCCACTAGATTATTCTAGCAACAACTAAGTCGGTTTAGTAACCGACCTTTGTAGGCTATAAATATGTTTGTAGTTTGTATGCAAATTAAGGTGTGAAGAAAAAGTGATTAGTGGAGAAATAAAATATTTCCTTGCTTTTCCTAACACACACGTCCACATTTCCAAACACTATTACCTTTAATATAAAGTCATCCATCCAATCAATCCCTCCAAATTAATTAATTCTCCCACATATATATTTTCCATATTTCCAACAAAGTGGTATCAGAGCCACAAGATTCTGCTTGTGGTATGGCGAATTTACAATCGTTTCAAGTCCCCATGCTCAACAAGAGCAACTTCGACAATTGGAGTATCAAGATGAAGGCGCTATTGGGAGCCCACGACGTTTGGGAGATCGTGGAGAACGGCTACGAGGAGCCGCAGGACGAGGCCGCACTATCCCAACAACAAAAGGATAGATTGCGAGACGCGAGAAAGAGAGACAAGAAGGCTCTCTGTCTCATTTATCAAGCGCTGGGGGACGACGATTTCGAGAAAATCTCGAACGCGAGCACCGCCAAGGAAGCGTGGGAGAAGCTCCAGAACGCGTGCAAAGGAGCGGAGCAAGTAAAAAAGGTACGACTTCAAACTTTAAGAGGAGAGTTTGAGTCTTTACATATGAAAGAGTCCGAATCAATTTCGGATTATTTTTCAAGAGTCTTGGCGGTGTCTAATCAAATGAAAAGAAATGGTGAAAAATTGGAGGATGTTAGAATTATGGAGAAAATATTGCGCTCACTAACCCCAAAGTTTGAGCACATTGTGGTGACGATCGAAGAAACTAAAAATTTGGAGGAGATGACAATCGATCTCTTGTTGGGGTCGTTGCAAGCATATGAGGAGAAGCAAAAGAAGAAGCAAGAAATTTCAGAGCAACTTTTAAAGTTGCAAGTAAGCCCGAAAGAGAAAGAAGAAGGTCCGAGCAATGGCTATGGACAGTCCGGGAGAGGACGTGGTCAAGGACAAGATCGAGGCAGAGGCCGTGGACGTGGACGTGGACGAGGACGAGGAGGCTTCGTCAACAGTGGTGAAAGAAATGAGTTTACAAGTGGTCGGGGGAGGAGCAACCCGCAGTCGAGGTACGATAAATCCTCAATAAAGTGTTATAATTGCCATAAATTTGGGCACTATGCTTCCGAGTGCAGAAGTGAAAAAGTAAGGATTGAAGAGAAGGCCAATTACGCCGAAAGCACAAATCAAGATATTGGTAGTGTGCTTCTGGCATATAAAGGAGAAGCTGGAAGAGATGACACGTGGTACCTCGACACCGGTGCTAGCAATCACATGTGCGGGAAGAGAAACATGTTCGTGGAGCTCGATGAATCGGTAAGCGGCAATGTCTCCTTTGGTGATGAATCTAAAGTCCCAGTTAAAGGAAAAGGGAAAATTTTAATTCGCTTGAAGAATGGAAATCATGAATTTATTTCCAACGTTTATTACGTGCCCAATATGAAAAATAATATTTTGAGTTTGGGACAACTCTTGGAGAAAGGTTATGATATTCACATGAGAGATTATAACCTTTCAATAAGAGATGACAAAAATAATCTTATTGCCAAGGTGCCAATGTCTAAAAATAGAATGTTCTTATTGAATATTCGAAATGACGTGGCAAAATGCCTGAAAGCGTGTTACCAAGATAAGTCTTGGTTGTGGCATCTTCGGTTTGGGCACTTGAACTTTGGTGGATTGGAGTTGTTGTCAAAGAAGGAGATGGTAAGAGGCCTACCATCCATCAAACATCCCGATCAACTCTGCGAAGGTTGTCTACTCGGGAAGCAGTTCAGAAAGCCGTTTCCAAAGGAGTCAAGCTCAAGAGCTCAAAAGCCACTGGAGTTGATTCATGCTGACGTGTGTGGGCCAATAAATCCAAGCTCCCTGGGTAAAAATAATTATTTTCTGCTATTCATTGATGATTTTTCTAGAAAAACGTGGGTATATTTCTTGAAGCAGAAGTCAGAAGTATTTGATGCTTTCAAGAAATTCAAAGCTGCCGTCGAGAAGGAGAGCGGACGACAAATCAAGGCCATGAGGTCCGATCGAGGCGGAGAATTCACGTCAAGGGAGTTTCTAGAATTTTGCGAAGCAAATGGAATTCGGCGGCCCCTGACAGTTCCGAGATCCCCCCAACAAAATGGAGTGGCGGAAAGAAAAAACAGAACAATTATGGAGATGGCGAGAAGCATGCTAAAGACGAAGAATCTGCCTAAAGAGTTTTGGGCCGAAGCTGTGGCGTGCGCGGTGTATCTATCCAACCGATCGCCGACAAGGAGCGTGTGGGGAATGACTCCACAAGAAGCCTGGAGCGGGAGAAAGCCAGGAATTTCTCACCTAAAGGTATTTGGGAGCAAAGCCTACGTGCATGTACCAGATGAGAGAAGGAAGAAGCTCGATGACAAAAGTGAAGCATTCATCTTTATCGGGTACGACTCTAACTCTAAAGGCTATAAGTTATATAATCCAAATACCAAGAAAACAGTTATAAGTCGAGATGTGGAGTTCGACGAAGAAGGAGTCTGGGATTTCAGCTCCAGTGGTGACTTCACCTTCATCCCACAATTCGATGATGAAAGGACAGTCGAGCAAGTTGGAGAAGTCCAACAAGAGGTAGTGACTCCGCCAGCTTCACCTATACAAGTTACTGAAGACTCGCCACCATCTTTCTTAAATGAAAGAGCCACACCACGAGCAAGGAGTTTGGGCGAGATATATGAGGATACTGAAAGGTTAGAAGATCTTACCTTATTTTGCCTATTTGCTGATTGTGAGCCTGTTAGCTTTGAAGAAGCAGCAGATAGTGAAAATTGGCGAGTCGCGATGGATGAAGAGATCAAGGCCATAAAGAAGAATGATACGTGGGAGCTCGTAACACTACCGAAAGGGCACAAGGCTATTGGAGTCAAGTGGGTGTATAAAGTTAAGAAGAATTCCAAGGGTGAAGTGGAAAGATATAAAGCGAGGCTCGTCGCAAAAGGATATAGCCAAAGAGCTGGAATTGATTATGATGAGGTATTTGCTCCCGTTGCTCGCTTAGAAACTATCAGACTAATACTCTCTCTTGCAGCCCAAAATAGATGGAAGATTTATCAAATGGATGTCAAGTCAGCCTTCTTGAATGGGTATATAGACAAAGAAGTCTATATCAAGCAGCCAATGGGCTACGAGGTGAAAGGGCAAGAAGATAAAGTCTTGAAGTTAAAGAAGGCCCTATACGGATTAAAGCAAGCACCAAGGGCATGGAATAGCAGGATCGATAAGTACTTGGAGGAGAATGGCTTCACCAAATGCCCTCACGAGCATGCCCTCTACGTTAAAGTCAATGGAGAGGATATATTAATTGTGTGCTTGTATGTAGATGATTTGATCTTCACAGGAAATAATCCAAAGATGATTGAGGAGTTCAAGAAGGCCATGTCAAAGGAGTTTGAGATGACAGACATTGGGCTAATGACGTACTATCTCGGCGTGGAAGTCAAGCAACTCGAAGATGGGATCTTCATCACACAAGAAGGATACGCCAAGGAAATTCTCAAGAAGTTCAAGATGGAGGACTGCAAGGCAATCAACACACCAGTGGAATGTGGGATAAAATTATCCAAGAACGACGGAGGAGAAAAAGTGGACCCGACATTGTTCAAGAGCTTGGTTGGAAGTTTACGGTACTTAACTTGCACAAGGCCAGACATTCTTTATGCGACAGGACTCGTGAGTCGCTATATGGAGAATCCAACCACTACGCATTTTAAGGCGGCAAAGAGAATTCTTCGATATCTAAAAGGTACGCTCGACTATGGCCTATTCTATTCAAATACTCATGATTATAAGCTTGTTGGCTATAATGATAGCGATTGGGCTGGAGATAATGATGGCCGCAAGAGTACGAGCGGATTCGTGTTTTTTATGGGAGACACCGCTTTCACCTGGATGTCGAAGAAGCAACCCATAGTCACGCTATCAACATGTGAAGCTGAATATGTGGCTGCCACATCCAGTGTTTGTCATGCAGTTTGGCTCAGAAGCTTATTAATGGAGCTCAGGTGGCCACAAAAGGAGCCAACAACTATTTGCGTGGATAATAAGTCAGCAATCGCGCTCTCAAAGAATTCGGTGTTTCATAATCGAAGTAAGCATATTGACACCCGCTTCCACTACATCAGAGAATGCATTGCAAAGAAGGAGGTTCAAGTGGAGTACGTGAAATCGCAAGATCAAATCGCCGACATCTTCACCAAGCCGCTCAAATACGAAGACTTTATCAAGTTCAGAAGTTTGCTGGGAATGACAAATCAAGTTTAAGGGGGAGTGTTGGAAAAATAATAAACTTGATTTATGTAGAGTATTCTAGAATTAACAAGAAACTAAAAGAAAGAAATAAAATATTAAATAGTAAAAGAAAACAAAAGAAAATATGAGAACATATTAGAGAATTCTAGAACTAATATAATATTGCTTAGCCACTAGATTATTCTAGCAACAACTAAGTCGGTTTAGTAACCGACCTTTGTAGGCTATAAATATGTTTGTAGTTTGTATGCAAATTAAGGTGTGAAGAAAAAGTGATTAGTGGAGAAATAAAATATTTCCTTGCTTTTCCTAACACACACGTCCACATTTCCAAACACTATTACCTTTAATATAAAGTCATCCATCCAATCAATCCCTCCAAATTAATTAATTCTCCCACATATATATTTTCCATATTTCCAACAATAATGACTTATGGGTCAAACTTTTGAGCATCACTATCTAGAGCTAAAAGATCATAACTGACTATTGAACATTATTTCATTCGGAGCTTGAAAGATTAGAGCTGACTAGTGAGATTATATCATCTGGAGCTTGTAATATCATAACTAACATCTAAACAACATCTCATATGGAGCTTGAAAGACCATAACATACTTTTGTGCATCACCTTCCGAGCATCATCTTGTCCCAAAGCTTGAAAAAGCATAACTGGCTTATGAGCATCATCTCGTTTGAAATGTGAAATAACATAACTAGGTTATCTGAATCATCTCGTCTGAAGCTTGACAAATTGATGTGATCAGGTTTAAATCATATCAACTAATAAGTATTACAATTGATAAATTTTCATAAAAAATCAATGTGGAATCCAAATTTTATTTTATAATATTTTCACAAGTCAGAATATAAAATATCAATTTTATATCAATTATATTCATTCTTATTTATCTAAATTATATATATCATCTCCAGATGATATAAACTATTTTAAAATATTTTCATAAAAAATACTTTTATGATTTTGATACATGTACTTTGTGAAGTATATAAATAAGAATAGAATTGAAATACTACATTATTTATGAATATACTACTACGTACAATTGATGTAAAATTGATACTTTATAATTTCAAAAAGTATTTATAATAGTTCAAAATATAATTGACAGTACGAAAGTAGTTTGGAGTTTAAAGTAATATTTATCTTTAAAAATAATTTAAAAATAATTCTTATGTTATCTTAAAATAAATAAAACCTAAATATATAGAAGTGATATGCTCTCACTCTCTGTGAGAACCTTTCGTTAGCACCACTCATATCTAGCTAGTAGACGGAATTTAGATCCGAGTCAACCACACAAATGGGTGGATCAAATACTACTTGTTGATAGGGGGTTAAATCTGTTAAATATAGAGCTCAAGTACGGGGTTTGGGGACGGTAGTCTTTGAGCTTTTTTTTTTGATAGTTTGTAGTTCGTTTTTGTGTCCAACTAGAAAATTAATACGCTTAAGATTAGAACTCAATAATTTATTATATTAAATAAATGTTTTCATTCCATTAATTCAACAACAATTAGCTACATTGAAATTTACAAGCACATAAAAGCTATTTTTATGCGTTTTTTTAATTGTTTCATTTTCTACAAAATAAAATATTTTTTATTATTAAAAATTCATAATCTGGCTTTAACTAGAGGAAGGACTCAAATTCATCATTGGAAATGAACTAAGGAAGGGAGGCTAAAGAGAACAAAAATAACATAATTAAATTTAACAAACTAATATAACGAATCACCGTAAAACATTAAACAATTAATTTGGATGCTAGGATTATTAAAACAATGTATTATGTTCTCTCTCGTATTTTTTTTTATATCTATATATATATAAATATATAACGTAAAGTTAGGGAGGGGGCTTCAGCCCTCCCTAGCCCATGTATCCGCCAATGCCGAAATCACAAGTCTTGCCAAACAAATGAACGAAAAGACAAGAGAAGGAGAAGGCAGATTTACGAAAATGCTTGAGGATTCTGGTGAACCCTCATGTAACCAATTAGTAAGCTGCATCCTAGCATGAGTTATCTGGTTTCTGATTGGAAGACTAATATATTCTCGAGATGATCATGCAGTCTTGTTGGCCTTGGCCAATACAGTTTCAACCTAATTAATGTGTTTTGTCATAATGTTACATATATAATAAAGACTGTCGTTTTTATGTGTGATGTACAATACTGCACTATCGATTTTTACGATACCACAATCAACTCATTTTGCCTCACGGAACTGAAAAACACGCACATCGATCGACTAACTTTCAAGCCCACTCCACACATCTAAATCTTTCCATTCTATTGTAATATCCATGTATTTTTGTGTATACAATAATATATATGTTTTTTATAATGCATTTATTTGTTTTTGAATTCAAATATGCGCACTTTTGTGTTCGACGTTACCCATTGAACACTACGCGCGCACTATTAAGGGAATCTGCTGCACTACAGGAGACTAGGAGATTCATATAATCTCTTTTTTGTGTATATTATATATAATGGGCAAATAGCGCCAAAATTCACTAATTTTTGGTGAATTCTCATTTTTCCTATGACTTCCAAATGTTAGTGTAAAAATACATAAACTTTCAATTGAATATGATTTTTCTCATAAATTGCACCTTTATCCTAGACAACAAGCAAGATTAATCACCTTCAATAAACAAGGATTTTCTACAGCAATTCCAACGGCTCCACAAGAAAGGAATGAGACAGTGACTTATCAGTGTTTGAGTGCGGATGAGAGTAAAATAAGAAATAAATCTAAAATTAGGAGAAAATTAGGACTATTAATTAAATCAATGACTAAAACAACGTTGTTTTATCTACTTTATCAAACGACATTGTTTTCAAGACAACATTAGTAACCTACGTTACTTATAAGTCAGCAAAAGTATGATCGAAAGATTTTATCATGGAAAAAATCAGACTCAGTCAAAAATTTATGTATATTACACTAACATTTAAAAGTCATAAACAATGAGAATTCATTAAAGTTGATAGATTTTAACACTATTTGCCAATATCTAATTGTTCACTTAATTTCTCATTAATCCATTTTATGGGTTTGTGAAGTATTCTGATCACAATTTTCAGCAAAAAATAGCCATTCAATTCTTATGTGATTCTAAACTGTGAGAACTCTTATCCTGAACGTACAAAATATATGTGTGCGTAAAATTATAAAATAAACTTATTTAATAAGTAACTTCACTATAATAATATTAAATTTTTAATACATAATTGTAATGTATACGTTTTGTACAAATAATTTATAATTCTATGCAAATTATCACAATCTTGTAATAATTTATAATTTTATTTTAAGCCCAATTCTACATACATATTAATATTAGTGTGGGTTTTAAAAACTATACTACATGAGAAGCGATTTATGCGCAAAATAGACGGAATAAGGAAACTATGTAGTGTGGATACACACGTGTGGGGGATGATGAGCCGTTAAACATCCGTAGATCTAGACGCCACGTGTAGAAGATGGGACCCACCAGTAACTGCCATGTGGTTCTCTCCCTACTCTCCTTCTCCATTCTCCTTTGCCAAAATTCACACCCACACACATCACCTTATGTGATTTCACATGCCACTGCACATCTCCATCAACATCAACTCACCCTCCTCTCTCCCTCACTAGAATTACATGTTGGAAGAAATGAAAACCAGCAACCAAAAGAAGCGCAACCGAAAAGCCAACACCACCTCCTTGCATGTGAACTCCCTCCTTTTCCTTTAAACCACATTCATTCTCAACCTTAAATCTCCAAACCAAACATCTCTTTCCTCGTTGCCAAAACATGGCCGGAAACGAGTGGATAAACGGCTATCTGGAGGCGATATTGGACAGCGGGGCGTCGGCGATAGAGGACCACAAGCCGGCGCCGGCGGTGAGCGTCAGCGTCAGCGACAGAGACAATTTCAATCCCACCAAATACTTCGTGGAGGAAGTCGTGAGCGGCGTCGACGAGAGCGACCTCCACCGCACATGGATCAAGGTCGTCGCCACTAGGAACACCAGGGAGCGAAGCTCTCGCCTCGAGAACATGTGCTGGCGCATTTGGCATCTCGCCCGCAAGAAGAAACAGGTATTTTCATTTTCTACACACACTTTCTTCTCTTCGATTCTCGATTTCATTGGTTGCACTCCACTACTATTAATCGTGAATATCAATGGAGATGTTGTATATGCTTTCTCATGTATTGTGATTGTGTTTTCCCATGAATTTTGTTGATTCTGACTTTGGATGGGATTCTTGGGGGTCAGGGGTGGGGAAGGGGGCAACTTTTTGTAGAGAATTTTTGTTATACATCTTTTTCAAATCTTTTCTGATTGCCTTTTGGTCCCTCTCTTTGTACAATAATAAACAACATTAGTAATATGTTAACACTCTGTTACAAAAAGTATTTTTTGTCAAATACTGTTTGTTCTCTTGCACCTTTTTCTGCTTTCTCAGAATTTTCTCTATGATGGTCACAGAGTGTCTATTCCAAAGACTCTTTTTATAATACTTAAACAATAATAAGTAAATTGAGCCTCATAAGTCAATGAACTTGGTTGCTAAATGTAGAGGCAATTGACTTAGTTTCATAAAGTGAATAGCTTGAAGATTATGGATCCATATAGCACACATGATGTACAAGGTCGAGTTAATCTCTATCTTTCCTTCGTGCGTTGGTTGATTTCTGTACAATTTGCTATCTAGATAAACCTTGCTAATTTTCTATTGTTGAAGAGTTTTTCATCTGAAATCCTCTTTTTGGCTGCATTCTGATGGTGTTGCTCTGTTTAGTAATTAATTGCAATTGCTTGCTGTCGGGAGACACAGTCATGGCTTTAACGTATGTGTTTGGTAGTTGGAATGGGAGGATGTGCAACGGGTAGCACACAGGAAGTGGGAAAGAGAACAAGGTCGCAAGGATGTAACGGATGACATGTCCGAAGATCTGTCTGAAGGCGAGAAAGGGGAAGTTATAGGCGAACCAGTTAAACTGGACAGCCCCCCCAGACATCACTTGGATAGGAACTTCTCAACCGTGGAAGTATGGTCTGACAATAACAAGGAGAAGAAGCTATATATTGTTCTCATAAGGTGCGACTATCTTGTTCTCGAAGAAGTCATTACTACTCGAGCATTTTTTGCTAACATAATCTTTATGCTGATTTTGTTGCTAGGTGCATAATGTAGTTTGATTGTGCATTATAGTATCTAATTGAATTTATTGTCTTGGTTAGTTTACATGGACTCGTCCGTGGTGAAAATATGGAACTTGGTCGGGATTCCGATACTGGTGGTCAGGTAGTTATCGTAGACTTACTATATAACCAATAAACTTTTCTTCAAGTGGTTTGCACTAACTAGTTTTTGTTCAAATTACAGATAAAATATGTTGTAGAACTTGCTCGTGCACTAGCTAAGATGCCCGGTGTGTATAGAGTAGATCTGTTTACCAGGCAAGTTTTGTCTCCCGAGGTAGATTGGAGTTACGGTGAGCCCACGGAAATGCTAAGTACCGGCCCTGAGGATGCCAACCTTGGAGAAAGCAGCGGGGCTTATATTGTGAGGATACCATTTGGGACCCGGGACAAGTATCTTAGAAAGGAGTTGTTATGGCCTCATGTTCCGGAGTTTGTTGATGGAGCACTCGCTCACATTCTTAATATGTCGAAGGCTTTGGGAGACCAAATTGGTGGAGGGCAGCCCGTCTGGCCGTATGTGATCCACGGTCATTATGCAGATGCAGGGGATAGTGCTGCTCTCCTTTCAGGTGCCTTGAATGTTCCGATGGTTTTGACGGGACACTCACTGGGTAGGAACAAGCTAGAACAGCTGCTTAAGCAAGGAAGGCAGTCGAAAGAGGATATTAATTCCACGTACAGGATAATGAGGAGGATCGAAGCAGAAGAGCTTTCATTAGATGCTGCAGAGCTGGTTATCACGAGTACTAAGCAGGAGATCGAAGAGCAGTGGGGACTTTATGATGGTTTTGATGTAAAGCTGGAGAAAGTTTTGAGGGCTCGGGCGAGGCGTGGGGTCAACTGTCATGGTCGTTTCATGCCTAGAATGGCGGTAAGCATAATATGTGGGAACTTTGTTGATTTCTACGATTCAAATCGAGCTCAAAATCATTATACTCGCAGGTTATTCCTCCTGGGATGGACTTCAGCAACGTCGTAGTTCAAGAAGAGATTGCTGAAGGCGATGGTGACATTGCGGCACTAACAAATGAAGCTTCATCGCCCAAAGCAGTCCCTCCTATATGGTCAGAAGTAAGCATCTTGTCTGTGTATACTCTGCTTTCCCATCAGATTAATGCACTTTAATCGACATTTCATGCCACTTTCTTACACGGTTTCGTTAGGTGATGCGGTTCTTGACCAATCCACACAAGCCGATGATTCTAGCACTATCACGTCCTGATCCGAAAAAGAACTTAACGACTCTTTTGAAAGCCTTCGGAGAATGCAGGCCATTACGAGAGCTTGCTAATCTTGTAAGTCGGCTGACACAGTTTGTTATGAATCTATGCACAAAAATAGGCACATGACTAATATATATGATTATGACATTCATTGCAGACTCTTATAATGGGGAACAGGGATGATATAGATGAAATGTCAGGGGGCAATGCTAGTGTGCTCATTACTGTGTTGAAGCTAATTGATAAGTATGACCTTTATGGGCAAGTGGCTTTCCCTAAGCATCACAAGCAATGTGATGTTCCAGATATATACCGCCTAGCTGGCAAAACGAAGGTTCGTTTGAAACTTTATTTATCAGAATTTAGCATACGAACATCGTATGATCCTTTCTCATCATCTGTTGAATATGAATATCTCAGGGAGTCTTCATAAATCCGGCTGTTATTGAGCCCTTTGGACTCACATTAATCGAGGTTTGTTTTTTGTTATACCACTGATATTTGGTCCAGTAAGATAAATATGGTTTGTGAATTTTTTAGTGCGGACTTGTAGGCTGCTGCTCATGGACTTCCAATGGTGGCAACGAAGAATGGTGGACCAGTGGATATTCATCGGGTAAGAATGCTGCTGCTGCTGTTTCCTAGTTATCCATTATTGTTTGATATCTTTGAATGTTAATTGGCAAAATATTATAGATCCATTTCTTAATTACTGTTTTTGTTAGAATGAGACATGTTATGAGATAATCTGTTTAGTGATGCAGTCTTTTTTATATGACACAGGCACTAAATAACGGTCTGCTCGTGGATCCTCATGATCAGAATGCGATTGCTGATGCGCTTCTTAAGTTAGTGTCGGAGAAAAACTTGTGGCACGAATGCAGAAAGAACGGCTTGAGGAACATTCATCTCTTCTCGTGGCCAGAACATTGTCGAACATACTTGACAAGGGTGGCAGCGTGTCGGATGAGGCACCCGCAGTGGCAGACCGACACTCCAGCAGACGAACATGCTGCGGAGTACTCCTTAAATGATTCACTCAAAGACGTTACAGATATGTCGTTGAGGTTGTCTATAGATGGTGACAAAACATCGTTGAACGAGTCACTCGATATGGCTGCTTCGGGCGACAACCAGGTGCAAGACCAAGTCAATAAGCTCCTGAGCAGAATGAACAAACCGGAGCCCGGGGCACGGGATGCTGATGCTGACAGGAAATTGGCTGATGCGCCAAGCAAGTACCCGATGCTGAGGAAACGACGTAAACTGATAGTCTTGGCAATTGACTGCTATGACAGCAATGGAGCGCCTGAAAAGAAAATGATTAATCTGATCCAGGAGATCTCGAAGGCGCTCAAGTTGGATGCACAATTGGCAAGACAATCGGGATTTGCATTGTCGACAGCTATGCCAATGTCTGAGTTGACCGAGTTTTTGAAGTCGGGAAATATCAAACTAAATGATTTTGATGCTTTGATATGTAGTAGTGGTAGTGAAGTGTATTATCCAGGCACTTACACAGAGGAGGGGGGAAAGCCCTGTCCTGATCCAGACTACGCGACACATATTGATTATCGATGGGGTTCAGATGGTTTGAAGAAGACCATTTGGAAGCTAATGAACGCGACGGAAGGATTGAAATCGAGTCAGTCTTCTGGTGTTATCGAACATGATGTTAAATCGAGCAATTCGCATTGCCTGTCGTATTTGATAAGGGATCTCAGTAAGGTCAGTTCTACAAACACAAAATCTTAGTTAATTAAAACTTTTTGGATGAAGAGTTGTCCCAAAGTTTGATTATATTTGTTTTGGACAGGCCAGAAAAGTAGACGATTTGAGACAGAAGCTTCGGATGAGGGGCCTTCGTTGTCACTTGATGTATTGCAGAAATTCCACAAGAATGCAAGCTGTTCCTCTGCTCGCATCGCGATCACAGGCTCTCAGGTATTCCAACCAGTTAGTAATAGCACTATTATTTACCTTAAAAATTGAATCATATTGAAGTACTTGCTGTTTACATATTGAAGTCTGCACCGCTTGGATGTCCCTTGGGGACATAAGTTTTACTTGTTAAAAACTAAAATTGGGAAATTATTCTCTTATGTTCAGATTATATTCTCGTTTTAGTCCTGCTTTCTCTAGGAGAAAGTGCATTCCTTTTTTATGCATTAAAGATCAGACTATTGGAAATAAAGTTATGCTAAAGCTTGATTGATTAGGAAATACTATTTGGGGCAGTCTTATGGGTCCAAATAGATGGGTCTAAGATACGATTCAAGCACAATCAAACTTCCAAAAAGGTTACAAATATGCCACTGGATACTGGTTTGGACCTATCTTAAGAATTTTTTTGTCTGACACAAGTTTTTGTGACTCTTTTACTTGAGCTGTTAGCAAAGATCTTTGTTGCTTGATCATCTTGAGATGATAGCATAGGTTTCCTCGTGTTTAGGCGAAGGGCCAATCTCAGTTTATATCGGGCTGGATGGTTTTTCCGAAGAATCTTTAGTTCTTGAATACAAACACGAAAAACTGCATGTTTGAGTTTACAAATTTTGCACCTTTGTTTTGCTTGTTCTAGTAACTAGTATTCGATCTTAGTGAGTTAATATAGTTGTTGAACAGGTATCTCTTTGTCCGTTGGCGACTAAACGTGGCCAACATGTGTGTGATTCTTGGAGAAACTGGGGACACCGATTACGAGGAAATGATCTCCGGAACACACAAGACTCTGATCATAAAAGATGTCGTGGGCAAGGGATCGGAGGAGCTGCTCAGAACGTCGGGAAGCTACCTCAGAGACGATATAGTCCCGGGAGACAGCGCGCTCATTGCTTACGTGAAAGAAGGGGCTACAGCAGAGGAGATATTTGACACATTAAGGCAGCTCTTCAAAACTGCAGCGTGACATACTACAATTATTCTTGTATCTTCTCTATTGTGCTTGTGCTGCAGCTTATTTATACGGTATAAATGAATTACTTTACGTCATAGGTGAATTTTCGACATTCTGCATATACATAGCTACATAAGATACTGTTATCCATGAACACTACTGTATCATTGTTGACTGCTACAACTGCAAAAATTCTGATCCATCAACGGTCTGTATTATATGACACACGTGATAGCCCTACTTGGTTACTACGTATTGTATGAATGTATCTACTTAAGTTTTACAGATTTAATAAAAGGGTAAATATAATATTAAACTTCAAACTATATCCGCTTTATCATTTTAAAATCTCATCGTGTAATTTATATTTTATTGTTTTAAATGGCATGACACAATACAATGTCATTTTGTGCTATATAATTTAAAAAATGATGCCGTTTTGTGCCAGGTAAATTGATTCAAATCGTATTGAAGGTCAGTTTATGCAGTATGGACTTAATTTTTTAAGATAATATGGCATAAAACGATGTCTTTTTGTGCCATGTCATTTAAAAAAAATAAAATATAAATTACAATAACGACATCCGGCGAACTACCTCATGAATCATGATTATGAGGACCGAAAAATGGACGTTGAATATTTTTGATACAAACTTAATAATTTGAAATTAAAAAATATATATAATTCGAAATATTAATTATTGATAAGGCAAGTATAATTTAGGATTTAATATAATATTTACCCTTAATAAAATTATGTCTTTGATTTGTTAAAGAGGGAAAAAAGTAGCTTGGAGTATTTCTTATTAGAAGGCCAATTAATTAGTATTTTTCTTAAAAAAATTCCACCTTATAAAAGGAAAAATGCACTGAAATTTTAGCTTTTTAGATTATTCGAATCTACTATTAATTAAAAGGAAAACATCTTACCAACATGGTACACTTCATCATCCAATAATTAATGAGTGAAAATTTAAAATGTCATATTCCTTAAGTTATATATAAAAAATACCCGCTTTTATAAGCATAAGCATCCTATGCCCTATTCTTTAAATATCATTTGGTGTTGATGGGTTTGTTTGATTTTTTGTGAAAATCTTACATATTTAACCGATTTGATAGCTATTAGTTATAAAAGTCAACGATTTGTTAGCTATCAGTCAATAACTCATCTGACCGGTGGGTGGCTAGATCATCTGATCGCCCGGATGGTCAGATCATTTCACCGGGCGGTCAGATGAAGGTATATCTTTTTGGCTCAAGACACAGTCGTGTAACCACCATGTACAGCCATCGCGTGCATGTATATATACCCTTGTTTGTGCACATGATGGCTCAAGACACGATCGTGTAATTGTGCACACGGTGGCTATACACGGTGGCTACATGACCGTGTCTTGCCATCGTGTGCAAGCCGTAACTTATACTATTTTATTTCTTTTGACTTATTATAGTAAGGGTAATGTAGTAATTTAACATATTTTAGTATAAAAAATTTATACTCTTATAAATGAGGGTAAAAAACTTCTATCTTTTTATTACGTGGTATTTAAAAATATTCCCCCCCAGAATGTCAAGGGTGACTTGAAAAAGGCATCATATATAGAAATCCTAATCTAATAAATTTTCCCATTACTGGATAAATAGTCCTTAAAAAAATACTTGGGAGAGAGATTAAATGAGTTCATTAGGTAACAGTTGACATATTTTTGTCATATATAGTATACATTGATAGAGATAAATGCAGATTGATGATAATGTGAATATAACTGCCAATCATAAGTCACAGGTAAAAGCCATAGAATATATGTCAACCACAGAATATGAAATAATTTAATTTATAGCAGTAGACTTTTTTCAATTCTCTTGCTAAAGTTTGAAAAACTTTAAATCTCCGAATTTGAAATTAGCCCACGTTTGGTTGGGTGTTTTTAGAGGTTGGAAAGGGAATCAAGTAATTGAATCCATTACTTGTTGTTTGGTTTGGGTAATGAGATAATCATTACCCTTACTCAAGGGTAACCCAATCACCCAATTTGTTACCCCTCAAAATAGAGGGGAAACAAAAGAAAGTGATTCTCTTACTAATGATTCATTTCCATTGCTAAACCAAACACTCAATAAAAGTAATGGTTATTGTTACCATTCCACTCCTTTATTTGATTCCATTCCCTTTCCATTCCTCTACTTGAACCAAACGAGCACTTAGTGCAAAACAAAAAACATAATTAGATATTTTTATTTTATGAAAGAAGCTTCCTTGGCCACAAGGCACAATCACAAAGTTGTGTTCTGAAACGCGTATCGACGTCGAATGTATGCATATCAGCATATATGGTTGAAACTGAATGTAGTGATATTCAACTAATTCGGCTGAAAAAGTCGAATTACATTCACATAAGTTTTCAACAACTACATTTTTTCTTTCTTAAGAATTAGGGAAACATAATTCAGAATCGAAATTGTAAAAGCCAAAAATAATACTTCACTCATCTACAAAAATTTACCATAGTTTTTTTTTTTTTTTTTATTTTTTATGATCCGTTCATAAAAAATTTATCACTTTCATTTATAATAATAGGGTCCACACAATTGCACTAATATTTAAAGTGGAACATTTACTCCATTAACAATTTCATTCACATTTTATTAAAATCTGTGTCATCCATAATGTGACAAATATTTTATGAACGGATGAAGTATATTATAGGTTTCACGCACTATCACTTTTTCTAGAACACTAGCAGTATCATACATGCGTGCCCATGCATAAATAAAAAATTAAAATTAATTTTTAATTTTTTTAAATTATTATTAAAAAAAATTATTATTTTTTATTTTTTTAATTTTTCTTTGTCGAAAATTCATTTTTTTGACACGGCCGCAATTAAAATTATACATATAATTGAATACAAATATGCATAAATATAAACACAAATATGCATAACATGGATAGAAATATGCATGAGAAAATATCAATATGCGACCCCTCTCTCTGATGCGTTTTGTTGCTGCTCGTCGCCGAAATAGTTATGCATAGAGTTGAACAAAAATATGCATAAAGGTGAACACAAATATTCATAACGTTGGATAGAAATATACAACAAAATAATGCATATTATAAAACTGAACCATGCATATTGTGTCAATGAACCTTTCATATTGTGATAATGGACCATGCATGTTGCAGGTTTCATTGACATGAGATGCATGGTTCACTAACATAATATGTAGGGTTTATTGACACAATATGCATGATTCAGTTTACATGATTAATGCATGGTGGTTTTGTTTTATAATATGCATTGTTCTGTTGTGCAATTTATAATGTTCTGTTTTGTTGAAAAAACGATACTCACAAATGAGAATAAAACTTTTTTTCTCTCTCTAGGAGATTTCACTATCGCACACCAGCCACGCCGCCCCTCGGCGATGCTTCACCCGACGCCTCCACCCGCGGCGAGCCCATCCGCCACCGCCTGGAACAGCTAGCTCGAGTCGGCGCCTCCCTCCGGCCTCTGGCCCCGCCCCTGCCTCTGCCCAAAGCCGCCTCAGCTTTCATCTCCGTGCGACTTTTTGGCCCAACGCCCCACGGCCCTGCCGGCGTGCTCCTCTGCGTCGAGCCTGCCCAGATCTCGTAGTCGTCGACGCCCAGGCCCCGCCGAGCCTCGCCGTCTACCAAGCCCTTGGCTCGTTGACTCGTGGTCGCAGAGTAAGAAGAGTAAGAAGGGAAGACAAGAGCTCCGATCCTTTGAGGCTTCTCCCAAACTCTAAGATCTGAGACTAGCAGTTGCAGAGATTGGAGATCGGAGCTCTTTGCGCTGCGCAACTTTCGTCTCTCGCCGACCATAAGATGCGCGACTGCACCGCGCTGCCACCCTAGGCGGTTCGCCCAGCCAGTTCTCCTCAGCGCCTCACCGCACGCAGCAGCAGCAACTCTGAGCAGGAATCGCATGTTGCTGCTGCTCTGGAAGTAGAGATCATTCAAGGCTGCTTCCGCCACAAGGCCGACGATGGCAGGTTATGCCGACCGGTCGGCACTCAACCTACCTCCTATTTCAAATAACTTTCGGTCTTCTCCAACGAACCCTAAGCAGCAGGAGGCTGCAACAACACATATTTCTGCCGATGAGAATAAAAATCACGTTGATGTTATTTCTTTTCCTACTGCGCGTGCTCTTCTCAATGCGGGAACCTCTGCTTCTGACCAACACGTTCTCGCCGCTGAGCAGCAGACTAAGGGACTGCCTGATGTTGCGGCTTCGGAAGGCAACATCAAGGCGTCGTACGCTGCTATGGTCCGTCCTCGTACAGCCCGTAAGCCTGATATCTTGGCCAACAAGTTTGAGGCTTTGAATTCAGAGAAGATTGGCAATAAATACAACTTGGATATCCCTTCTGAATTCTACAAGAAACAAGTGGAAACTTTTGATCATGCTCTCATTGGGCGTCTGTTGCTTCGAAAGGGGGACAAACCGAGAACTTCTTTCGGTCTTAAGGAAGAACTCCAACATCATTGGAGCATTAAAGGTAGCTGGACGCTAACACCTATGGCCAAGGGTTTCTATATTATTAACTTCAGTTCTGCAGCGGATAAGGCGATAGCTAAGCAGCGCAATGGTTGGGATTTGACGCAGGGCGCTTTTCGGCTACGAGAATGGACACGTTTCTTTGATCCCTACAAAGAGATTTCATCGCTATGTCAAGTTTGGGTGCGGCTTTACTATCTGCCGATTGAGTTATGGCATCCTGAGGTTTTCTCGGCTATAGGCAGAACCATCGGTCTTCCAATTCGGTTTGATGGTCCGTCCGTGTATAAAGAAGTCGGACACTTTGCAAGAATTCTCGTTGAAGTTGATTTGGCTCTTCCTCTTCAAGATTCTATGACCATCGGTTGTGAAAATAATTCTATTTATGTTGAATTTTACTATGAACAATTACCACTTTATTGTTCTTCATGCAGAATTACGGGGCATAGCCGGGACAAATGTATCAAAAGCAAAGCCAAAGATCATGCCAATCAGTCGAAAAATGATGCCACTGAGAAGGAAGCGGGGCCTAAAGATGTAAATCCCAGGGCTCGTGGGAAAAGTTGGCAGCCTACTGGAAGACCTTTACGGGTTTCTTCCCCGAAAGGAAGACAAAATCTGCAGGGAGAGTCTCTTGACAAGGTGTCAACTGATGTTAATCCCTTTGGTCCTTTGGCTGAGGAGGATCGGGTGATTCAGGGGGATTTTTTAGCGGATGATAGTAGAATGACGGAGAGGCATAGTGATGACGCGGAGGTGGGGTTGCATAACTCCCGTTCTCCGATTCACGAGGATAGTTACACTGCTCGGGAGAAGCGCTCGGGGAAGGAGGCTTCGGATCTCTTTGGTCCGGATTTGTTGCATGCAGTTTTTTCGAAAACAGTGGACACGGGTTCTAGCAGTTGTGAGGAAGTGGATGAGGAAATCTTTGCTGAAAATTTGGAGAATGATGTCCATGTTTTGGAGGGTTCCGAGTCTAGGGTGGATTCAGAGGTTTGTCCAACGGAGCCTACTGTTGATGAGATTAGGTTGGATTTGGCTAAAAAAACAGCGCAATTAGAGGCAGCTATTAAAGCTCAGCGTGTTAAGGAGGCTCTTCAGTCAAACAGAGATTGCGCTCTTAAACGGCCGCGTGGTAGGCCGCCTAAGCGACAGGGTACTCAAACCGGGAAGAACGACCCGCCGGCAGGAACAATTAAATCTAGGCTGCGTGGAACAGAAGAGGTGGAACGTAATCAACAATCTGAGGATTTGATTAACAGTCGTATGCAAGAGGCGAAAGAGTTGGGGCATAACCCAATGGGTTATGTGATTGAACAGCGCACGTCGAAGAGCGGCAAAGTTATGAGTAACGTTGCTGACTTTACGGCTAACAGTTGGGCAGCTAAAGTGGAGAGGGGGGAGTCCCAATCCACTAACACTCATTAGTTTTTATGAACTTGCTTGTTTGGAATGTCCGTGGGCTCACGGATGAAACCAAACTTCTTCTGAAAGAGCATTGTGCCTCTTTTTCGCCGTTGGTGGTTGGTATTCTGGAACCTAAAATGGCTTTTCATAATTGCCCTGCTTCTTTTTGGCGTTCTTTGAATCTGGTTCCTTGTCACCAGAACTCCAGAGTTGATATGTGTTCGAATATTTGGGTGTTCGTTCATCCTGTTGTTTCTGTCAGAATTGAGTTATCTACTGATCAGGTTGTTTTATTGAGTTGTGTTTGGCTTCATCATAACTTTAGGGTTGCTGTGGTTCACGGCTCAAACTCTCATATTGAACGGCGCACTCTGTGGCTGGATTTGCTGAATTATTTTGATGGTCAGACGGTTTTCATTGGTGATTTCAATGCTGTTAAGGGAGCTCATGAACGGATCAGCACCCGTCTCCCAAATGCAGCCGCTTGTAGAGAGTTCAATGATTTTATTGCTGCTTCTGGGTTTGTGGAACCCCAGACTTCTGGTCTTCGATTTACTTGGTCGGGCCGGAGGTTTATGCCTTCTCATGTTGAGTCAGTTCTTGACAGGGCAATTATTTCGACTTCTTTTTCCGATAAATGGCAGTCTATAACGTCACATGCTCTTCCCCGTGTGACGTCTGATCATGCGCCGTTGGTGCTTATTTGTTGTCAAGCTAAGCAGACTAGTCGTCGTTTCTTCAAGTTCTTACATATGTGGACTAGTCATCCGGATTTTGAGAGTTTCGTTGAAAAATCTTGGCGAGACACGGTGGACACGCGATGTCCGATTTTTAGGGTTATGTTTAAGCTCAAACGGCTGCGAAAAGAGCTGCAAAATTGGAATAGAACTGTCTTTGGGAATGTTGATATTTCAATCGCTACTGCGCAGCAGGAGTTATTGGAGATTCAGGCTCAGATTTCACAGGAAGGATATACGGATGCGCTTTTTGACGCTGAGGTTTTAGCTCAGGCGAAAATTAATGTGTCTTTATCCAGAAAGAATAGTCTGCTTCGTCAGAAATGTAGAGTCAAGTGGCTGCATGATGGAGATCGGAACAACTCGTTTTTTCACTCCCTGCTTCGTTACAAAAAGAGATCTTATATGATTGCCCATCTTGAGATTAATAATAACATGGTTTATGATCAGGAGGAGATTGGTGGTCATATTGTCCAGTTTTTTACTAGTCTCTTTGCTGAAGATCAGACAGCGGAGGTGGATATTGTGCAGATTGAGGCTATAATTGACCACACGGTTTCTTCGGCTCAGAATGCCTTACTGTCAAGGATTCCGGATCAGGAGGAGATTACTGCTGCGGTTTTTGACATGGATCCACACAGTGCTGCGGGTCCAGATGGCTTTTGTGGTCGTTTCTATCATGCTTGCTGGAGTATCATTAAGCAAGATATTTGGGAGGCTGTTAGGAATTTCTTTGTGGCTTCCTATCTTCCGACGGGTTGCAACTTCAATACTTTGATTCTCATTCCGAAGAAAGAGACGGTGAATTCAGTTACTGATCTGAGGCCTATTGTGCTTTCGAATTTCCTTTTCAAAATCATTTCGAAAGTTTTGGCTACGAGGCTGAGCGGTGTGGCGGCGGAGTTGGTCTCCAAGCACCAGTTTGGTTTTGTTAGCGGTCGTTCCATTCATGACTGCATTATGCTTGGTTCTGAGGGGGTGAACTGCCTCAAGCGTTCTCATGGGGGGATTAACATGGCTTGTAAGATTGATATCAGAAAGGCTTTTGATACCTTACGTTGGGATTTTCTTCTTAAGGTTTTGCGAGTTGGAGGCTACTCTGAAACTTTCATCAGATGGATTGATATTATTCTTCGTTCTGCTAGACTTTCAATTCTTTATAACAACAATCTTTGTGGTTATTTTCAGTGTTCTAGAGGCGTCAGGCAGGGGGATCCTTTGTCCCCAATTTTATTTGGAATTGCTGAAGATGTGCTCAGTGTCCTCTTCCAGAATTGTGTTGATTCTGGTAATCTTGTTCCAATGAAAATTACCAGAGGTACTGCTTTCCCTACTCATCTTCTTTATGCAGATGATATTTTAGTGTTTGGTCGTGCAACGACTGCGAATGCTCGTAAGATCACTCATATTTTGGAGTTTTATGGCTCTATTTCCGGTCAGATCTGTTCTATGGAGAAATCTCACGTTTATTTTGGGGACAAGACTCCTAACAGGTTGAAACGTCATATCATTAATATTTTGAAGTTCAGGAAGGGATCTCTGCCGTTCAATTATCTAGGCGTGCCGATTTTCTCTGGGCGGGTCAAAGCCTCTTTCTTGCGTGCAATTCATGATCGGATTATTCTCAAGTTTGCTAGATGGAAGGGCATGCAGCTTTCTATGGCTGGTAGAATTTGTTTGGTGAAGTCTGTGATTCAGAGTTCTATTACGCATTCTATGATGGTTTATCGCTGGCCGAGAAGTCTCATTAAGGAGCTGGATTTGAAGTGTCGGAATTTTATCTGGACTGGCGATGTCTCCAAGAGACCCAGCTGCCCGGTTCGTTGGGTGAGGGTGTGTGCTATTAAGGAGGAGGGTGGTCTTGGAATTCGTTCATTTGATATTATGAACAAGAGCTACTTGATGAAGATGGCGTGGAACATTATTGGTGGGCAGAGTTTCAGTCATCAGATTATGCGCAGTAGATATTTGACGCCGCTTTGCCGTCCCACCAAGGCGGCGGCGTCTTCGATCTGGTTGGGCTTGAGGCCGGAAATCACTGAGTTAGTTGATGACGCTTATTGTTATGTGGGTGAAGGAACTTCGATCAATTTTTGGAAAGATGATTGGCTTGGTTACTCTCTTGTGAAGCGCTGTGGTGTCCCGGATTTTCTTTTACAGACGCTGACTTGCTCAGTGGCGGATTATTTTTATGAAGGGGTTTGGCATTTCACTCAAAACTTTATAAATGTCTTCCCAGAAATCGTTTGTGATATCCTGCTTCTTCATGTCGGGGAAGGTTCAGATAATAGGTTTTGGAAGAGTTCTGTGCATGGTACGGTCTCTGCTGCCGCAGCTTTCTCAAAACGCTGTCATGGGTTTCCTTCTGTTAAGTGGGGTTCTTGGATTTGGGAAAATTTCATCCCGGTGCGACGTTCGTTGCTTTGTTGGAGGCTGATTCATAAACGTTTACCTACTTTTGATTGCCTCATTAAGCAAGGACTGATTATGCCTAATTTTTGCTGTTTTTGCTATAGGAGTGGGGAGTCTATCGATCATCTTTTCTGGCAATGCAGCGAGCTTAGACATGTTTGGGAGGAATTCCTAAACTGGTTTAATTTTAATGGTGAACATGTTGATATCCATAGTTTCTTAGTTGCAGCGTGGAATCATAAGCCTAGCTCTCAAGTTCTGACGTACTGGAAGGCTGGTATTATTTATCTTCTTTGGGCAATTTGGCATCAAAGAAACGAGTGTGTGTTCAAAGGGAAGGTTTTTAGCAGGCAGCGTTTGCTTCAACACATTAGGATTGATTTTAAAGAAGTTGAAGCTAACTTCAGCAAGTTGGGTTGTATGAATAACAGTTGGTCGGATTATTTGATTATTAGGAGGATTGGGGTGGCCTCTAAAGTCTCGCCGCCTCCTATTTTTGTGAATGTGCATTGGTGGCCTCCGATTCTACAGTGGATTAAGGTCAACACTGATGGCTCTGCTTTGGGAGCTCCGGGGAAGATCGCTGCTGGCGGGGTTTTTCGGGATAATCATGGTTGTGTCCGTGGGTGTTTTCATCAAGATGGCGGCAAAGGGTTTGCCTTTGAAGCAGAGCTTCTTGCGGTCATTCTCGCGATTCAAATTGCGCATGAGCGGAACTGGAGGTTTTTATGGGTGGAATCAGATTCTACTTATATTGTGAATCTTTTTGGAAGGCGGGATAATTTGGTTCCGTGGCGCTTCGTGGCTGCTTGGAAGAAGACCTTGGGTTTGCTTAGAGATTTCAACTTGCAGGTCACTCATATTTACAGGGAGGGCAATAAGCCGGCGGATATTATGGCAAGCGATGTGGTGCCAAATGGTTGGTGGCTCCATGCGATTGAGGCTATCAAGACGGCGGTAGGTCTTGACATGGCTTCTCACAGCCACGTTCGTTTACGTTATTGATGAGTTTTGGTTGTGGTTTGGCTTGCGCTTGGGTGGAGCGGTTCATCTTGGCCCTCGGTTTTGTTTGCTCTGAGGTTTCGAGGGGTCACGGCGACGCCGTCTTTCCGGCCATGTACCCGTCCTCTTCTTTTCTTTTTTGTTGTTTTGTTCATTTTCTGTGCTTTTGGGAGCCGGAATTTTTTAGGGGCGATGGTTCGGCCGGAGCTTCTGAAAATTTTCCAACTCAGCTTCTTAGGCACCTTTTCTTTAACGAGTACTCATTCTCCTCTTGTTGAGGCTTTAATGAGGCTCGGCCCTTAGTTTGCTCCCCTCTGTACTCTCAAGGGTTTGGTTCCGCCGTCTTTTTCTATTTTCCTCTTTTATAAAAATTCTATTTAATAAAAAAAAATAATGTTCTGTTTTGTCATGCATATATAAGAAACCAAAAAATGATTGTTTTGCCCCTTTGTGTTTTTTTTAGAATGGAATCTTTTAGTGTTAGCGCTACGGTCATTCATCTATACAGATTTTTCTCAATTAATGGTTCAGATTTAGATCTATATACTACCTAAGAGAAGGGTTCTATGATAACCCAACCATATATATATATATATGGTTGTAGTGAGAATTGCTTTTTTTTTTTTTTAAATGTGTGAATAATGCATTTTTTTTAATAAAATTAATGCATTTATTATTAAATTGAAGAGTTATTTGCGTGTAAATATACAAAGTTTCAGCATTTTCTGGTTTTTTCCATGAACTTTTTATCGAATTTCAATACACCATTTTTGTGCTCGTCTGATTTTTTTCAACCTCGAGCAATTCAGATCAAACTGTAACTGAATACGTGGCATATTATTGTCTATGTGGCGTACACATGTCAATTTTTAATTTAAATTATTTGCGTGTAAATACACGAACTTTCAGCATTTTCTAATTTTTTCCACGATTGAACTTTATACTCTTCTGATTTTTTCCACGAAATTTATTTTTTTTTCTTCCCATAAAATTCATTTCTATCATACTCCTTCCGTCCACTAATAGTATAAAACTTTAGTGGCCACAAATTTCAATAAAATGAATGTTGATTTTTGTACAGCGGAGAAAGGGTCCCACCATTGTATGAAATAAGTGGTTGTGATTGAATTGAGGGTTATTTTTTGTAAATAAATGATATTTGTATTAATAAAAGCTAAGGAAAAAATGTGATTCATATTCAAAAAAGGAAAGTGGCATACTTTTATAGACACCAAAAATGGCAAAAGTATTGTCATACTTTTCATGGACGAAGAGAGTGTTTTTCAATCAGTTAATGTTGTAATATCGGTTATTGTCGAGAAATTGAAAAGCTTTAATATGATTTGGATCCAAAAATTCTATCATGTCATATTTCTCAACGAGTTTGTGCTTAATTAGTTATGGTTAAAATGTCATTCAAATTTTTTATTGTGTTGAGAAATTGAAAAACTTTAATATGATCTTTGTATCTAAAAATTCTACTTCATCCGACCATGAAAAGTATGATAGTTTTGTCATTTTAGGTGTCCACAAAAATTATGACATTTTCTATTTTAAGAAATGGACTACATCTTTTTCTCGTCTTTTATCCTTTCAAATATCTCTTATTTACAAAAAAAAAACATCCTTAATTCAATCTCAATCACTCATTTAATATAGTGAGAGAATCATTTTTCAACTACATAAAACTCACCATCCATTTTATTAAAACTTCCAAAAGTGTCATATTTTTGGTGGATGGAGGGAGTATCATTGAGCGAGAAATATGGGATAAATGAATTTTGTGTGAAAAAAAAAATTCATGGAAAAAATCAGAAAAATATGAAGTTTGCGGGAAAAACTAGAAAATGATGAAAGTTTATGTTACATACACACGAATGAATTAAAAAAAAAAAATAAGACCGTCGATCGATTGGCAGCTTTGGCGGACACGTCAGCATCAATTTGAGGAAAAATAATTTTCATAGGAAAATCGGATGAACACAAAGTTTGTGTGAAAAACTAGAAAATACTAAAAGCTCGTGTATTTATACGCAAATAACCTTAAATTTAAGGCACTAAAAAAATTCGTTCATTCCAAAATTTGAACTCAGGTGTTACATTCACCCATCAAGATGATGCATCCACCGTAGATGTTCACGATCGAAAGACTCAGTTCTCCTTCTCATTTTAAATAAAGTTAAAATGAGAATCATTTTCAACCTTTTGATTGCCAAGATCTATGGTGAATACATCACTTTGAATGGGTCCTCTTAAAAAAAGAAAAAAATTATTTAAAAACTTTCAAATAAAGTTAAAAGTTAATAGTATTTGAAATGTAATTATAATCTTTTACCAATTATATTATAACAATAAAAATATCGAACGATGAAGTCGAAGTATCCACAACATGAGATATTTCATTATAAAATTGGTCCATCAATGAAGATAATACTTCCTTTGCTTTCCAATTTTATGTCCCTTTAAAAATAATATGAATTTTAATAAAATAATTGAAAAGTCGATGAAGGTGCCGGGGAGTAGGGACGTTGTGGAAGGTGAGCTCATGAGTATAAAGGAGGCATTGTCGTGGCATAAGTCTCTTGGTTATGTGCATGGTTGGATTGATTGTGATAGTAAGATAACTTGTGATGTAGTTTTGAAGGGAGTGGGCTTTGTCAATGAGCAAGACGTCCTTGCAGATTACTGTTGACGTGAGCTTTTGACCATGCCGGGTGTCCGAGTTTGCAATGTTCGTCGTACTAGAAACGCTATAGCACACTGCTTAGCTAAAGCTGCGAGAGATATTTCTACGTTACACGTTTGGAATGAACCCCCGTCGTTTGTGGAGGGTCATCTCCATATTCCATGTTCGTGTGGTTAATAAAATCTCTCTTTTTCCGTCAAAAAATAAATAAAAATAATTGAAATAAAAGGTAGGGGCATGAAATTGGGGGACAAATGGAATAAAACAATATTAAATATTGAACAAGGTGCGTATAACTTAAGCTATAAAAATTATGAAAAGTATATATATTTACAATAAATGATCAACATGCTTTTCTTACTCAATCGGTGGCAGATTACTTCTATGATGGGGTCTGGCATTTCACGCAAGCCTTTGTTAATGCTTTTCCTGAGATAGTGTGTGATATTTTGCTCACTCCTCTGGGCACTGACGGAGATGTGCGTTTCTGGAAACCCT